>NC_092246.1:21214028-21814028 GCF_036320965.1 Panulirus ornatus | reverse complement strand
CACACACACACACACACACACACACACACACATACACACACACACACACACACACACACACACACAAACTCTTACTCTTCCCTCTTCCACAGCTTAAAAATTCATGGCTGCTATCCTCTCACTGTAACTCTTCACTCTTAATTCTAGTGATAGGCTTGATGCCCGCTTCCAGACCGTTTCCATCAGTTCTTTATGTTTCTTCTGATGCGCTGACCAAACGTGAGAAGCATATTCTAATTCTGGCCTAATGTACGCAGCGAACACCTTGCTGAACATTTCCTCATCCATGTACATGAATGACATTCTACCCTCTGGTATACACCTGCTGTCGCTTACGATCATCCCAAGGT
This sequence comes from Panulirus ornatus, assembly GCF_036320965.1. Taxonomy (NCBI): domain Eukaryota; kingdom Metazoa; phylum Arthropoda; class Malacostraca; order Decapoda; family Palinuridae; genus Panulirus; species Panulirus ornatus. The sequence goes on along the minus strand of NC_092246.1, from coordinate 21,813,678 downwards.
GAGACTGACGGACCTCTCTCTCTCTCTCTCTCTCTCTCTCTCTCTCTCTCTCTCTCTCTCTCTCTCTCTCTCTCTCTCTCTCTCTCTCTCTCTCTCTCTCTCTCTCTCTCTCTCTCTCTCTCATATTCCTGCACCTTCTTCCCCGTCAGGACGCGTGTGCTTCTGTGTGTCCGTGCGCGCACGCCACAGTACATATAGACTTTAAAGTATAGAACATGGCCTTCCTAGAAATATATGACTCGTTGCAGTCTAAGAAGGCGCGTGGTGGGAGGCAGGGCAGGCGTTATGGGGGGGTGGGGCGTGTATAAAGGGGGCGTGGTACCTCACTAGGTCACCAACCACGCCACTTCCCGGAAGCACCCCAGCCAGAGGACCAAAGCACTGCCATGTTGGACATACCTTAGCCTCTGCCAACATCTTCAGGTATGTATTACATACTACTTCCGTCCCCTACTGTGATCTGCATAAGGTATGAGAGATCGAGAGTAAGGGTCAGGTTAGAAGCCAGGCCATAATATCTGAGGGTCATATCATCGTGCACCTGGGGTCATGAGACTCACTTAAGACAATCGTACACCCTGAACTGCAACACATCGTACGTTTATATATATATATATATATATATATATATATATATATATATATATATATATATATATATATATATATATATATACATAAACGTTCCAATAAAAACTAACATCCCGTCAAATCTGAATGGCTATCACGAACCACACCCAAACAATGGTACACACGTCACACACCCCACCTATGGTACGCGCATTGGTGAAATGGTGAAAAACCGATGTTCTACACACCTTTGGAAATCACACACACACACACACACACACACACACACACACACACACACACACACCATCTCATGCACTCTATGCTCCACTTCAACCGCAGGAAACCTCCGCTTCCATCAACGGGAGCTGCTTGAACATTACCTCAAGCGAGAGACTCGCATCTCTGGTGGTGGAGCCAAGACGGCCGCCATCCTCCTGGGAACCTCAAGTCACACACTCCGTTATTTACCGACCAATTACTTCACGTCTGCCAGCACCAAGTTCTAAAGCGGTTGCCTCCTCGCCCTCGTAACTGGAGCCCGGCATAAAATCCCCCCGACTGGACCAAATACGATCCACCAGGCTTCTGCTACTCGCGACTCCAGACCTGCTTCATCCAGCATCACGAACGCATCTTCCACGAAGGCAAGAGGATGGCGCATGCTGAACCTTCCTCAAACATGCCGGCTGGTAAGGCGCGCCAGCACACACACGCCTCGAACCCGACACCAGCGATCAAAGCATACAATAATGTACGGTGATATGGTTGTTATAGCCTAGAGGCAGTAGAGAGGCAGGTGTGTGGTACGAGAGGATATATGCTGAAGACCTCATATGTACAAATCAGGAGGCACTAGAGCACTGAGGGAGCAAGTAAACAAAGCATACGTAGTAAGGGAAACAAAAGAAATAAAGAGCAGACTGCAGAGCCTAGAGGAGGAGTGCGAAGTGTGCGTGGAGACCATGAAAAGTGTTGCTGCATAGTACAAGTGTCCAGTAATAACAATCACCAATGAGGGGGTTACCCGGGGCGTGCGATGCACGAGGTACCCTAACTAAGGTGCAGCCCCACACCAGTCACTGTAACCCATCACTAATCCAGCCTCCCTCTACAGTGTACACCATCCACGAGGTACCCTAACATAAGGTACAGCCCTACACCCGTCACTGTAACCCATCACTACTCCAGCCTCCCTCTACACCATCGTCTGTACAAGCGGGCCAACCAACACCCTGGCTGGCACTCCCTGGATAGCCATGTTTACAAACAACGCATCACTTCATGCCGCCCTCGGCTTTACTGTGACATTTGACCTCTTTCCGGATGCCACCACGAGCATATATATCCCATGTGTGATCTCTGACCTTCCCTCACTATTCCCGCTGCACTTTCCCTCCCACAGCTTCCACAGTAGCTACGCTTCGTCATTCACGTATCTACTGTTGCTGATGACAGAGGGGCGTCATACTGGGAAGTCCCAGGTCCCGGAGCATCAACCCCATCGCAAAACAAATCCTCCAAATACAATCATAGCCGCCAACTCGCATGTCAATACCTTTAGTACCCGTTCACCTTCAATCTGCATTCTGTCACAATGAGAGACATGTAAAGAACTCCACAATACATTCCCCCGACTTTTCACACCTAATTAGAATGCCCATAATTCTGTTATTGACCGTACTTAGGCACAAATATAATTCATTATATTCTGCTTGTCGTGTACTTTTACCCTACTGTCGTGACACGTATATATAATACCGACACTGGAAGCACACCACCTGTGCTTGTATCAGCGCTGACACCTACGCCTCAGTCTCCGACATGCCTTTCCCTTGAACGGGTTTCGAGGGCTCGACTCTGCATATACTTCAGGAACACGGTAATCTGAACTAGCGTCTCTCTGATCACCGAGACTGTTGTTACCAGAAGGCTGCAAGCCTGGATATAATATATTACAGTCCACCTTTACACCAACATAGGCACAATTACTTAATCTCCTGTCATAAGTACACTGTCTATGGAGCCCCCCCCCCCCCCCCCCGGCCCGCACGTGTAACTACCCACATCCATCGGGCTGGAGCCCTGGTCAAGAAATGCGGCCATGTTGAGGGTTGAAGTGAGGGATAAGCACAGGACAGCTGTGCTCTGTGTCTTTAAACGGAAACTGCATCACTGGTAGGACGCGCCCAGTGATGTGGTGAACCCGGTGACTGAAGTGTTGCAGAGATGGTGACCAGAACGATAACGAAACACACACACACACACACACACACACACACACACACACACACACACTTCCCACTCCGGGGGACATGTCGTGACAATGGCGATGGCATGCGCCAAACAACTGGCACGCTCCCCAAGCGTCACTGGCCCGGGTAAATCTGGGCCATGACTCGCGTGACGCGCGCAGGCACGGGGGCACGCCGCCATCACACACCTGCAGCACGAGGCACGGCCCAGAGCTGTCATCCTCGGGCCACGTGCAGGTGCCACCGGCACTAAGGCGGCAACACCCACCACGCGCGTCCATGCAACGCTGCCGCCACTCACTCACACCTCACATGTGTCCCGGTGCAACCATCCAAAGGTTGGGGTGGTGGACCTTCAAACAAGGACTGGTGGCCTCTCCACTGGTGGCCCCACGTGGCTCCTCCAAAGGTGGCTCCACGTGGCTCCTCCAAAGGTGGCTCCACGTGGCTCCAAAGGTGGCTCCTCCAGTAGTGGCCCCACGTGGCTCCTCCAAAGGTGCCTCCACGCGGCTCCTCCAGTAGTGGCCCCACGTGGCTCCTCCAAAGGTGCCTTCAGTGGCTCCTCCAGTAGTGGCCCCACGTGGCTCCTCCAAAGGTGCCTCCTCCAGTAGTGGCCCCACGTGGCTCCTCCGAAGGTAGCTCCACGTGGCTCCTCCAAAGGTGGCTCCACGTGGCTCCTCCAAAGGTGGCTCCACGTGGCTCCTCCAAAGGTGGCTCCACGTGGCTCCTCCAAAGGTGGCTCCACGTGGCTCCTCCAAAGGTGGCTCCACGTGGCTCCTCCAAAGGTGGCTCCACGTGGCTCCTCCAAAGGTGGCTCCACGTGGCTCCTCCAAAGGTGGCTCCACGTGGCTCCTCCAAAGGTGGCTCCACGTGGCTCCTCCAAAGGTGGCTCCTCCAGTAGTGGCCCCACGTGGCTCCTCCAAAGGTGGCTCCACGTGGCTCCTCCAAAGGTGGCTCCACGTGGCTCCTCCAAAGGTGGCTCCACGTGGCTCCTCCAAAGGTGGCTCCACGTGGCTCCTCCAAAGGTGGCTCCACGTGGCTCCTCCAAAGGTGGCTCCACGTGGCTCCTCCAAAGGTGGCTCCACGTGGCTCCTCCAAAGGTGGCTCCACGTGGCTCCTCCAAAGGTGCCTCCACGCGGCTCCTCCAGTAGTGGCCCCACGTGGCTCCTCCAAAGGTGGCTCCACGTGGCTCCTCCAAAGGTGGCTCCTCCAGTAGTGGCCCCACGTGGCTCCTCCAAAGGTGGCTCCACGTGGCTCCTCCAAAGGTGGCTCCACGTGGCTCCTCCAAAGGTGGCTCCACGTGGCTCCTCCAAAGGTGGCTCCACGTGGCTCCTCCAAAGGTGGCTCCACGTGGCTCCTCCAAAGGTGGCTCCACGTGGCTCCTCCAAAGGTGGCTCCACGTGGCTCCTCCAAAGGTGGCTCCACGTGGCTCCTCCAAAGGTGGCTCCACGTGGCTCCTCCAAAGGTGGCTCCACGTGGCTCCTCCAAAGGTGGCTCCACGTGGCTCCTCCAAAGGTGGCTCCACGTGGCTCCTCCAAAGGTGGCTCCACGTGGCTCCTCCAAAGGTGGCTCCACGTGGCTCCTCCAAAGGTGGCTCCACGTGGCTCCTCCAAAGGTGGCTCCTCCAGTAGTGGCCCCACGTGGCTCCTCCAAAGGTGGCTCCACGTGGCTCCTCCAAAGGTGGCTCCTCCAGTAGTGGCCCCACGTGGCTCCTCCAAAGGTGGCTCCACGTGGCTCCTCCAAAGGTGGCTCCACGTGGCTCCTCCAAAGGTGGCTCCACGTGGCTCCTCCAAAGGTGGCTCCTCCAGTAGTGGCCCCACGTGGCTCCTCCAAAGGTGGCTCCACGTGGCTCCTCCAAAGGTGGCTCCACGTGGCTCCTCCAAAGGTGGCTCCACGTGGCTCCTCCAAAGGTGGCTCCACGTGGCTCCTCCAAAGGTGGCTCCACGTGGCTCCTCCAAAGGTGGCTCCACGTGGCTCCTCCAAAGGTGGCTCCACGTGGCTCCTCCAAAGGTGGCTCCACGTGGCTCCTCCAAAGGTGGCTCCACGTGGCTCCTCCAAAGGTGGCTCCACGTGGCTCCTCCAAAGGTGGCTCCACGTGGCTCCTCCAAAGGTGGCTCCTCCAGTAGTGGCCCCACGTGGCTCCTCCAAAGGTGGCTCCACGTGGCTCCTCCAAAGGTGGCTCCACGTGGCTCCTCCAAAGGTGGCTCCACGTGGCTCCTCCAAAGGTGGCTCCACGTGGCTCCTCCAAAGGTGGCTCCACGTGGCTCCTCCAAAGGTGGCTCCACGTGGCTCCTCCAAAGGTGGCTCCTCCAGTAGTGGCCCCACGTGGCTCCTCCAAAGGTGCCTCCACGCGGCTCCTCCAGTAGTGGCCCCACGTGGCTCCTCCAAAGGTGGCTCCTCCAGTAGTGGCCCCACGTGGCTCCTCCAAAGGTGGCTCCACGTGGCTCCTCCAAAGGTGGCTCCACGTGGCTCCTCCAAAGGTGGCTCCACGTGGCTCCTCCAAAGGTGGCTCCACGTGGCTCCTCCAAAGGTGGCTCCACGTGGCTCCTCCAAAGGTGGCTCCACGTGGCTCCTCCAAAGGTGGCTCCACGTGGCTCCTCCAAAGGTGGCTCCACGTGGCTCCTCCAAAGGTGGCTCCACGTGGCTCCTCCAAAGGTGGCTCCACGTGGCTCCTCCAAAGGTGGCTCCACGTGGCTCCTCCAAAGGTGGCTCCACGTGGCTCCTCCAAAGGTGGCTCCACGTGGCTCCTCCAAAGGTGGCTCCACGTGGCTCCTCCAAAGGTGGCTCCACGTGGCTCCTCCAAAGGTGGCTCCACGTGGCTCCTCCAAAGGTGGCTCCACGTGGCTCCTCCAAAGGTGGCTCCACGTGGCTCCTCCAAAGGTGGCTCCTCCAGTAGTGGCCCCACGTGGCTCCTCCAAAGGTGGCTCCACGTGGCTCCTCCAAAGGTGGCTCCACGTGGCTCCTCCAAAGGTGGCTCCACGTGGCTCCTCCAAAGGTGGCTCCACGTGGCTCCTCCAAAGGTGGCTCCACGTGGCTCCTCCAAAGGTGGCTCCACGTGGCTCCTCCAAAGGTGGCTCCACGTGGCTCCTCCAAAGGTGGCTCCACGTGGCTCCTCCAAAGGTGGCTCCACGTGGCTCCTCCAAAGGTGGCTCCACGTGGCTCCTCCAAAGGTGGCTCCACGTGGCTCCTCCAAAGGTGGCTCCACGTGGCTCCTCCAAAGGTGGCTCCACGTGGCTCCTCCAAAGGTGGCTCCACGTGGCTCCTCCAAAGGTGGCTCCACGTGGCTCCTCCAAAGGTGGCTCCACGTGGCTCCTCCAAAGGTGGCTCCACGTGGCTCCTCCAAAGGTGGCTCCACGTGGCTCCTCCAAAGGTGGCTCCACGTGGCTCCTCCAGTAGTGGCCCCACGTGGCTCCTCCAAAGGTGGCTCCACGTGGCTCCTCCAAAGGTGGCTCCACGTGGCTCCTCCAAAGGTGGCTCCACGTGGCTCCTCCAAAGGTGGCTCCACGTGGCTCCTCCAAAGGTGGCTCCACGTGGCTCCTCCAAAGGTGGCTCCACGTGGCTCCTCCAAAGGTGGCTCCACGTGGCTCCTCCAAAGGTGCCTCCACGCGGCTCCTCCAGTAGTGGCCCCACGTGGCTCCTCCAAAGGTGGCTCCTCCAGTAGTGGCCCCACGTGGCTCCTCCAAAGGTGGCTCCACGTGGCTCCTCCAAAGGTGGCTCCACGTGGCTCCTCCAAAGGTGGCTCCACGTGGCTCCTCCAAAGGTGGCTCCACGTGGCTCCTCCAAAGGTGGCTCCACGTGGCTCCTCCAAAGGTGGCTCCACGTGGCTCCTCCAAAGGTGGCTCCACGTGGCTCCTCCAAAGGTGGCTCCACGTGGCTCCTCCAAAGGTGGCTCCACGTGGCTCCTCCAAAGGTGGCTCCACGTGGCTCCTCCAAAGGTGGCTCCACGTGGCTCCTCCAAAGGTGGCTCCACGTGGCTCCTCCAAAGGTGGCTCCACGTGGCTCCTCCAAAGGTGGCTCCTCCAGTAGTGGCCCCACGTGGCTCCTCCAAAGGTGGCTCCACGTGGCTCCTCCAAAGGTGGCTCCACGTGGCTCCTCCAAAGGTGGCTCCACGTGGCTCCTCCAAAGGTGGCTCCACGTGGCTCCTCCAAAGGTGGCTCCACGTGGCTCCTCCAAAGGTGGCTCCACGTGGCTCCTCCAAAGGTGGCTCCTCCAGTAGTGGCCCCACGTGGCTCCTCCAAAGGTGGCTCCACGTGGCTCCTCCAAAGGTGGCTCCACGTGGCTCCTCCAAAGGTGGCTCCACGTGGCTCCTCCAAAGGTGGCTCCACGTGGCTCCTCCAAAGGTGGCTCCACGTGGCTCCTCCAAAGGTGGCTCCACGTGGCTCCTCCAAAGGTGGCTCCACGTGGCTCCTCCAAAGGTGGCTCCACGTGGCTCCTCCAAAGGTGGCTCCACGTGGCTCCTCCAAAGGTGGCTCCACGTGGCTCCTCCAAAGGTGGCTCCACGTGGCTCCTCCAAAGGTGGCTCCACGTGGCTCCTCCAAAGGTGGCTCCACGTGGCTCCTCCAAAGGTGGCTCCACGTGGCTCCTCCAAAGGTGGCTCCACGTGGCTCCTCCAAAGGTGGCTCCACGTGGCTCCTCCAAAGGTGGCTCCACGTGGCTCCTCCAAAGGTGGCTCCACGTGGCTCCTCCAAAGGTGGCTCCACGTGGCTCCTCCAAAGGTGGCTCCACGTGGCTCCTCCAAAGGTGGCTCCACGTGGCTCCTCCAAAGGTGGCTCCACGTGGCTCCTCCAAAGGTGGCTCCACGTGGCTCCTCCAAAGGTGGCTCCACGTGGCTCCTCCAGTAGTGGCCCCACGTGGCTCCTCCAAAGGTGGCTCCACGTGGCTCCTCCAAAGGTGGCTCCACGTGGCTCCTCCAAAGGTGGCTCCTCCAGTAGTGGCCCCACGTGGCTCCTCCAAAGGTGGCTCCACGTGGCTCCTCCAAAGGTGGCTCCACGTGGCTCCTCCAAAGGTGGCTCCACGTGGCTCCTCCAAAGGTGGCTCCACGTGGCTCCTCCAAAGGTGGCTCCACGTGGCTCCTCCAAAGGTGGCTCCACGTGGCTCCTCCAAAGGTGCCTCCACGCGGCTCCTCCAGTAGTGGCCCCACGTGGCTCCTCCAAAGGTGGCTCCTCCAGTAGTGGCCCCACGTGGCTCCTCCAAAGGTGGCTCCACGTGGCTCCTCCAAAGGTGGCTCCACGTGGCTCCTCCAAAGGTGGCTCCACGTGGCTCCTCCAAAGGTGGCTCCACGTGGCTCCTCCAAAGGTGGCTCCTCCAGTAGTGGCCCCACGTGGCTCCTCCAAAGGTGGCTCCACGTGGCTCCTCCAAAGGTGGCTCCACGTGGCTCCTCCAAAGGTGGCTCCACGTGGCTCCTCCAAAGGTGGCTCCACGTGGCTCCTCCAAAGGTGGCTCCTCCAGTAGTGGCCCCACGTGGCTCCTCCAAAGGTGGCTCCACGTGGCTCCTCCAAAGGTGGCTCCACGTGGCTCCTCCAAAGGTGGCTCCACGTGGCTCCTCCAAAGGTGGCTCCACGTGGCTCCTCCAAAGGTGGCTCCACGTGGCTCCTCCAAAGGTGGCTCCACGTGGCTCCTCCAAAGGTGGCTCCACGTGGCTCCTCCAAAGGTGGCTCCACGTGGCTCCTCCAAAGGTGGCTCCACGTGGCTCCTCCAAAGGTGGCTCCACGTGGCTCCTCCAAAGGTGGCTCCACGTGGCTCCTCCAAAGGTGGCTCCACGTGGCTCCTCCAAAGGTGGCTCCACGTGGCTCCTCCAAAGGTGGCTCCACGTGGCTCCTCCAAAGGTGGCTCCACGTGGCTCCTCCAAAGGTGGCTCCACGTGGCTCCTCCAAAGGTGGCTCCACGTGGCTCCTCCAAAGGTGGCTCCACGTGGCTCCTCCAAAGGTGGCTCCACGTGGCTCCTCCAAAGGTGGCTCCACGTGGCTCCTCCAAAGGTGGCTCCACGTGGCTCCTCCAAAGGTGGCTCCACGTGGCTCCTCCAAAGGTGGCTCCTCCAGTAGTGGCCCCACGTGGCTCCTCCAAAGGTGGCTCCACGTGGCTCCTCCAAAGGTGGCTCCACGTGGCTCCTCCAAAGGTGGCTCCACGTGGCTCCTCCAAAGGTGGCTCCACGTGGCTCCTCCAAAGGTGGCTCCACGTGGCTCCTCCAAAGGTGGCTCCACGTGGCTCCTCCAAAGGTGGCTCCACGTGGCTCCTCCAAAGGTGGCTCCACGTGGCTCCTCCAAAGGTGGCTCCACGTGGCTCCTCCAAAGGTGGCTCCACGTGGCTCCTCCAAAGGTGGCTCCACGTGGCTCCTCCAAAGGTGGCTCCACGTGGCTCCTCCAAAGGTGGCTCCACGTGGCTCCTCCAAAGGTGGCTCCACGTGGCTCCTCCAAAGGTGGCTCCACGTGGCTCCTCCAAAGGTGGCTCCACGTGGCTCCTCCAAAGGTGGCTCCACGTGGCTCCTCCAAAGGTGGCTCCACGTGGCTCCTCCAAAGGTGGCTCCACGTGGCTCCTCCAAAGGTGGCTCCACGTGGCTCCTCCAAAGGTGGCTCCACGTGGCTCCTCCAAAGGTGGCTCCACGTGGCTCCTCCAAAGGTGGCTCCACGTGGCTCCTCCAAAGGTGGCTCCACGTGGCTCCTCCAAAGGTGGCTCCACGTGGCTCCTCCAAAGGTGGCTCCACGTGGCTCCTCCAAAGGTGGCTCCACGTGGCTCCTCCAAAGGTGGCTCCACGTGGCTCCTCCAAAGGTGGCTCCACGTGGCTCCTCCAAAGGTGGCTCCACGTGGCTCCTCCAAAGGTGGCTCCACGTGGCTCCTCCAAAGGTGGCTCCACGTGGCTCCTCCAAAGGTGGCTCCACGTGGCTCCTCCAAAGGTGCCTCCACGCGGCTCCTCCAGTAGTGGCCCCACGTGGCTCCTCCAAAGGTGGCTCCACGTGGCTCCTCCAAAGGTGGCTCCACGTGGCTCCTCCAAAGGTGCCTCCACGCGGCTCCTCCAGTAGTGGCCCCACGTGGCTCCTCCAAAGGTGGCTCCACGTGGCTCCTCCAAAGGTGGCTCCACGTGGCTCCTCCAAAGGTGGCTCCACGTGGCTCCTCCAAAGGTGGCTCCACGTGGCTCCTCCAAAGGTGGCTCCACGTGGCTCCTCCAAAGGTGGCTCCACGTGGCTCCTCCAAAGGTGGCTCCACGTGGCTCCTCCAAAGGTGGCTCCACGTGGCTCCTCCAAAGGTGGCTCCACGTGGCTCCTCCAAAGGTGGCTCCACGTGGCTCCTCCAAAGGTGGCTCCACGTGGCTCCTCCAAAGGTGGCTCCACGTGGCTCCTCCAAAGGTGGCTCCACGTGGCTCCTCCAAAGGTGGCTCCTCCAGTAGTGGCCCCACGTGGCTCCTCCAAAGGTGGCTCCACGTGGCTCCTCCAAAGGTGGCTCCACGTGGCTCCTCCAAAGGTGGCTCCACGTGGCTCCTCCAAAGGTGGCTCCACGTGGCTCCTCCAAAGGTGGCTCCACGTGGCTCCTCCAAAGGTGGCTCCACGTGGCTCCTCCAAAGGTGGCTCCACGTGGCTCCTCCAAAGGTGGCTCCACGTGGCTCCTCCAAAGGTGGCTCCACGTGGCTCCTCCAAAGGTGGCTCCACGTGGCTCCTCCAAAGGTGGCTCCTCCAGTAGTGGCCCCACGTGGCTCCTCCAAAGGTGGCTCCACGTGGCTCCTCCAAAGGTGGCTCCACGTGGCTCCTCCAAAGGTGGCTCCACGTGGCTCCTCCAAAGGTGGCTCCTCCAGTAGTGGCCCCACGTGGCTCCTCCAAAGGTGGCTCCACGTGGCTCCTCCAAAGGTGGCTCCACGTGGCTCCTCCAAAGGTGGCTCCACGTGGCTCCTCCAAAGGTGGCTCCACGTGGCTCCTCCAAAGGTGGCTCCACGTGGCTCCTCCAAAGGTGGCTCCACGTGGCTCCTCCAAAGGTGGCTCCACGTGGCTCCTCCAAAGGTGGCTCCACGTGGCTCCTCCAAAGGTGGCTCCACGTGGCTCCTCCAAAGGTGGCTCCACGTGGCTCCTCCAAAGGTGGCTCCACGTGGCTCCTCCAAAGGTGGCTCCACGTGGCTCCTCCAAAGGTGGCTCCACGTGGCTCCTCCAAAGGTGGCTCCACGTGGCTCCTCCAAAGGTGCCTCCACGCGGCTCCTCCAGTAGTGGCCCCACGTGGCTCCTCCAAAGGTGGCTCCACGTGGCTCCTCCAAAGGTGGCTCCACGTGGCTCCTCCAAAGGTGGCTCCACGTGGCTCCTCCAAAGGTGGCTCCACGTGGCTCCTCCAAAGGTGGCTCCTCCAGTAGTGGCCCCACGTGGCTCCTCCAAAGGTGGCTCCACGTGGCTCCTCCAAAGGTGGCTCCACGTGGCTCCTCCAAAGGTGGCTCCTCCAGTAGTGGCCCCACGTGGCTCCTCCAAAGGTGGCTCCACGTGGCTCCTCCAAAGGTGGCTCCACGTGGCTCCTCCAAAGGTGGCTCCACGTGGCTCCTCCAAAGGTGGCTCCACGTGGCTCCTCCAAAGGTGGCTCCACGTGGCTCCTCCAAAGGTGGCTCCACGTGGCTCCTCCAAAGGTGGCTCCACGTGGCTCCTCCAAAGGTGGCTCCACGTGGCTCCTCCAAAGGTGGCTCCACGTGGCTCCTCCAAAGGTGGCTCCACGTGGCTCCTCCAAAGGTGGCTCCACGTGGCTCCTCCAAAGGTGGCTCCACGTGGCTCCTCCAAAGGTGGCTCCTCCAGTAGTGGCCCCACGTGGCTCCTCCAAAGGTGGCTCCACGTGGCTCCTCCAAAGGTGGCTCCACGTGGCTCCTCCAAAGGTGGCTCCACGTGGCTCCTCCAAAGGTGGCTCCACGTGGCTCCTCCAAAGGTGGCTCCACGTGGCTCCTCCAAAGGTGGCTCCACGTGGCTCCTCCAAAGGTGGCTCCACGTGGCTCCTCCAAAGGTGGCTCCACGTGGCTCCTCCAAAGGTGGCTCCACGTGGCTCCTCCAAAGGTGGCTCCACGTGGCTCCTCCAAAGGTGGCTCCACGTGGCTCCTCCAAAGGTGGCTCCACGTGGCTCCTCCAAAGGTGGCTCCACGTGGCTCCTCCAAAGGTGGCTCCACGTGGCTCCTCCAAAGGTGGCTCCACGTGGCTCCTCCAAAGGTGGCTCCACGTGGCTCCTCCAAAGGTGGCTCCACGTGGCTCCTCCAAAGGTGGCTCCACGTGGCTCCTCCAAAGGTGGCTCCACGTGGCTCCTCCAAAGGTGGCTCCACGTGGCTCCTCCAAAGGTGGCTCCACGTGGCTCCTCCAAAGGTGGCTCCACGTGGCTCCTCCAAAGGTGGCTCCACGTGGCTCCTCCAAAGGTGGCTCCACGTGGCTCCTCCAAAGGTGGCTCCACGTGGCTCCTCCAAAGGTGGCTCCTCCAGTAGTGGCCCCACGTGGCTCCTCCAAAGGTGGCTCCACGTGGCTCCTCCAAAGGTGGCTCCTTTTTATATTTGTCTTTCTTTCGTTATAAAGCCATGAATAATAGGTTCCAACATTATAACGAATTACCAAAATCGGCCTCTCAAGCAGGATCGTGAGCACGGGTGTGGTGACCAGGTGCTGGGGGTGTGGTAATGAGGCCTACAGTGTTGTCACCATGACGCTAACGCACCAGTGTTACCAACATATTCCCATATCTTCAGTAGTACCAACACTGCCCCAACATATCAGTACTACCAACACCATGCCCCTGATTCATCAGTGTTGCTAACGCGTCGCCTAATGCATAGCAGTGCCACACCGTCCCTAATGAGGCACAGTGCTGCCAGCATGTCCCCCAACGCGTCAGCGTTCCTAACGTGTGCCTAACACATCACAGCCATGCCAACGTGTGCCTAACGCATGACAGTTCAGCCAACGCGACATAGTGATGCTGAAGCGTTCAAAAATAAATCATGGACAACGTCGAGTCGGATTGTCGAGTGATGAGTAAACTACCCGATCCTTCCACTAACATGCTGAAATATAATTACTAGCAGACCATGGCAGTTAACATGGCGCGTCCTTCAGGCGCTGCTGGGGATAAAAACGATGTACTACATCCCTTCCTCTACACAATACCTCTTCCTCAATCCATTCTTCTCATGAACTTGTCCTTCAAGTGCCACTTTAGTAGACAACAAGTCCTTCCTGTTGGACTTTCTTGAACCTCACAACCTTGAGCACAAGGTTCGATCCCTGGGCATCATGGAGGGACCTCTGACCTGATCCCTTGGGGTCAGGTCAAGTACCTTCACTCACATGTTTTGGGTGTACTTACCCGTGGCTCTCCCGCTGCCCCAACCATCACCACATTACTCACCTGGAAAGAGAGAAAAGATATCAATCAAAAAAAATCATTCTATATTCCTGGGAAATTGATCAATGGGGCATCAGCTACGTGTGCCACACATACAGAAAGTGAAATCTAACCAATAAAGAACCCCACATACATGAGAATCAACCCCTCGACGACTCGACCCTTGGACATGACTGGACCACCCCTGACCATGTGTATATGACGACCCTTGAGCATGACTGTACCAACCCTGAGCACGACCAAGACCCATGGGTGTGCTTGTGCGACAATTCGGCACGATAGCCTGACCTTTGGCCGGAAGAAGACGAGTGATACATGAATCAATACAGATTATAAGATATCCCATTCTCTTCACCCTTGCTTAAAAAAGACAAACTGGACGTCAGAAATAACGAGCGGATTAGAAATCCTAACCATCATTGCGGCGCCATTGCCCCAGTCTCCCATGCCAGCAGGTCCTTCTGGCCCAACAGACACACGTCCACACACCTACGAGTCTGGCTGGTGGTCATACGTCCAGCCTTCAACTGCTGCAAACTGTTTCAGATAACGATAACGAGGGCCGCCTGGATCCATACCTGCCAGTACTACACCTACCACGTTAGTAAACTACGTTGGAACCGAGCAACTCCTGGATGGCAATTCGCCATCATACCCATAACGGTATATCTTCAGCGATACCTACCACAAACAACCAATTTTACTTGATGACAACAATGAACCTAAACATCTTGTGTAACACACATGCATAACACTTAATACGACGACAAAGGAGAAGGGAAAGTAAAAAAAAATATATATATGAAAAAGACCAAGAAACTGATAGAGTAAGATGAAGGGAGAGGGCGGCAGAGAATGGCAGTATTAGAGAAGTGGTATGCAAATGCGGTGACCGCTGCCCGCTACCTTAACCAGAGGGCAAAATCTTGGTCGTACACAGACACACACAGACACACACACACACACACACACACACACACACACACACACACGTGGTATTCAAGCATTCAACCTACAAATACTCACACTCGACAAATCTGCAACAAGAGACTCGTACGGCTCTACTACAACTCAAACTTTCTAGTGGATATATATATATATATATATATATATATATATATATATATATATATATATATATATATATATATATATATATGACAGACGAAACGTGCTAACTGACGACAGACACACCCACCAGCACCGTCTCCCCCGCTCTACCATCACCACATAATAAACTATTCCAAGGCCACACAACAACGTGGACTTTCACCTTCATGCCAGACGCAACATTCCTCAACACCTCACAAGGCCGGGATAGTCAAGATCAACAGTGCCACACGACAAACCAATCCACCACCCACCAACAGAGCTACACCACAACACGGGAAACACCACTACCAGAGTTTAATCGCACAACACGGCAATCACCAACACAAGCACATCTACACCACAACACAGCAATCACCAACACAAGCACATCTACACCACAACACAGCAATCACCAACACAAGCACATCTACACCACAACACGGCAATCACCAACACAAGCACATCTACACCACAACACAGTAATCACCAACACAAGCACATCTACACCACAACACAGCAATCACCAACACAAGCACATCTACACCACAACACGGCAATCACCAACACAAGCACATCTACACCACAACACAGTAATCACCAACACAAGCACATCTACACCACAACACAGCAATCACCAACACAAGCACATCTACACCACAACACGGCAATCACCAACACAAGCACATCTACACCACAACACAGTAATCACCAACACAAGCACATCTACACCACAACACAGCAATCACCAACACAAGCACATCTACACCACAACACAGTAATCACCAACACAAGCACATCTACACCACAACACAGCAATCACCAACACAAGCACATCTACACCACAACACAGCAATCACCAACACAAGCACATCTACACCACAACACAGCAGTCACCAACACAAGCACATCTACACACAACACTGCAATCACCAACACAAGCACATCTACACCACAACACTGCAATCACCAACACAAGCACATCTACACCACAACACGGCAATCACCAACACAAGCACATCTACACCACAACACTGCAATCACCAACACAAGCACATCTACACCACAACACTGCAATCACCACCACCAGCAGAGCCATGTCGAGTGACGGAACGTCCTCGAAAAGCCGTGGTACACTGGAGAGACACCACACGAGTTGCCGGGAAGGTACGGGGGTCCATCACCCTACGCGATGGGGTACGCCGCTACAACACATGCACAACGACAGTACGGAGGCCCTTGAGCTAGAAAGCCGCGCCTCTGACCTGACCCTTAAGGGTGACGTCCAAGGCCGGTCCAGCATACAAGGGTCGTACCGTGAAAGGGAATGGGGTGAGCGGGAGAGGAGGAAAGTGCCTGAGGGCGAGTGTGGTCCAGCCAGGCAACGCCCCATGTTCCCAGGTCAAGTGAGGGTCTGGGCCAAGATTAAGGGTATGTGGCTGCCGAGGGTTCAGTATGGGCGAGGGTACCTGGCATGCGCAGGAATGGGAGGCGGGGTCCTACACATGTGGGACTGGGCATTCCTGTTAAGGCGTATCGGGTTAAAGCTCAGTGAATGTGGCACAATGCACACCTAACATGGGTGCCGTAACATGTGACAGGCGTAGCATATATAAGTGACACATGGATACACCATGGGTGGGTGAAGCCACATGTAAGGGTAAGTAGGTATTTTGCAAATGAGGTCACTGGAAAGACATGAGCAGGTATGGACGCGACACGTGCAAATATGGATGCAGCACGTGTGTGGGCGGGGAGGTGGCAGAAGCAGATGTGGGCGGGTTGGGTAGCAGTGGGTGTGGACGGGGAAGGGGTGGGTGCGGCCCAAGTACAAGAGGGCATGGCACATACCGAGGTAAGGAGGGCACTCCCTGCTGGGGCGCCGCCCAGGGAAAGTTGCCCTCTGCCTCACACGGCGTCAGACCTTCCACGCCCCAGGCACAACCTACCACAAACACCTTCCCTTCCTGCGGGAGAACAGAAACAATCAGAGCTAATAATGACGGAGACAGGCGAGAAAGCCCCGTGAGGGATGTTAAATCATTACGACATCACACGTCGGTGAAATTTCCTACTGAAAGGCAAGTGACTGTCGAGTGGGAGCGGAATGAAAGGCAGCATAGAACCAATTCAGAGGCTCGCGAGACAAATCAAGGTGGGTACCACGAGATGACGAGGCAGGGGAGCCACCAGCCTGTGAAAGTTGACGTCCACGGCCATGGTAACACCCCAGCGCTGGCACAGCACAAGGGAGGGAGGCTCACCCTCCTTGCGTCAGGCCATAGGTGTGAATGAGATGCGAGGATGGTAATCGCCACCTCTAACATAGTGGTCTGCAGGGTAAGGTGAGGAAAGGGGGAAAGATCAGGGAGGGGAGGAGGCCATTTAGAGGTTGGAAACCCTGGAGCAGCACAGTTATTTCTGATAACAAACACGTCCCTTCGGTAGGGCGTAAACTGCCGAGACTTTACACTTGTTTTACATGACGCCAGAGTAGAGTTCCCGGATCATTTTGTTGCTGAAGAGGGGGCGTTGACGGGGGGGGCGGGGAGGTCAGCTGGGACAAGATAAGGAGGCGTCATCACAAACAATGCTGAGGCGCACTTGTGCTCCCATACCGCAGAAGGTCTTCCACAAGCACTATGGTTATTCTCTCTCTCTCTCTCTCTCTCTCTCTCTCTCTCTCTCTCTCTCTCTCTCTCTCTCTCTCTCTCTCTCTCTCTCTCTCTAACTTGCAACTCCCGTAAACCAGCAGCGACCGTAGAGGATGATGATGACTTTATGATACTGTTCCATGAGCGAGGAAGGCAGGTCAAGCGGCACGGAAATGACGACAACGTTCACAGACGAGACCCATACACACACACACACACACACACAAACACTCCTCCCGGAACACTCAAGGTAACGAGGAAATTCACACATCTATGAACCCTCATACCGCACGCACCACACACTCCGCGAGGCGAGCACCACTAAATCCACGGCGATGCAGGAGCTGCTGTGGCGACTCCCTTACAAAGACACTGCGAGAGTGTTAAGGTAAGGCCAGCAGACGGGAGGACCCAGGCAAGATAATTACAAAGCCCCCGGTGGTGGTGGGGAGCAGATGGAGCCCAGCGTTGTGGAGGCAGCAGCAGCAGCAACACTAACATGGCACCCAGCCAGTAATATACCACCCGAAGAAATAACTTCATTTCTAAAACAGGAAAAACAAGAATAATCTTTAGAAGGAAGAGCGATATGATAACATACATCCTGCACAGATCAATATGGTGCAGAGGTACAGTGGCCAACAGTGCCAGGTAAGGCCGGACGTACGGGACGTGGAGAACCTGCCTCAATGAAAACTACTGTTATAGGCACACGACGTAATCCACAGCACCACTCCAGGTACGACCAGGAGGGCTGGCAGGGCTCAGGGCAGCAGCTGTGGTGGGACATTCACAGGTGGTGGCAGGTGACGGGGCGTGGATTCAAATCCCTTCCCGGCGTCGAACCGGCACACCATCCGCACGTCTCACCACCTGGGGAGTACCTTCTCTCCCCTCACCACCTGGGGAGTACCTTCTCTCCCCTCACCACCTGGGGAGGAACTACACTCCCCTAACCACCCGAGGAGGACCTACACGCCACTCCACCCAGGGAGCAACGACAGTCCTCTCACTACCTGGGGAGGAACTACACTCCCCTCTTCACCTGGGGAGTAACTACATACCTCTCACCACCTGGGGAGGAACTACACTGCCTTCACCACCTGGGGAGGAACTACACTCCCCTCACTCGGCTATCAAGACTCACCTGCAGGAAGGCGGCGGGTGACGTCACCCCTGGTGAGGGAAGCTCCTGGCCAGGATGAACGTGCGTCAGACCCTTCACTACCAAGGTCACCAAGGTTCCTCCCTCCTACACCGTCTCCATTACCACTGCGGTCATTACACACGGGAATGAGGCATGAGACTCGTGGGAGCATGAGTAGGCTCCTTGGCCGGCTGTCTCCACGCACGCAATATAAATGAATGAGGTGAAGCATCATCACCCCCCCCCCCCTCACGGCCGGCCAGCAACAAGGTGTGGCCAGGTGTGTCAGTGTGTGATTACTATTTGTGTGTTACGGGGAGAGTCTTACCCTGGTGTTGCCCCGTCCCTTAACCTTGAGCATATATCTACCATGTCTTTACTCCAGTGTGTGTACACACACACCGGCCTAAGATGTGTGTGTGTGTGTGTGTGTGTGTGTGTGTGTGTGTGTGTGTGTGTGTTTTTGTCCCTACTCACCATCACCAACAGTGCCACTATCCTCTATCAAAAGCACCACCACCAACAGAGCTACACTATCGCCATCACCAACATCACAGCCAATACCCTCCACCACTATCATCATCACCACCACCACCACAGTCATACCATCCACCGCCTTCACCACCAGAGCCATTATTCTCCACCACCACCACTACAACCAATTTCCTCCTACACCATCACACCCATCACTAACCTCCACCAGCATCACCATCACCACCACAGCCACTGCCCACACCCATCACCACCAAAGCCAGTAACCCCACCATCACCACCACCACTTTCACTATCACAGCCATTACACCCCACCATCACCACATAACCATCACCAGGCCAGACAGAGCACTGGTAACACTGCCACTTAATAATGTAGGTGACTTGCACAATGGCTACAGTGTTCCCAGCCCGCGTGGAGACTCCCTCCTGCCTCCCTCATTCCCTCCCCCACCGTCTCTGGCTCCCTCACTCCCTCCCTCCCTAACAACCCACGTCCCAGCCAGAGCATCACATCTCCCAGCTCCGACCCACTGTACACACACTGTGCAACAAGTGTTACGAGCGTCAATTGGGCGTCGGTAACCCATGCATGACATTCAGCCGGCCCAACACTGCTTTTTCCAACACGTATCTTTACCATCAACGTTCGGGAAGCACACTTCACTTTCCCGCCAGCGTCTTCCCCGTAGGAACGGAACTACGACGAGAGCCGGAACTCGGCCTGCCAGGTGGGGCATGATCTCACCACTCACTTGGGTCCGAGGTGCACCGGTGGCTGGCCAAGAACGTGTCGCTTTGTTTGGTCACGTGCGGAAGGGGGTGGGGGGGGGGGTTGTTGGAGTGGCCACCGGTGCCAACACGTTACGGTGCGTGTTGGTGCACACAGGTTGGCATGTCCGGTTGAAGGCAGCCCATCCCACTACACCACAAGATTCATTTTCTGTCGCTGGCCGGACACATGTCCACCACACTCGTTCTCCTCAAGACGTGAGGGGGAGCACCTCCTCTGTGATCGTCACAGTACACACAAACACATACATACACACAAGGCCTGCCCGTGCAGCCTCGTCCTGGCCGACACAGTACATCCAGAGGGAGCGGCGGGAGACCAACCAACCTGTAGGGCGGGAGGCGGGCCAGCCAGAGCCGTGGGGAAGGTGCAGGAGAGTAGCAGCGGCCGCGCGGCCGGCCCTGTCACCAACTGCTGAGGCAACCACCGACCTGAGACTCGACCCCCGCACCGACACACACACACACACACACACACACAACCATGCACGCGGACCCGCTCACTTGCACAGCATACCTGCCTCTACAGTCATCCCGGTGTACACACACACACACACACACACAAGGAAAAGAATAACCCTGAACATACAGTCCACTGACGGTGCACCCAGCAAGCCTTACCTGGGGAAAAAAAAACGAAACTCCACAGCACACCCTACACATCACCCTGTGAATACCGTGGCAAGACGTGCACACCCGACCCCAGGAGTCACTCAGGATGAGGAGCTCCACCTCACTCTACACATGCCAGAAGGCTTACTCTACAACGATTACATCTGAGGGGCCGTCCTTCTGGATCTGTTCATTGATTTCTGTGGATCGGTCGGTGGAGTAGGTAGGCCAAGGAAGGCCAGACAGCCATGCCAACATTCTCTACATGCCACAGCACCCACACATTCCTCCACTCACTACCATCCAACCCTCTACCACTCCTCGTACACACCTGCACGACCCACCAAAACTCCCTCCCTCCACTCCCACAAACCTCAACCAACTATATTATACACACACACATAATATATATATATATATATATATATATATATATATATATATATATATATATATATATATATATATGCGTGATACCGTACTCCGCCTGTTTATGAATAGGCTGCAAGTGAAAGGACACCTCCGGCGAGGCCGTATCACCAGAATATAATCACGTCGAAAAACTCCTCACTCAATACGAGTCCATCTTGTCCCGACTACTGATAGTAGCGCTACACGGAGCTCTAAGAATCCCAGATGAGGAGGTCAGAGGGTGGGTGAGGGGATGAAGGTCCCAGGCTCACTGAGGAATGCGCGGAAAGAAAGGTCACTCGCTATCTGAGAGGGCAAAGATGGGCATGCTGGAAGGTACTGGAGTCCCGACGGTGCTGTATGACTTGCCAGGCAGGGGCTACCCATGGAAATGTACGGGGGAGGGTGGCTGTGTCGGACATTGAATATCCGATGATGATACGTGGTGTAAGGGGAGGTTGCTGATTAGGAAATGATAGGGTTTAAGAGAGAGGTGTGGTAATAGGGAATGTCTGGTTGTGTTGAAGAGAGCGTGATGAAATGGCCTGAACGTAGGGAGAGGAGCGAGATGTTCACAAAGGTGCATGTGTCAGACGTGGAGTTGACAAGGACAAGGGGAAGAACGCATTGAAGATGTAAGGATGGAGAATAAAATCAAACAAGTTCTTGGAGACTGAACACGCAGGAGGGTGTAAGAAATGCATTGGACAGAGTGAATTGGAGCAATGTGTTATACAGAGGGCGACGTGCTCTCTATGGAGTGAAATAAGGAATGTGAAGCTGTCCGAGGAAACCATAGAGAGGTCAGTTAGGCCTGCATCTGCATAGGGGACTGCAGTTTCTGTGGATTTGATCGAACGAGGCCAATTCAAATCTCCTGGCGCTACCTTGCAAACGTGGGAAACTGTCATTAGGTACGTAGGTACGTGTGTCAGTGTGTGAGCGAGTATTCAGTTATCAACATACAAATAGAAGTTGGTAATATCAATAGTGTCTACAGGAAACAAAGGAAGAACAACCAGAAGACAAAACAAAAAATAATCATGAAACGTGTAAAGAAATGATGTAAACAAAGACTAATCATACAAGAAGTGGATGACTGAGACGATCCGTCATATACGAGGCACTGAATACGGACAGCATGCTAAGTTTACACAGTTGTACGATAGTAGGGAAAGTACAAGAGATGGGGCCCCGCGAGTATGCAACTCCCTCCTCGTGCACTACAAGGGATGGGGCCCCGCCGGTGTAGACCTCCCTCCCCGTACAATAAAACTATGTAAACAGACATCATATAATGCTGAAGCAAGTTCATATAGATATAACCGTCACTGGAGATGGGGGAGGGGCGTAATTCAGCGCCCCTCCTGTAGGTACACACCACGACCATGAACCTCACTCCCACACCCTTCTCTTTCAACCACAAAGTACTACACCACCACCACCCTCCCCTCACTAGGGTTCCACACCACCCGCCCTGCCGTTCCGCGACACCTCCCACGTCCTCCCCCACTGGAGAGTCCCGTATCACGTCTTATGGCAGGAGGCAGAATCAGTAAATATAAGCAAGGCAAAGCCAAAGGCGCCATCCGAGCACCGTACTGGACCATCCAGCACGTCTGCTCAAGTGCACCACCTCCCTACCTACCACCGGACTTGACTATGAGGAAGGACTAAGGCGTACCGTTCGCCGGGAGCGAAAGGCGTGTTTGTGTGATTATCATTTGTGCGTTACAGGGAGGAAGGGAGTGCAACACCCGTGTATTGTCCCGTTTTTTTAACCTTGTACATGTGTACCATGTCTCTGCTTGGCATATATATGGTTGGATCCCAGGCGGCCCGTGCATCAGTAACGCTCACTAACGCTGACCGATACACTATCGAGGTCAATATCATGTATACAAGAGAGAGAGAGAGAGAGAGAGAGAGAGAGAGAGAGAGAGAGAGAGAGAGAGAGAGAGAGAGAGAGAGAGAGAGAGAGCTGCAACGAGATTTTTACAAAATGCAGAGCTAGTACGCAGCGCTTACCACACATCTACCTTAATGAATGACGCTGTATCTTTCACCCGCCACATTCAATGAATAATTTGAACCATGTACCAAGTTTCGGATGTTTCTGCATGCCAGGAGACTGGGCTGGCGCGTAGTGTTCACCGCAGGAAAATCTAGAGCAGAAAATAAACATTACCCAGTGTTACGGGATTATCATCCAGCGTAATGCGAGAGCTGGAGTCTAGAATGTGTTTGTAAAGCGAATGCTCGACTCCTACGTGTGGCAGAGGAAAAAGAGGAGCGATGGAAAGATGAGTGTGGGTGAATGGTATGGGAGTTTGTGAGCAAGTCTAGGGAGGGGAGTCAACTTTGTGGGGGAGGTAGGGTGTTGGAAAGTTGGGGGAAGTAAAGAGTTGGAAAGTTAGGAGAGTGTGGGAGGGGATTTAAGAGTGCGTTAGAGCGAGTGTGTGGGAAGGTGGACAGCGTCTGATATCAATTGACAAGCTGTGTCGACTGTCCCTAATCAGTCTATTTGAATAATTACAAACATCTGGGTAACTGAATACATCATTACCAAGCACTTCCCACGTCCAGGGAGGCCTCCATACAAGTATGTATACCATCTCCCTCCACAGATTCTCCACCAAAGATACTCTACAGCCACATGATCTATTCATTCGGGACGTCTAAACACTACTTTTATAATATACTTTCCTTTTCACGTTATCTCATTCATTTTTCACTTTCCTTCAGCCGTATCTGGAAAGTAGTGTGCATCTGTATAGTTTATTCATCCAATTAAGGGTACGATTGTCAACATGAATGATGGTGAGAAAGCATATGGGATGGAGCAAGGCCGTGGGAGGGAGAGTACTGGGGTGAGAGTGTGGGATGGAGTGAGGCCGTGTGACGGAGGGAGTATGAGTGAATTCTGGTAAGGGAGTGAGGCGGGAGAGTCAGATAGTGTGAGGCCATGTGAGTGAGAGGGGGTGGTGGGCAGGAGGCGAGGGACTGCAACACAGGGCCACCATTCACGTCTTCCTCCGGCACTACCAACAACCACACCACTCTACCAACCAGCTGACTCCCTCCCATCACGGTACGACCCCGACCCCCGGGCCACGGCAGTACGACCCTCGCCCACGACACTCCCACTTACGACGCGACGTATGACGCATGGGTCATACGTGGGTTGGACCTGATCGTAAAGTGCTAGGTCGACGACGAGGCCATCTTACTGTTGAACTAGAGTCGTGTCAATCTTCATCTAAGGGTCGTGACGACATGTTCCAAAGGTTGACCTGTGAGCAGCGATTTTGTACGGCTCTATCATACTCTCCTGCATCTTGTGCATGCAAGGATGCTGCACGGTCCAGGCACGCATCTGGCCGTGCATCCTCCTGCGTCGTGTGCACGGCTGCACGGTCCAGCCACCAGGTCCCACGGGCAGACCCCACGATCTCTGCGATTCATTCGAGAAGGGAAGCGCAGCGGGAGGCCACACCGACACTAACGCACGCAACACGACGGTTCTTTAACATCAAACCAGAAACATTTCCAGGAAGCTAATCACAAGACCCCCTGACATGATGGAAGACGAGGGGGGGGGGGAGAGAGAGAGAGAGAGAGAGAGAGAGAGAGAGAGAGAGAGAGAGAGAGAGAGAGAGAGAGGGGGGGGGGGGAATTTCCTGGAGTATTTTGCCAAGCAGGATGGATGGTGGGGAGGAACACACAAGCACTCAAGTCTCCCTCACGTATGACTCAGCTATACAGGCCCACCCTTCAATATGGTTGAACTCTTGTCATTACCCAAAGACAGGCAGAAAGTGATGATACCAGAGGCGTGTCTCAGTTATAGAGGCACAGTGTGTGGCCGGGGTGTGGGGAGGTCGGAGGATGGGGTGTGGGCAAGAAAATGAGAGGTTGCAGAGTATATGGGAAGCCAGATAACAGAACTGATGCTCTATGCCAAGTTACCTGCTAGCAGACAGTATGCCACATTCTTAATCCAAACAGATGGAGTGAAGGATAAGGTTCCTCCCAACCTTCCACTATAGATGGTGACAGGGGAAGAGTAAAGCTCCCCACCCACCACACTCGCCAGCAGGAGAACACCTACGAACGAACACCAGGTGCAAGAGAGAGACTGGACACAAACGGTAACACTTGCACGACTCGGTCAAACTTACTCACCGATAATCAACATCATTAAAGAGTTTGTCTTGACGTGATTTAAATGTACCAAGAGCCTTCGCCTTGACATCTAATGGTCGCTACTTACTTACCTCCAGCCTCGGGAGTGTCCTCTATCTTTATGGGGCTACCCCAGCGCTCAGGAAGCTGGCCACGTACACCAGCTGGGATCACAGGTCAATAAATTGGCAAGTTTATTCCACCACAGTCACTAAACCTCGGAGTAACCAGCGTCCATGTTTATATCTCCTACCCTGTAATCTAATGCCCCTAGTTCTAACCCTTCTATCTCGGCCATACCAGAAGTAATTGTGGCAAGTAGTCGACATTCTTAAGTATTCTAAGAACCTCTCAATTCTATCGTAATCTGCGCTCTTTTATATGAATCATCTTAAATCTGATTCTTTCTTCATAAGGTTTACTTCTGAGCGAAGGCCAGAGAGAGTGGGAGGACCAAACACCAACACAGTTCACGGAGGGAAGGAGTCATGGGGACGAGGTAGCACATCCCCAGCAGCTACGGTCGTGAACCACCTGGTAAGAGAGAGAGGAGCAGGTAGGGCGAGGTGGCGAGAAAGGCAGGAGGGAGGAAGAGGTAGGTGGGGGTATGAGAAAGTCAGGAGGGAGGGAGAGGAAGGTGTTGGGGGGGGGGGGGGGAAGAAAGTCAAGAGGGAAGGAGAGGAAGGTGGGGGAGGGTGAGAAAATCAGGAGAGAAGGAGAGGAAGATGAGGTCATGAGAAAGTCAGAAGGGATGGAGAGGAGAATGGGATGGTAAGAGTCAATAGGGACGGAGAGGAGGGAGGGGGAATATGGAGTAGCCATAAGAGCAGGGGGGGAAGGGGACCTCCATTCACGGTATGCGCCGTCTGCCGGTCCATTCATACAGGTACAGAGGGCAGGAGAGGCGCCATGGGACTGTACCCTCTGACTCGCAGCCCACCACCACCACCCTTGATGTACACTGCCTCACTTGCACTATATCCTGCCCTCCCCCCCACTGTCCACCGTGCCCTCCCTCACACTATACCTTCCCGGCACTACGCCTTACCTCACAAACTGCCCTCCACCACACCCTGGCCGGCCCGGCCCTCATCCCTCACACTGTACCTTCCCTACACTTCACCCTACCCCCAACACCATGACCTTCATGCGCGAGACCCTGCCCTCTGTCAAACCCGGCCTCACGACCCTTCCATGGAGTCCAGCCGCCCCCAGTCCCACAATGTTAGTAAATAAGACGCACTCAGCTGAAGACTGCCAGAGAAATTCAAAGTGATTGAAACAGTAATGGTGTGGTCGGAGACAAAGCAATTAATCTTCAATGTTATGCCTTTCCGTAGGAATAATATAAATGACGGATAAAAAAAAATGCTCCGTTAATCATCATAAATACAAGAAAACAACTTGGTGTGATAATCACTGATATGCCACGCAATACCAAACAGTATATCTCAAGTCTGTATCAAAGATAAAAAAAAATGAAATACAGAAAAGAGCAACATAACTAATTCCATCACTCAACAGAAGCATTATGAGGAACGACCTATATATCTAATACTATTTTCTGTCAAAGAAAAAAATAAACAATGCTAGATGTAATATAAACTTCCCAAACACTACGTAATTTTCATCCGATCCCGCACGACATACTCAATATAAGATATTACTGGATCATGAATAACTATGAAAGTAAAAGGAAGAAAATATTATATTAACGTGGGCACAGGTTTTCCCATCTGCAGAGTTGAGGAACATAGGGATAAACTACCAACATATGTTTGTATCTTTAGATCTGAGCATCCTTATGGAAGATTACATATTAACCATCAAAGTACAGCAATATTCCCTGTCACACTTGACTGCCAAATTTCCATATTTCCATCATAGTACACCTATTCTTCAGCCGCCTGTGGTGGGTGGGTGGGGAGGAACTTAGGAGAGTATTAATGTCCCCCACCAGATGACCTTATGTTTTTAGCAGCGTTAAAGCCTGAACACCTCAGGCTTGGCCCTTAGGTGTGTGTGTGTGTGTGTGTGTGTGTGTGTGTGTGTGTGTGTGGTCAGTGTACCTACGTAACTCAATTTATCTGTCGCCACAATCTCCCATGTGCACTCAATGCTTCACCCTGCCCCAGGCCACGTCTCGCCTCGTGCTACATAATAACCTCTTGCCATAATTTTGCCCCGACTGTATCTAACCCCCCTCCCGCACAGCCATATCCTGCTTTTATTACTCTGGACGACTAATCAAGCCGAAGGCAACACGTCCATAACAACATCAAATCTCCACAACCTTCGACGACTCAAGACACTTGGGACTCAGCGTGGCTGAGAACTAATGGTCATCTATACATCTTTCATACTCTTCCCTGACCCACCTGTGCCTCGCCTGCAGGTCTTCCTCCCTCTCTACCTATCCCACAAACGCAGAAATGGGTAGGTTAGATCATCCTCTGTTCCTCTTACACCATCCAGCACGGGCCGTTCAACACACTGAAGTCCTCCCAGTTCTCTCCAAGCATCACGCCTGATAGTCTGATAAGACGTCACAGCACCAACTTCCTCACCATCACCTCCTGCCATCCTGGAATTGATCTGGCACCACAAGAGCATCCAGCTCCTACATACCGCTACAAGAAGAGCCCTGCTGCCATCCCAGCCTGTGTAAACATCATCGACAGCAAACAACCTGCCAACCCCATGTTAGTGTAAAGATTGGCCCCTTTTCATACACCTACTACGTATAGTGTATGTATTTTCTTAAGACTTAAGCCTTTGGCTGCATTAATTCTAAGAGTCATTAATATAATGATAATAATAATACATTATTGATACTATTATTGTATAATGTGCTACATGACATCCTGCCTAGAAAAACAAGGTGCACTTCACCTGGCCCGCCGCTGTGTATGTGCCTCACACCCACACCTCTGACCTTCCTCACCTGACCGGCACTTCACCCTACACGGTAACCCCTTCAGCACGACGGTACACTCCTTCAGCACGACGGTACACTCCTTCAGCACGACGGTACACTCCTCAATTTAGAATTATGCAAAACAAATGCTCAGCATTTGTACAGGAAAAGTGGCTACAGTGCTACACACACCATCAGCTGTTCCGCACCTGCTCAAGCAGCTATTGCTCGAGTTATGTTCACCATCATAATCTCAGCACCTCCCCAGGTGGCCCTGGCTCCACTCATGTTATACACAGCAGCCTTCCTAACGGTAGACCACTCCTGTAAACAGCCAGTCCTTAAGTCAACAGTTTATAATGGTGGTGAAGATGATGGCTATGGCGCATATGATGACTAATATGATGATAATCATAATGATGATGACTGAAAATCATGATGGTCGACGATAATGACAGAATGCGGTTAAACATTTTACTAACAGGTGATGAGAGTGGTGACAACGGTAGACTGTAACCGAGTGATGGTGATCTCTAGCGATGATGATGATGATGCCAATCTCCGCATGGATCCCCTACAATCCGTCAGGTAGGCCGGTCTGGAGCAGCAGGCCAGTCAGGAGCAGCAGGCCAATCAGAAGCAGCAGGCCAGCCAGAAACAGCAGACCAGAGGCAACCGGGAGCAGCAGGTCAATCAGGAGCAGCAGGCCAGTAAAAAGCAGCAGGCCAGTAAAAAGCAGCAGGCCAATCAGAAGCAGCAGGCCAGCCAGAAACACTAGACCAGAGGCAACCGGGAGCAGCAGGAGAGTCAGGAGCAGCAGGCCAATCAGGAGTAGCAGGCCAGTCAGGAGCAGCAGGCCAGCCAGACGCAACAGGAGGCAGACATGGCCCCAGGCCAGAGCAAGGATATCCGGTCCACGCCGGTGCACAACCCCTTCATTAAAGGCGCCCAATATAACAGGACCTCCAGATGGTTCCCAGCTTGGTCTGCCACAAACGTGGGAACAATCTTGTGGTTTCAGTTTCCTTAAGGAAATGTGGTTTGGCCGAGACACCCAGGGTGGAGGGGTGAGGGAAGTGGGACACAGGGGAGGTGGGAGAGGGAATGTTAAGATCGGAGTAAGGAAGGGAAGGACAGAAGGAAGAGGGAGGTACGGGAGACGGAATGGAAAGCAGCACCGGCTGAGTCACGTATCCGGGAGAGTTTATGTCCATAGTGCTAATTCTGCCATGTCCACAGTCCCACTCCCGCCATGTCCACAGTGCCACCCTTGCTTTACAACGATAACTGTACCATACTCAACACTATCATACACACTCGGCCACTACGTCGCAGGTGATACAGTACTTTGGGAGTAATCACACTTTCCATCAAATCTGCACCTAACAAGATTTGCATTTATTTTTCGTTTCTTTAAAGTCAAAAGGACTGTCATAATACTCCCCTTCGAGACAAGGTCTTACATGATATACTGAGAAAGATAGAGACAGGAAAATGAAGAGATGAGAAAGGAGAGGAAGGTAGAAGACAGCAGAGAGAGATACCAGGCAAGAAAGGCCACAAGGAAGATAAAAGAATGCGAGGTGAGAGGAGGAGGGAGGGTTTTGCTGTGAGGAAAGACAATCATTTACTTAACTAGTCCAATCACCAAACCAGAGGAGACATCCAAGAACACACACACCACACCAATAATGAATGGAGAACATAAAAATTTTCCCATCACACAACATAACGAACACCCACTACGTCAACAACAACCAACTTGGTTATCACCATCACAACATTACCTATACCTACTACGTCAACAAAAAAGCAAAAGAGTTTCGAGTGATTACTAAGGTAGTGCTCTTGGGGGAGCAGGGGCACCAATAAGATAGTGATCTTGGAACAGGGGCACCAATACGGCAGTAATCTTGGAGGTGCTGGAGCACCAATACGGTAGTGATCTTGGAGGTGCTGGAGCACCAATACGGTAGTGATCTTGGAGGTGCTGGAGCACCAGTACGGTAGTGATCTTGGAGCAGGAGCACCAATACGGCAGTAATCTTGGAGGTGCTGGAGCACCAATACGGTAATGATCTTGGATGAGCTGGGGTACCAGTAAGGCAGTAATCTTGGAGAGCTCGCGCACCTGCACGGTAGTGTTCTTGGAAAACCGGTGCATCGCCATGCCAGGTGGCCAACACTAGCACTGGACACCATGACCCCAGTACACAATGAACGTTTTTCACTATTCATTAAACAGTAGAACTGGAAACCTTTGGTTAGATTCAACTGCATAATTCAAAACGTTGCTTACATTCTATATTAGAACTTCAAACGTTTGTTTATATTCGACCGAGGAACTTGGAACGTTTGTTTACATTCGACTGAGGAACTTGAAACGTTTGTTTACATTCGACTCAGGAACTTGAAACGTTTGCAAATTACATTCAACATGAAAACTAGAAAAAAAAAGTACACACAGGTAGAGCTCAGTCAGCCGGGTGAATAGGATGTAGCCTTATACGATGCTGGTGACCAGCTGAAGGAAATAGCCTACAAGTGATATCATCATCCCCCTTCCCCCAAACGCCCTCACTTGTTCCCTCCAATATCCTTGTCTTGCATTCAACGGGTTACTATGACCCCTTGAGGCACGGCGGTACATCCCTTTGATATAATACAATGACCTTGAATCTGACCCCTCAAAGGTTAAGGTCATAGTCAGGCTACCATACCAAGGGACTGTATCATAGTTTCCAGATACGTGGTCTTGATCAAAAGGTTAAAATCTCCTTAAAAATACATACACTCAGTAACCACACTAAGTAACGCTGGAAAACCATTTTTCAAAAGGAAAAAAAAAAAGTTGCTTGCCTGCGGAGCAAAGGACCTGGTATACAACACAAAACTGCTTCACAAGACGCTGAGCAGACAACTTACTCAGCAGCCGCCGCCAACACACCCACAGTGGCCTCTCCTACACCATACGTCGGGAGGACCAGGTGAGTTCTACCACTTACACTAACATGCCCGCCCCCCACCCCCCAATCCCGACACCCTAGTACTCGGTCCACTATTTCATCCAACGACAAGGGAGAGAGAGCTATTATTTCATATTCACAGCCTGGGTCCGCTTGCATTCTATGTGCTATTATTCCCGTCGACGAGCTGGCTGGCATTGGTTAGGTGACGAGGAGAAAAGCAAACACATCACCACGCCATGGGTATGTGACCACATTAGGCAAGGCAACCATAATGAGCCAACCACAATTAAATATTCTAAAAGCAAACATATACTTATATGTACGGCTGACACACACACACACACACACACACACACACACACATATATATATATATATATATATATATATATATATATATATATATTTTTTTTTTTTTTTTTTTTTATACTTTGTCGCTGTCTCCCGCGTTTGCGAGGTAGCGCAAGGAAACAGACGAAAGAAATGGCCCAACCCCCCCATACACATGTATATACATACGTCCACACACGCAAATATACATACCTACACAGCTTTCCATGGTTTACCCCAGACGCTTCACATGCCCCGATTCAATCCACTGACAGCACGTCAACCCCGGTATACCACATCGCTCCAATTCACTCTATTCCTTGCCCTCCTTTCACCCTCCTGCATGTTCAGGCCCCGATCACACAAAATCTTTTTCACTCCATCTTTCCACCTCCAATTTGGTCTCCCTCTTCTCCTCGTTCCCTCCACCTCCGACACATATATCCTCTTGGTCAATCTTTCCTCACTCATTCTCTCCATGTGCCCAAACCACTTCAAAACACCCTCTTCTGCTCTCTCAACCACGCTCTTTTTATTTCCACACATCTCTCTTACCCTTACATTACTTCCTCGATCAAACCACCTCACACCACATATTGTCCTCAAACATCTCACTTCCAGCACATCCACCCTCCTGCGCACAACTCTATCCATAGCCCACGCCTCTCGCAACCATACAACATTGTTGGAACCACTATTCCTTCAAACATACCCATTTTTGCTTTCCGAGATAATGTTCTCGACTTCCAAACATTCTTCAAGGCTCCCAGAATTTTCGCCCCCTCCCCCACCCTATGATTCACTTCCGCTTCCATGGTTCCATCCGCTGCCAGATCCACTCCCAGATATCTAAAACACTTCACTTCCTCCAGTTTTTCTCCATTCAAACTCACCTCCCAACTGACTTGACCCTCAACCCTACTGCACCTAATAACCTTGCTCTTATTCACATTTACTCTTAACTTTCTTCTTTCACACACTTTACCAAACTCAGTCACCAGCTTCTGCAGTTTCTCACATGAATCAGCCACCAGCGCTGTATCATCAGCGAACAACAACTGACTCACTTCCCAAGCTCTCTCATCCCCAAGCGAGGCTACACGTTTGAACTGACAATGCGACTGCCAAAAACCGTGACCAGCCGAATCAAGGCTCTATACACATGTGGCCCGCCAACGCTACACTGCTAAACCAAGACTACTACTATACACATATGAACAGCTGTACAGGGGTAACATTACAGGGGTAACATAAGTGCTAATTCTTATATCAAGTCAAAATAACAACAGCCCTCGACCAAAATACCGCATTAGGATTTAAATCATTCTTACATATACTTAAACAAATAATGCACAGGGAAACAACAGCCATCAACCAAATCATTCTAACATATACTTTAACAAATAATGCATTGGGATACATGGCAATACAAATATGTGTCACATTTTAAAGTTGTAATACACCAAGCCATAACTCGCAATATATGTACAATACTAGATAATTGCTGCAATCAGCTACACACACACACATAAAGAAAAGTCATTTCAGTGTTAAAGAGTACGGTTTCAGGGAAAAGACATCACTGAAACACCGCATAGATTCAACAAGTTCTCCGACAAAAGGGGAAGGCTGGGTGGACTGTTTGTCCCTGACTGCAAAAGAGCATTTGACAGTGTACCGCATGGGAACATGATAAGCAGGTGGACCATCCGGAAGAAATAAAGGGTAAACTCCTTCAATGGAAAGAGGACTATCCAAGTGGAAGGGAAGAAAGAAAGCATGTAAGGGAAGCCTTCTCCAAATAGGTTGTGAGCAACAGTTCCACAGACTGTGTTCCTGAGACAATAATCTTGTTGATCTATGTAAATGACTTGATGGAAAGAATGGTCTCTAACAAATATTTTTGCAATTGATGCAGAGGTCATGAGGGAAGTGAAGTGTGAAGAGGACTGCATTAACTTTTAAGAGGACCTACACAGACTTCAAAGTGTGTTGGACACATGACTGAAGAAATTCAACCCGAGCAAATGTATAGTAGTAAGGATGAGGCAGTATGAGAAGGTCTCAACAAGATAATTATTCTACAGGAAGAGGGGCAGTATGAAAAAGCCTCAATGTGATTACCATCCTGCAAGAAATAAACTTAAAAATTCTGTGCGTTAGAAGGACTTGGGAGTAGGTGAATGATAAGAGACTGATAAATATCAAAATAGTTTTCGAGGATATGGATAAGAAAATATTCAAAAAGCTGTTCATAACCTAAATAAGGACAAAACTAGAATATGCTTCTCAAGTTCAGTCAAAGCACCAAAAGAGGCCCCATAGCTAACCGAAAAGGTCTTGAGTGCAACAAAGACAGTACCAGAATTAAGAGAACCAAGTTACAAGGGAAAGGCTACAGGCTTCAAATTTGCCCACCCTGGAAGAGAAAAGAACGAGTGTTGAGTTGATCACAACCTTTAAATCATTAAGATGGAAAATGTGAGCAGTTCTGCAAGTAAAATAGGGATATAGCAACCTGAGGACAAGACATGATGTTGGGCAAGAAACTGATAATAGAAAATTTATAAAGTAATTCTATCCTTTAAAAGTAGTGGATAAATGAAACACTCAGAATATGGTTAATGCAGATAGTATATATAAATTCAAGAAGTTGTATGACAGAGAATATTCAAGAATTAAGCCCTCTTGAGTGTAAAACTTCCCCAAATAATATAAAGAGGTAATTACACACAAACTGTAAAAGGCAAGGTGGTCTTATGACTTAAAAGTGAAAATACCAGCCATCACTGTAACTACTGTCAAAGCCATTTAGCATTTTGGGGGTAAGGTAAAAGTAATAATTCTGGAACTCCATTTATATACATCCAGTCTCAATTCTAATTACATTCATTTTTGAAGGACTATTTTTTCCTGCTTTAGATAAATTAAATAAGTGTATACATAAATAATGAAGAAATATAAGGCATTATAAATTATCTTAAAGTGAATGTAATAAAATCAATTATAATATTACAAACACCAGTGCTGGTACATTACGGTACAACAAAGATAATCAACGAAAAGATTTATATCTAATACTGAATTCCTTCCTTTCATTGTCACTTTCAATTTCTATGTAATGGCGAGTCACACTACAACTGTGAATGTCTTTGCATTAAAATGACACAAGAGCAGTCTGGCCAAATTCCCTACACTCACATCCTCTCATGTCAAAACCACATTTGCAGAAGCAAAGAATGGCCTAAATAACAAGCAAACAAAAATGTTTAACAAAATACATTAAACCACTCATTTTTCATGTTCTTTGTTTAACATATGGCTTATGGTACATACACTCCCAAGCTGTAATGTGCGAGTTTATGTCCTGAATACACAAGAGCCCTTACTACTCTACTGTCGATTCATAAGAGTATTAAACACACGAGACCCTCAGCCTGCCTTAGTAACTAGCCTTAAACACAACTCCAAAGTCCATGTAGGTACTGATCAAATGCATAATGTATGTCTACCTTTGTACAAGATACATAATGCCTGCAGCCCATCTCAGTAACATGAAATATATTACTGGATAGTTCATGTATGGGGGGGGGTTGGGCCATTTCTTTCGTCTGTTTCCTTGCGCTACCTCGCAAACGCGGGAGACAGCGACAAAGTATAAAAAAAAAAAAAAAAAAAAAGTTCATAAACAAGTGTAGTTATCCTGCATGCTATGTTTATGTACCAAATACAATAGACCCTCTGCCTACCACATTAGCTTCCCTCATATTCACCTAAACTAGAGTTTGTCAAATGCCTGTGATGTTTTGCCCATGCTTTACTAAGTTGGATTGTAATTGATTTACTTATTTTTCCCATCCAAACTTATAATTTCTCACTAAACATACATCAACTGCAACTACTTTTTAAGGATCCAAGCCAAACCTTTCAAAATTCAAGAGATGACCAAGTAATAAAAACAGCTACTTGAATCCAAAGCAGACCAAATTTGACATGAATCAGCATTAAAATTCATTCAGATTTTCACAGGAAAACTCTTTAAAATCATAAAATACACATAAGAGGAATGATTCCCTATATTAGAAGTGAATACTTATAATTTATGCAACAGAGTGCTTATTACTTACATGTCCAGCCCAAACAAATTCCTAAAATTTCAGGTCTCTTAAGATCATAATAAGTAGAAAAACATATACTTCAAGCACCCTCCACAATTAACTTTCTGCATCCCTCATTCCTACATGCAATCGTTTCTACATCCTTCATCTATCAAAATTTAATGTTCACAATTATATTCAAATTCAAATTACGACCCACTCTAAGAATAACAAGGCTGCAAAATTATGAAATGTGAAACATTAAATAAAATATCAGATAACTCAAATAACAATTAACGAAACAATGGCCAATCCTGACTGCCCTCAATACATACAACTGTCATTTATTATACAGTCAGATTCTCCATCTGATGCTCCAAAGGATATACACCCAAATTTCCAAAGCCTGGGCTTCTAAGATTCCTGCAAAAATGGTGCACAAGTCTCTAAGGGTTGCCAAAGCACCTACAAGTCCCATATAGTTTCAGAACATTCGCAACACATTTTCCATATGCTGCTGTACCCCAAAACTTTCCATGATTTTTCCCATTTGAATTCAAGGTGACAGCATTCTATGCCTTTCTACGTTATTTCCATCTCATCCAATCTAATTCTACCCTTATAATGGTGTCGAACAAGCTTCCTAGCAACTGCACTGTGCGTAGTGGTACACAGATGTCAGCATACTTCCTATGAAAAATCATACATTTCACAAAAATTAGGTAAAGGGAAGTCAGTGCATACTGTCTCCGAGCAATATGGAGTCACAAAAACTAGATAAAAGGAAG
Organism: Panulirus ornatus; assembly: GCF_036320965.1. Taxonomy (NCBI): domain Eukaryota; kingdom Metazoa; phylum Arthropoda; class Malacostraca; order Decapoda; family Palinuridae; genus Panulirus; species Panulirus ornatus. The sequence goes on along the minus strand of NC_092246.1, from coordinate 21,778,035 downwards.
TCAGTGCAAACTGAAACAGAGCAATATGGAGTTTGTAAAACCAACATGCAAGATAACAAGGAACGGGAAATGCTGATGAAGTTTTCAATGGTGATCTGCACTAGAATACTACACATCACGACAACACAAAGCAAGATCGGCTTGCTTTGATAAGCCTGTGCACAAGTGGTTTCAATATAATCATTGTAAAGCATACATCCGTTTGGGTCACTTTTGCAAATTCTAAGTACAATAAACTAACTTTTCTTAAATGTATGGTATGTTTACATAAACAGATCTCTCATCCAAATACATCCAAATTTAGCAGGGTATGGATTTACTATTAAGATTACAGACACTGATCTTTCAAATGGGTCTTCTGGATTTTAAATGGTATTTGTAATATATGTAAATATATACTATATAAAAATCTAGAAAAACAGCAGTTCATTTATCATACTTAACGAAAGTCCTTGTTTCTACTCCTGACAAGAGAAAAGTCATGCAATTTCATAATATGAGGTGCTAGGCACTGGATGCTTACCAATACCATTACAAGGGCAAAACCCACAGAAATAGTATAGTAACAAAAGTAAAAACAGTATGGGCATGATACCCGTACTTCAAACTTCAGACTCTCATGTGCCATTAAAGCAGTAATCTCAAATGCATGGCCAATCAGATTTTGAACTATTTTCAGACCTTTAGACCACAGTACGTGTGATTTGACTGGAGATCTTCTTGTATAACACAAAAATAGCACGTAAAAACAATATCAGGTATACAAATTCCCAAAATTAATGTTGGGAAATGTTTAGATCTCAATCTTTGCCAGACAAAAAGGTCAGTACACAGCATTGAAAAGGCCTAACATTTCATTGCTATAAACATATTTCTTTTCATGACAGAGTCACTCTCAAAATCAAAACAATGGCAATCCAAGTACCCAAGTACAAAATGTATAAAAAAAAGCACTTCAGAAGGGCAATTTTTTACTCAAATGCATTGAAAAAATGGAGAAGAAATAAGGAAACTCATGGCATCTTGACTTCTCGCTTACAAAATTTAATTATCATTATTATTATCATACTTAATTGCTGTCTCCCAGGTTAGCAAGGTAGCACAAGGAAACATGAAAGAATGGCCCAACCCACCCACATACACATGTATATATATACAAGCCCACACACGCACATATACATACTCCTATGAGTCCACGGGGAAAATGAAACACAAAAAGTTCCCAAGTGCACTCTCGTGTAATAATCACATCATCAGGGGAGACACAAGAGAGGAATATAACAGTCAGTTGATGTACATCGAAGAGACGAAGCTAGGACGCCATTTGGTAAACATGTGATTGTCCAAAATGTGTGTTTTGGACAATTACATGTTTACCAAATGGTGTCCTAGCTTCGTCTCTTCGATGTATATCAACTGACTGTTATATTCCTCTCTTGTGTCTCCCCTGATGATGTGATTATTACATGAAAGTGCACTTGGGAACTTTTCGTGTCTCATTTTCCCCGTGGACTCATAGGAATATCTTGATCACGCGCAAAATTGTGATCCTTTCCAACATATACATACGTATACATTTCACCATATACATATATACAAATGTACAAATTCATACTTGCTGCTTTCATCCATTCCCATCGGCACCCCGCCACACATGAAATGGCATCCCCCCCCCATGCACGCACAAGGTAGCACTAGGAAAAAACAAAAGCCATATTCATTCACACTCAGTCTCTAGCTGTCAATTGTAATGCACATGACATGCATCACACAAATTTTCTTTTATATAGCACTATATAAATCCAACAGCATCAACATAAAATAATTTCAGCATTTTCGAGAAACTTGTGAAAATGTAAAGAACTACCCATCAACTAACAGGATTTCACTATCATGTAAAGTACTACTATCCAATGCCACAAGATTGGTAATAATTTTACAAAAATTACCTAACATCCAGTACTGTATCAATTGTTTCATTAAAAAAAAAAGATAAAATAATCACTTACTATACTAAGTTCTGTATTGGGGGACAACTTACAAGTAAAAAAAAAAGTAAATTTCAATCATAACCATAGAGATCTTTTCATGTTCAATAAATGCGAGGATCAGCTCATCTAACAGGGTGGTACGAGTTAATACACGTCCATTTTCTTTTCATCCCAAAGTATTTAGGAGGATGCAACAAAAGAGGAAGCATCTGCCAGACATCAATTAACATTAAACAACAGCTCCCACAGTAAACACAGTGAACAGGCAAACATTGATATCTAAGTAATTACAACAAAGTGAAAGTAATTCACCTACGTAAAAACTAGCTGAACAAACTGAGACTCGCAAAACAGCCAAAATAGACATCAACAACGTCTAACAGGACGAGTACAATGTTCTTTGCGAGCACAAAAGGATATGCATGGCAACTTCATTAATAAATCAATCATCAGTAGTTTTAGTATCATGTGGGCTTGAGGATAATGCAATTCTAGGTATCTCACTTTATCACAGACCTACTCCCATACTGAAAGCTTGTAAGAGTCTTTGTAGCTATCTAGCAAATGATGGCTTATTATCAACACAAAATAATTAGCATATGGAAACATCTGTAAATGCACATAAAAGCACTTTAACAGCCAACTGAATTTTTCGTACTATTAACAAACAAGGCAACTTCAAAAAGAACCAGGCCCAAATGCACCTCTCAATGCAAGCTTCTCCAAGAGCAACAATAAATATCCTCAACAACAACACATCTCCAAAGGGATGGAAGCATGATAACCATCCTGACTCTTTTACAATCAATGAAATACATTTCTGAATATTGATGCAACAAAGCCTCACTCTACTACAAGTGATGACGGATACAATGGAGATAAAAAAAAAATTTGAGCGATGTTCCATGACCAAATGTGGAATTTCATCCAAGTTAGAAACCAGTTTAATTTCCAGGTTAAACCTTTTTATTAAAGAATTAATTCCAGCAGAATGCTAACCATGGTTATGCATCTTATGCCAGTCAGTCCTTCAGATGCTGCAAAACAATTTAATGGACTTGTACGATATAATCTTTATGACCAAAGTTGCAAGTTAAAAGAGTAACTCGCAACAGCAGACAGACGAATGACATACATACAGACAGATACTAAAGAAGAACAGAAAAATCCCTATTCAACATAGACTGATATGAAGATGAACAAAGAAGTCTTAAGTGTCACCCATGAGATGCTGCAAACACATATTACAGTTTTAAGTGTAATTTCTTTCATACTTGTTCACCACTTCCCATGTTAGTGTGGTAACACCAGGAACAGACAAAGAAAAGGCCTTATTTGCTCATCTATAGCCGTCATAAATACGGAACCGAAATAACTGCTCCCTACACACGACCAAAACCCCACAGACCTTTCCATGGTTTCCCTCTGGCTGCCTCGTATTCAATATAATCTTATTAGTGAAAAAATTGCAGAGAAGAAATAGCAAGGGCTTCATGAATACAAATGAGAAACATTGTGCTTAAAGATACAAACTTTCCAAACATTAGGTATATAAATCTCTGAAAACCTCAATCAACAGCCAAGCTAGTAGAAATATAAACATTAACGAGATTTGATGCAAGGGACCACACAAAATGGCAACTTGTGGGAGGTCGGGCAGGAAAGAAAAGAGTACTTCTTCACATTTGTGGGTAGTTGGATTGATGTTCAATCATGAATACATCTAGTACAGTTTAATATACCAGGAATAAAGATACACCTTCACTGCTAGGTTCCCTTGATTTTTTATGAATGTTTTATCTATTTTTACATGAGTCACACCAATTAATGTCCATTTCAGGTCTGCATCAAAATTAGCAACCTATGCTTCAGGTACATTTTAGAGTTCACTGTGCTTACAAAAGTACCAACGGTAGACCAATCTACTTTACCTTTCATAATGATCGATATTTAAAAAGATGGTAATATATCAGACAAACTGGAGTCAAGTATTACAATAGTAGGTAATGTACTGTAAAAAGACAATTAAAAAGGATAGTGAGAACACCTAACTTCCCAGGCAACGAATGATTAATCTTCAAATCCTAGCCAAAATATATGTCACTGTCATGAAAATGCAATGCCACCATGGTGCAGGATGTAAAGAAAAAAAAAAAAAATTGGTTCTGCTACTTCACAAGTGTATTACCCTATATTCAACCTTTTAAATACTGACAAAATACAATGCTCTGCAACCATTTCAGCACCTATATCTACCTACTCAAAGCAAATAAAACCTAAGTAGCCATTTCCTAAACTTACAAGTGGTTTTGATGCAGGGTTAAAGCAGATTTTTACTCTCAGAATTCTCACACCTATTGCAATGTTTTATATCATATAGTTAAACATAATGCACCAAATCATTCGCATCATTCTCTAAACACTACGCTATCACTGCAAACTAAAAACATTCAATATACAAAGTTGTCTGCTAAGAAAACAGGCAAGAATCCAGGGCCGACATCAATTCAGGAGATAAATTGAACTTTTGCATACCTACATTACGTGGAATCAATTTTAACAAATGAAAGCAACAAAGACCATGGGATCACTTCACATTCACCATTAGCTGAAGCTATACAGAATGGACATTACTAATTATTAGTTTATGCTATCCATACAGCACATGGCTCACACACCTGATAAACCATAAGGTTGTTGAAACTAAACCACAATCAAGTTGTCATTACACTAGTGCATTAATGCTCTAAGCATAAAGTTGCACATTTTCATGTTCTGCCACATGCAAATGAGGTTAAAAGAGGCTCATAAAATCTAATGAGTAGTTTTCAAACTCTCAACATGTACTTTAGCTCCCTGTCCTACCATGTTGTTCACATTCCATATTCTTTTAGTTGCAAACTTTATCAAGGCAACTTGTAATTTTTCTTATATATATATATATATATATATATATATATATATATATATATATATATATATATATATATATAAAGTTATATAAGAAATTAACATGGGTTCTATTTTTTATTTATATCTAATTCTGCTTCCCCGAAAACTGCATCACATATCACAACACATTTCCTGTCCTCCTACCAGAAATAAGCGAGTGGACAGCTATGCTGGTTGCTCTAGGGCCAGGCATTGAGGGGGCTGGAAGGCCAGCTGGTGGCCAGCCATCGACCTGCCAGGGACACAGTGCAACACAAGCAACACAACCACTGGCAGGAGAGCATCATAGCAACAAGTTGAAGGGGTTTCTTAACACCCACAGTAGGTGTTAACTACTTCAAACACATCTAATCTACTTACTTTTATCTCAGTATGTACCCATTATTCACTACAGATCAGCTGACAAGTTATCTCATATGGTTCAACGTTATAGTTGGTCAAAGTTGGTGTAATAATCCTTCGTTAGCTCCCGCCGAGCGACGAGACCTCCTGCCACCCTGGCCCTTACCCTCCCTCGCACGCTCCCATCATGCCCCCAGCCCAACCATCCCCCTAATACAGCCTTTGTTGTATTCATACATTCTTGAAATTACCCAAAGTTACACAGGTCACTCACCAATTCTTCCTCAGGATGGAGATTTGCTGCCATTTTGGACCATCCTGTCGACGGAACTATAAACAGCTGAGCATCGTCGGACGCTCTCATTTAGACCGTTTTCTGTCGTTAACAGGACAAACTACAGCAATATTGCTCCACCACACTATATGTCAGGTCGAGTTAATCGTCTGGTATAGTATCTTTGGTGATGAAACCGTTCTGAAACCTCTTCCACTCTTGACAAACTTCCAGTAACTGAATTCATATTTTCAGTAGGTGGTAAAGTCATGACACACTATATTTACCATATTCGAGACAGCTACAGTAGAATGTTAGACTTATACAAAGAATGGAATAAAAAAGATGTATCAAACATCCATTTGCTCTTTTTCGAGAAATGAGATTTAAATATCTGAATTTTCTGAGGTCTCCCAATGAGGATAAACATAAAGCATGTGAATGAAGTAGATTCAGCATGGACTTTACATGAGCATTTGATTGGAAAATACCTATCTCGTGAATGTGGTTTTAATTATCATAAAAAGACGTCCGAGTGAAGAAGATCATGGCTATTTCTATGAATTGTTACATAAATGGTGTTGATGAAACAATATATGTAAAGTCATAACACTGACATTCATGACCGTGGTTGTTCAGCAACCCAGTCATCGAGATCTTCATGTCAGATGCAATGCCCAATCAAAATATATGGTTATCACTTTACATAAACGGGTCGCTAGGAGAATAAAGATACACAGCTGGTCATGTAGTTAATAAGTCCTACATTTTAAGTATTAATTCTTTCCTCAGACTGACCATTTTTTTATTACACTTAGCGAATAAATGAAACGCATTTGTACCCCACCGTAAAAGAAGCTATTTGCCTAGTATCAGTAAACGGCTTGGCAACATAACATCTGCCACAATTTTGAGATATATTCTTTTTCTATTGTGCTCATTACAAGCTGCCAGCTTCCTGTGTCGTACAATGCACTTGTAATCATCTTAAAACTAGAAAATAAGAATACTGTTTGGGAGCGAATGTTTCAAGTATTATGCACCTATATTTCGCAAGAATCTACGTCGGTACTTATTCAATACTATAAAAGATAACACGAGTGTCCATGCAAGATGAACATACGTGACTTAGTGCATATCTGCTTCCACAACTTCTGAACTTCCGCTTCAGTACTTCAAATGGTTTGGTTCCGGTGCCACTGTCCGTCACGTGACCTCGATCATACGGACCCCAGCTTTTCCCCACTCTGGGTTGTACCGGAATATTAGATAGAGTGTGTGTATGGTCTTGAAATTATCTAAGGCACCTGAAGATCAGGATTAACTGAACTTAACATGGACGACCATAATGATCCCAGCAATCGTAAGAACAAAGGCAGAAATACTCAATCCGAACCGTTCATGCAATGCATACCGTGTAGTGTAGTGTCTTAAAGCCCCATTAATCAACCAACTAGGTATACCTCTGATAAGGTCAGAATTAGAATGTCTCACACTGTGCTTTGGCAAGTGACCACATCTTGAAGAGGCTGGATGTTATCCACAATAAATGTCAGCGAATGTGTCTTTAAGGTTGTAGAGTGGACGAAAATTGCTAGAGTGGAAGATGAGGAAAATATACTTTCTCTCATTTCGACAAGAGAACCTTTCTTTGATCTATGGTGTTGCGACTGCAAGGAAAAGGAACATAAATCATCCCGCCTGCTGCTCAACTTTTCAGTACAAACTTTCTGAAAGAGCTAGTGATAACTTCCTTGTTGCTGTTGGCGAGGGGGCATTTCACCCTCTGGCCGTAGGACCTTACTACCTGTTACCACTGGCGTAGATGAAAGGAAAATTGATCGGCTGGTGAAGGATTAAACATTCACAACAACACCAGGAGTGGAGGTCCACCAGTGCCTTAAGTAATCAATTGTCAGAAATTTAGATAACACTGTATCTACATCGACAGCTGCAAGATGTATGGGTTCGGGGTGCAAGTTTCCTCGGTTCCACCTGCCTAATCATGCATTTTCCTGTGGAAAACTCTTGCTACTATTCATACAGCCATAGACTAATATTCAAATTCGGTTCTCAATAAAATCGAGCTTTCCAGAATCAGTCAGCACTTTACCTCTGTGCAGTTGGGTAGGTTGTGCCCAACCTGGTCACTTGATCGCACTGTAATGCACAAATTTTCCAGTGATGCATATAATTACTATCTGTATTACGACAGCGTTCATACTCATGTTGCCCAGACCTTAACCTTGTACACATATCCTACGTTAATTTTATGCATACAAACATACAAACCTCAGCTTTCTTCGTGTGATTGGTTATTTGCAATGCATGGGATGGGAGTTCTACACTCGTGGAGCCCCCATCTCTTGAACTTACCATCATGTTTTAAACTTTTTGTATACACTGCTGTCCACAGTACCCAGATTCACACTCTAGGTCTGCGGGGCCTGGTTGTGCAAGCTCCTATCACGAACTATAGTTCACATCGAGGCCAGGCCATAATTTTAATGTCTTAAGTGAGAGGGAGAAATAAAGGAAAACTATTTCTAAGAATTCTGGGGAAGTGGAAAATCTGTCATGAAAAGGCATAGGTCGTAGCTATAGGAGAAACACGGGGGAATAATTGCGCGTCAAAGCTTCGATGTGCTGGGACAGAAATGTATCATATCATCTCGTTTAGGGATATATCATTTTCTACCAGGGGCAAATGCATAAATAGTCGGGCCACTTATCGTTCTCTCACACTGTACACTTCAAACTATTTCATCCTACCTCTCATGGTCTTAACTCGTTAACGTTAAAAAGACAATAGTACCGTATTGAGACCACATCTTATAAAAGGAATTTTCACCGACTTGGAAAATTATAATTTGTCATCCTTTCCAGTATGTGGGAAATACATGCAAACTAGTTAAGTAGGCATCTTATGAATATCTGTTTAAATGTTACCAGTTAAATATTACCATTATTCTACTTCTTCAAATCAATATTAAGAAACTACTCTCAGACACCCATATACTCTTCAAGCACAGTATGTATTGAGACCAACCTCAGCATCCACACAACAGGAGCCGAAGTATGACTGCCGCCCTAGCAACAGGTGTCGAAGGGATACCGGCGTTCCAAAGAACAGTCGCCGCACAGAACAGTCGTCCCTCACGACAGTGTACAAATAGAGCAATCCGGTCCAATGTTCACCTGAGCATAATTGTACCATACGTTAAGGTGAAAACTGGCCTAATTGCTCTCAACATTTTTTCAATGGATCGACTGTTCTCGGGCGCTTACGATCACATTTGCAAATCAGTGCACACTCCCACATTTGAATATGTCTGCTGTATCTGATGTGCAAGGTAAACACACACTCAAAACTAAGGCCTTTTAATGCTTGCTCAAAAAGCAAACATTAAAACTCTTGGGCACAACTGTACAACCTTCGAGCACGGTGGTGGGACCCAGAGGTATAATGCCTTGGCCTTTGGCTTCACCATCAAGGGCCAATTTCTCAGATATAACTTAACACTTTGTATTCAGTTGCAGTATGGGGAAAACGTCGGCGCATCGCATTGACGTCAAATACGCTTGTATATACTTTTAAAACTGCAGTATGTACGGACAGATGGCTTACCATATTGATTGTATTTTCCTGGTTGGAACATATGAGCAATTATCTGAAAGAAATCCAATGCAGTATATGAATATAAAGGTTGAGAAACAGAATCTATGTATAAATCCTACCGAATTCTATTTTTATATGTAAAATCTAAAGCAACCCTTAATACACTTCGGAAATATAATCAAGAATCTAGATTTATCAATCTTCTTAATGTTCATGTTTATTTGCAACGTTCGTAGGATAATACATTTCATCTTAGATTTACGTACAATTACAGAATGTAGCGCTTTTCAGCTAGAGTTAGTAACACTTGCCCCTGCTTGAAGTGCATCATAACTCAGAGTTATCAACGATTCATGGTCTGTTCTAACTGGGAAAAAATACACATGGAGCGAGAGAGGAAGAGAAAATTAGAAAGAGAGGCGCAACTGTATCATCTCAAGTGCGTAATTTTAAGATGCCATTAGCCTCTCATCTACGATCCTGTTCGTTGGCCGGAAATTGATAAAATACCTGTCCTGTTAACGTGTGGACGCCACCTACGTGAAATTCAAAAAATACGGTTTGTCAAGTTAAACACTCCTTAGGAAATATTTAATACGGAATAAAAATATAATGTAAACCTAACTCTCCTGCTGATAATGCCAATCTTTGGCACTATTTTCCTCTACATAATTCTGGAAGGTTTCATATCTAGTCCTTCCCCAACCCAGCCATCCATTGATCCTAACGTACACTATTTTCCATGTCCAAAATCTTCTGGGTGAATACTCTCACTCAGCATTGGGTATGGTCCGAGAGGCTTACCCAGTGGCAAATCCAACCACTATGAGGTGTTATCTAGCCCGACACAGCGGTGATGTGAGGTGTGATCAAGCTCACCACAGCGGAGTAACTAAAAAAACAGGGCATTTTTTTTCTTTTACACATATTAAAGGTGAAGGACAGTTCTCAAAAAGAGAACTTTAGAGAGCAAAGAGGGAGAGGGAAAAATTGAAACCAATTACATATGTGCCTGTGACTGGTAGAAAATACATTGTTACAAGATAATGTACATATGGTTATCTTGCTGGGTCTCAACCTTTTCACCTACAAAGAACCCTTATTTGAAATCGCAGTTGCCGCGGAGCCTTAGCGTGTAAAAGTTTACTAAAGGCACTTTTCAAGACTATAATTTGTTAAATGACATAGTTGGGACAAAATATAGTAATTCAATATACTTGAAGGCATTGAAAAGTACTGTGTGTGAATTAATCAACATCTCTGCCACAATAATGGATCAGAAATTGTACTTTGAAGAACTCTTGCATTAGCTGATAGTTAATATGACCGCCATCACAGGACTTTTCCCGCGGAACCCAGTGTTCCATGGGATCCAAGTTGACAGCCAATAATGTGGTGTTCACTACTGTATATAGGACTGAAATCTGCATATATAAGTAGGCAAGTTAGGGGTCATAAATAAGAATCCCTAAAATGATCCCCCCACTCCCACCCCCATGACAAAATTAAATAGCTGGGGAGGGGATGCCCCACTTTCGATGGAATAAAATGCCCTGATCTTAACTGTGCATCTCTCTACCATATACTACAAGGAGTTAGCACTTTGAGGAGCTCTGATTTTCTTGACAATGTATTTCGATGTCACAAATGTATAGCTCTGCATCACAGCCTAGTCTGGGCACTTGTCAGCAAGTGTTCTTACCAACACCGCAATACTGGTTTGAAATAACATAATATATATATATATATATATATATATATATATATATATATATATATATATATATATATATATATATATGAAGGAATGTTTCTTTTTCAGTTATGAAAAATATTAAAGTGCTACAATTTCTCATGTGTAGCGTTTCTTGCTATCAATAACATGTATCTACTTTGTAAACATAAATTTATCGCTATTGAGATTCGTACGTCTATCTACGGCTTGAGGACACGGTCTGAGTGGAGCGTGAATATAAGTCTTTTTGGGTGATAGCTTGGCTGTTTGTCGTTGAAGGTTTCATGTGAATTGCACTGTTAAGATGGAGGTGAGAAATATTTAGTGGTATAACTCTTTGAGGATCTTATAAGAGCAGACAGTCTCGTAGTTCTTCACTGCTTTTAGGAAGGGGGGCGTTGGCAGAGGACATAGGAAAACAAATGTTCATATGGCTCATTTATTTTTTAAGTTACGTTGAATGAGTGAAATTGCCTGAGCTTAGGGAACTAGGTGAACATAGTTTGCTTGGCATTGATACCTGCAGATGGACCGATCACACAAGTCACTTGACCCATGCAACCTACATATCATTAGTAGGGGCAAAATAAGGAAGGCACAAGAGGTAGAAAACAGCTTGAAAAGGATTGTACCATGTAAAAAGAGAGACGCGAATTTTATTTTCATCCCATGAACACAATCATTACATACAGGGAAGGTGTAAAACTAAGCAAGTTCCCAGTTAACAGACCTCACCTTCCCAAACAAAAGAAAACTTGCCTGTAGAGTGTAGAAATGCATATTATCCATTGTTATTTATGCACTCCATTGAATGCCGTCATGCCATGTAACATTTGAATGTGACTTAGTCCACGTTTTGCACATATACTAGGCGAGTTCTAATGTTTATATTCGTTTAGGGCTCAGATTAATGCATGAGATCTCTCCTACTCCTACTCTCCTACAGATTCTTACATCTCTTCAGACATCTAAACACTGCTTACATACCAAATCAAAGAAAAGAGTGATGTGGAGATAGATGGCATGCTGTACATTTTTCATAAGAATACATGATAATAATAATGAGAATTTCTTAAGTGCAGGTTTTAAACATTAGAAGTGTATATCATTTGATTTCCTTATTTTACAGTATTATGGTATCATTATTTAAACAGAGTTTCTCTATCCACATGACCCTGCCACGAACGAGTTAACACCAAAACATAGTTTTAAAGGGTTGTAAAGCCCTTATATCACTCCTAAAAGTAGCAACAAAGATCCCATTAAGTGAAATCCCACCCTCATATTTCTAATAGTAGTAGCAAAGATCCGATAAGAGAAAAACTAAGATATTAAATCTAAAAGTGGCATCATTACTCTAGACTTTTACTGTAAAATTTTAGAATATGGATGTGCATTCTTTGCATGATAGAACTGAAAAAGACTGGTACAAATGCATTCCTTACAACATGAAGAGTTTGCACAGTGTGATTTTTAGATGTAGTGGTTCCATCTTCATTAGTTTTAATTTCTAAATTTTTTCTAAAGTCATCAGGGCTTAGAAGTAAAGGGTAATCATGTAGTCAAAGCCCAAAAATAAACAGTCAAGAATGTAAGTAATGCATTCAAAATACTATCATCCAATTCTAGGAATTATTAAATGATCAGGACGAGTGCCTGTTGGGTCCCTTTGTCATTTTCTAATGTCTTCTCATATAGTGAGAGGATCTAAGAGAAGTGACCATCTTGTGGTCGGCTAACAAAAAAATATGTGATGCATGTTCGCATTCAGCAGGGCTTCATTAGGTCTGTTTGTTGATATACAAACTGATTGAAACTGTAATAGAACATGCAAACATGATTGTAGAGTCTAGAAAATCCTAAATTCCTTTATTACTTATGCATTCTGCTGTGCTGCCATGCATTGTAATGCTTAAATCTGAAATTTGCCAATGTTGGTTAAAGTCAGATGTCTATGTACATTTAGAGATCAGTTTAATGACTGTGATCTGTCCCACACAGGATCAGGTTCTTATAGTTCTCTACATATCTGAACTCACTTTTTACTATCTGTCTATATCTCTTATGCCTGTTCCCTTCAGGAACTCCCTCAAGGTGGTTGCTACAGCAATAGAGCCTCACAACTAGCTAACTCCAGTGCTGCTTCCTAGCCTTTATGCCTTGCCCTTAAGAGGTCACTGGCAGAGGGCAGGGCTAGTGCAGTGTTGGCAGGGATACTTTCCTAATGTTCCTACTGACTTCTAACTAATGCTTCTACTCACTTTCCAGACTATACAAATCATAGCATGATTAAGTGGAGTACATGTTTTGATGATGAAATTTCATAAATTATAAAACCTACAAGGCAGCTTATACATTAAGATAGGCAGGTTATTTTTGTTTTTTATATTTATGGGTATTTTGCACTACTTATTTTATTATCTTACCCCACATTTTCCCTCTCCCTCATAATCTTGTCACAAACGATTTATATATATTGGAAAATTGGTTTTAAGAGTGATAAATGAAATGTTACCTCCCACATTCCTATATCACTCTTTAAAGTGGCAGCAAATTTTTCATGAGAGTAGAACACAGATCATAAGAAAATGTATTGACAGATTATATCAACACACATATGTATTTTGAAATTTTACCAAGGTAGGTAGGATCAGATGAGAGGAAGCAGCAGGATCCAGAAGCTTAACAAACTCAGCATGGAGCTCTACACCTATTACCTCTGTGCCCAGTCTGCTCTTGTATTTTGTTCATTGGCCACTGTAGGAGACCCAGTTGGCTTATTAAGATTAAGAGTTCTGTCTTATGGTGAGATTTGGTTGAGTATGTTAGGTTACTTTTAGTATGAGTTGCATCACTGGGATTAAACACATGTGACAAGTCTTGTTGGTGTTTCTTACGTGGTATAAGATGACTAATTACTGTGAAATAATAATTGAGCATGTGTTTTAGTATGGAAGTAATGGGTGTGGAACTCCAGGCTGTGTACAGTAAACCTTTGAACCTACACCAGTGGAAAGACTCATTGTAAATGAGGTTAAGATTGTGCAGATATTACTGGCAACTTGGAGCTGACAGAGTTGAGCAAGGTAAAGAATATTGATGTTGTAAAACATCCAGATCCTACACCATGCCACATTAGGTACTGTATATATTTTGTTGTGTCCCTCAGGAATATAGAATATTGATACATATATGACTTTATAAAAAGGAGGTAATAGAAAAAATAAATGGATAATTTTTTTATTATTAAACTTGATTGCTGATTCCTGGGTTAGTGAGGTAGCACCAGGAAACATGAAGAAAGACCCACCCACTTACTGTTTACTTGGCACTACCTCGCTGAAGCAAGGGGTAGCGATGCTGTTTCCTGTGAAGCAGGGTAGTGCCAAGAATGGATGAAGGCAAGCAAGTATTAATATGTATATGTGTATATATGTATATGCATATATATTTGCATATATGGGCATTTATGTATGTATATGTGTATATGAATGGATGGGCCATTCTCCATCTGTTTCCTGGAGCTATCTTTCTGATGAGGGTAATGGTGATCAAGTGTAATTATATATAATAAGGGCATGTGAAGTGTCTGGGGTAAACCATGGAAAGGTCTGTGGGGCCTGGATGTGGATAGGCAGCTGTGGTTTTGGTGCATTACACATGACAGCTAGAGACCGAGTGTGAACAAATGTGGCCTTTTTTTTATTTGTTTTCCTGGTGCTACCTCACTGTAGTAAGGGGTAGCAATGATGTTTCCTCTGGGGCTAGGTAGTGCTGGGAATGGATGAAGGCAAGCAAGTATGAATATGTACATGTGTATATATGTATATGTCTGTGTATGTATATGCATGTATATGTTGAAATGTGTAGGTATGTATATGTGCGTTTGTGGATGTGTATGTTTATATATATATGTATGTGGGTGGGTTGGGCTGTTCTTTCGTCTGTTTCCTTGTGCTGCCTCACTAACACGGGAGACAGCGACAAAGTTTGATAAATATGGAAAGAGGGGCAAGTATGCAGTCTGTTGGGGATGAGAGAGCTTGGGAAGTGAGTCAGTTGTTGTTCGCTGATAATACAGCGCTGGTGGCTGATTCATGTGAGAAACTGCAGAAGCTGGTGACTGAGTTTGGTAAAGTGTGTGAAAGAAGAAAGTTGAGAGTAAATGTGAATAAGAGCAAGGTTATTAGGTACAGTAGGGTTGAGGGTCAAAGTCAATTGGGAGGTAAGTTTGAATGGAGAAAAACTGGAGGAAGTAAAGTGTTTTAGATATCTGGGAGTGGATCTGGCAGCGGATGGAACCATGGAAGCAGAAGTGAATCATAGGGTGGGGGAGGGGGCAAAAATTCTGGGAACCTTGAAGAATGTTTGGAAGTCGAGAACATTATCTCGGAAAGCAAAAATGGGTATGTTTGAAGGAATAGTGGTTCCAACAATGTTGTATGGTTGCGAGGCATGGGCTATGGATAGAGCTGTGCGCAGGAGGGTATGTGCTGGAAATGAGATGTTTGAGGACAATATGTGGTGTGAGGTGGTTTGATCGAATAAGTAATGTAAGGGTAAGAGAGATGTGTGGAAACAAAAAGAGTGTGGTTGAGAGAGCAGAAGAGGGTGTTTTGAAATGGTTTGGTCACATGGAGAGAATGAGTGAGGAAAGATTGACCAAGAGGATATATGTGTCAGAGGTGGAGGGAACGAGGAGAAGTGGGAGACCAAATTGGAGGTGGAAAGATGGAGTGAAAAAGATTTTGAGTGATCAGGGCCTGAACATTCGGGAGGGTGAAAGGCGTGTAAGGAATAGAGTGAATTGGAACGATGTGGTATACCGGGGTCGACGTGCTGTCAATGGATTGAACCAGGGCATGTGAAGCGTCTGGGGTAAACCATGGAAAGTTCTGTGGGGCCTGGATGTGGAAAGGGAGCTGTGGTTTCGGTGCATTATTACATGACAGCTAGAGACTGAGTGTGAACAAATGGGGCCTTTGTTGTCTTTTCCTAGCGCTACCTCGCACACATGAGGGGGGAGGGGGTTGTTATTCCATGTGTGGCGGGGTGGCGATGGGAATAAATAAAGGCAGACTATGAATTATGTACATGTGTATATATGTATATGTCTGTGTGTGTATATATATGTATACGTTGAGTTGTATAGGTATGTATATGCGCATGCATGGACGTGTATGTATATACATGTGTATGTGGGTGAGTTGGGCCATTCTTTCGTCTGTTTCCTTGTGCTACCTCGCTGACGCGGAAGACAGCGACAAAGCAAAATAAAAATAATACTAATAAAGTATTATTACTATTATACTTTGTCGCTGTCTCCCGGGTTAGCGAGGTAGCGCAAGGAAACAGACGAAAGAATGGCCCAACCCACCCACATAAACATGTATATACATACACGTCCACACACGCGCATACACAGACATATACATATATGCACATGTACGTAATTCATACTGTCTGCCCTTATTCATTCCCGTCGCCACCTCACCACACATGAAATGAAAACCACCTCCCCCTGCATACTATTCGCCATTTCCCACATTAGCAAGGTAGCGTTAAGAACAGAGGACTGGGCCTTCGAGGGAATATCCTCACCTGGCCCCCTTCTCTGTTCCCTATTTAAAAAAGAAAAAGAAAAAGGAGGATTTCCAGCCCCACGCTGGAAGTCGAGAACATTATCTTGGAAGGCAAACATGGGTATGTTTGAAGGAATAGTGGTTCCAACAATGTTGTATGGCTGCGAGGCGTGGGCTATGGATAGAGTTGTGCGCAGGAGGGTGGATGTGCTGGAAATGAGATGTTTGAGGACAATATGTGGTGTGAGGTGGTTTGATCGAGTAAGTAACATAAGGGTAAGAGAGATGTGTGGAAATAAATAGAGTGTGGTTGAGAGAGCAGAAGAGGGTGTTTTGAAATGGTTTGGTCACATGGAGAGAATGAGTGAGGAAAGATTGACCAAGAGGATATATGTGTCAGAGGTGGAGTGAACGAGGAGAAGTGGGAGACCAAATTGGAGGTGGAAAGATGGAGTGAAAAAGGATTTGAGTGATCGGGGCCTGAACATGCTGGAGGGTGAAAGGCGTGCAAGGAATAGAGTGAATTGGAACGATGTGGTATACCGGGGTCGACGTGCTGTCAGTGGATTGAACCAGGCACGTAAAGCGTCTGGGGTAAACTATGGAAAATTCTGTGGGGCCTGGATGTGGAAAGGGAGCTGTGGTTTCGGTGCATAATTACATGACAGCTAGAGACTGAGTGTGAACGAATGGGGCCTTTGTTGTCTTTTCCTGGCACTACCTCGCACACATGAGGGGGGAGGGGGATGTTATTCCATGTGTGGCGAGGTGGCGATGGGAATGAATAAAGGCAGACAAGTGTGAATTGTGTGCATGTGTATATATGTATGTGTCTGTGTGTGTATATATATGTGTACATTGAGATGTATGGGTATGTATATTTGCATGTGGACGTGTATGTATATACATGTGTATGGGGGTGGGTTGGGCCATTTCTTTCATCTGTTTCCTTGCGCTACCTTGCAAACGCGGGAGACAGCGACAAAGCAAAATAAATAAATAAAATAAATAGTTACTGAATGCACTTTTCTTAACTTTGTGTCAAGTATGTCAGGCTATAAGAATCAGAAGGGTGCCAATATTGGGAATTGATGAATTGTCATTGATTATTTGAAGTTTGTTTATGATGAAAATACATTGTCTCTGGCAGGAGAGGAGAACTGAAATCCTGAATGGAGTATCAGCAAAGCTGAACATACGGACACTAAAGGAGCCTCAGATTGTGATGAAGATTTTACAGTGTGTAAGTGCATTGGTGTTACAGAACCTATACCTTGAGCAATGTTATGTCATAAATCTTATGCCTTAGTCATCTCCATCTTATATGCAGATGCCTTTGTTAGTTGAATGTTAATGAAGAAAATCTTGATTGTAATAGATATGTTAGGAACAAGTAGTACATATCACTTTCAAATTTGTTCTTGTTTTTCATATTTCAGGGATGCAGTATATTTACATTTTTAACAACTGCAAGCTTCAGTACTACCTTTTCCTTTCTTGTGGTATGTGAAACTCGTACCATTGACAAAAACACATATCTTATTGAGGAGAGAATTTCTTATCCATTTTGGTGAGTAACTACCTTCAAGGCATTTGAATTAACTTTTCATAAATATTTGAGATACAACAGGTAGTTAATGGAGGATGATCTTATACTGCTTTTATCTTTAATGCTGATCCTTTTTTGCTTTAGGTAGCCCAAATGAACTTTGCACAGTGCTCATCCTACCTGCCTCTCTTCTACCCACTTACTTACTCTTTCACTGTGCCATGCCAATCAGTTCTATCTTGTCATTTTCCCTATACTCATTATTTCAGAATATTAGCTGTGTTAAATGATTTTGAAATTTGATAAAGGATTACTCATCATTCCTTATCTCTTGCTAGAAAACGGGGATTGTATTTTGTATCCATGGATGTACCCATACTTTTTTTATCAGACTTGGTAATATTTTGTTTTTCATTGCTACTTTGCCTGATTTTAAAGATGGAGCCTGAGCACATCACTTGACTTTACTTTCTAGTCACCATTGCTCCTGCAATTCCTTTACCAACATTGTCAAAAAAAAATTCCTTTTTACAGCCTCTAGTACTTCCAAAGAAGACATATTGGACTTTTTTATGGCTTTATTGTCATCTTATTTGGTATCTTCTTAATACCCTCCTCTTAACTGTTTTACTGTTCCTCTTTATACCACATCATTCCAATTCACTTTATGCTGTGCAAGGCACGTTCAGGCCCTAATCATTCAAAATCTTTTTTACTGTCCCTCCATCTCCAATACCCAATCTCTTTTGCAGACAGCTAGACAACACTTTACCATTTTTGTTTATACCAGGAAACCCATTCCCCTAATTATGCCGTCATTTGCCACATCACCCACTTTAGCATTCAGATCCACTATTACCAAGATTAATCCCTAGCATCAAAACTTCCAAAGCATTCACTCATCTCCTCCCAGAAAATACTCCTTTCTTCGTTCATCTCATTACCAGGTCCATAAACATCAGCAGTCACCCCCCATCAGTCTGTAACTCTCTCCCTCTCTTAAACTGTCCCACAGCTTCCTCAATAAAAGTGCCACCCTTTTTTCCTCTCATTAGCCCTAGAATTTATCCCGTGAGCATTCCCAAACCATTCTGCCCCCTTTCCCTTCAACTAAGATTCACTTGGAACAAGAACATTTTGGACTCCCTCATCAGACATGCACCTATCTGTACCTTATTTTCACCCTAGATACATTCATACACTTTCTGACATCTCATCATGAACCTTTGGAGGATAAATCCTTGTTTGGGTCTTTCATGTCTTTCTTACATGGAAATTTCCATAATAAGAGGGAAAGGTTTCTAGTCCCATGCCCCACCTATTAGTCACCTCTAACAATGTAAAGATGTATGAGTTGAATTCGTACTCCCCTATTCATAGGGAAGAATGGAGTACATGAAAGATTTGGTATTTTGTCAGATGGGATCAGCACATTGAGTGAAGGAATTATGTGTGTAAAGATGAATTTCGTGAGAATATAGATATAGAGGGTAAAGACTTCTTAAGATTGAGTTCCAGGTATATGTGGGAGTTAAAATTCATATTAATTTAAAGTGTAGAGTCTGTAAAGTAAAGGGCTAATATCGGGGTTATCTGTATGTGGGAGGGAAAGGCCTTCGGGTGTTAGATTTATTAATATAGTGAGTGAGCTGAATTCAAACAGAAACTTAAATGTTATGAAAGTTAGAAAGAAGGAAGGACTGTTTGCAAAATGGATGAGTAGACTAAACTTTTTCAATTACTTTTTTAAAGATTTGATTTGACCGCTTTATTGTTTATTGTGGGATCACATTTAGTGTGTTGGTAATTGGATGCATATTTCTTCATCACTTATTGGTACAGTAATTGGATACTTTTTTCTTGTATATATTATTGGCATGCAGTAAATTTTACCTTATTTTTCTAATGCCTGATATTGTATCTTTTTCTAGGATTGGTTCTGTACAGTCAGATTATGAGTTATGTGATCGGAACTATGAACAATTACATCTAAGTGGAGATTTCTCTACAAATGCAGTATTTTTTGTAGTTGTTGGAGTCATGGCCCTTCTGTATGCTGTTTTTACTATGGGTGTTTACATCTGTTTCATCCATATTTATTCCACCCGTACTTGGGTACCTGCTCTGGTAAGTGTAGTGTTACTAATGTTGAACTTTTGTTAGTAATGCCAAGAAGTAAGTAATCTTGTATATATATATATATATATATATATATATATATATATATATATATATATATATATATATGTATGTTTAATTTGTTTATGGATGGGGTTGTTAGGGAGGTGAATGCAAGAGTTTTGGAAAGAGGGGCAAGTATGAAGTCTGTTGTGGATAAGAGAGCTTGGGAAGTGAGTCAGTTGTTGTTCGCTGATGATACAGCGCTGGTGGCTGATTCATGTGAGAAACTGCAGAAGCTGGTGACTGTATTTGGTAAAGTGTGTGAAAGAAGAAAGTTAAGAGTAAATGTGAATAAGAGCAAGGTTATTAGGTACAGTAGGGTTGAGGGTCAAGTCAATTGGGAGGTGAGTTTGAATGGAGAAAAACTGGAGGAAGTAAAGTGTTTTAGATATCTGGGAGTGGATCTGGCAGCGGATGGAACCATGGAAGCGGAAGTGGATCATAGGGTGGGGGAGGGGGGCGAAAATTCTGGGAGCCTTGAAGAATGTGTGGAAGTCGAGAACATTATCTTAGAAAGCAAAAATTGGTATGTTTGAAGGAATAGTGGTTCCAACAATGTTGTATGGTTGCGAGGCGTGGGCTATGGATAGAGTTGTGCGCAGGAGGATGGATGTGCTGGAAATGAGATGTTTGAGGACAATGTGTGGTGTGAGGTGGTTTGATTGAGTAAGTAACATAAGGGTAAGAGAGATGTGTGGAAATAAAAAGAGCGTGGTTGAGAGAGCAGAAGAGGGTGTTTTGAAATGGTTTGGGCACATGGAGAGAATGAGTGAGGAAAGATTGACCAAGAGGATATATGTGTCGGAAGTGGAGGGAATGAGGAGAAGTGGGAGACAAAATTGGAGGTGGAAAGATGAAGTAAAAAAGATTTTGTGTGATCGGGGCCTGAACATGCAGGAGGGTGAAAGGAGGGCAAGGAATAGAGTGAATTGGAACAATGTGGTATACCGGGGTTGACGTGCTATCAGTGGATTGAATCAGGGCATGTGAAGCATCTGGGGTAAACCATGGAAAGCTGTGTAGGTATGTATATTTGCGTGTGTGGACGTATGTATATACATGTGTATGGGGGTGGGTTGGGCCATTTCTTTCGTCTGTTTCCTTGCGCTACCTCGCAAATGCGGGAGACAGCAACAAAGCAAAATATATATATATATATATATATATATATATATATATATATATATATATATATATATATGAGCGGGGGGCTGGAAATCCTCCCCTCTTGTTTTTTTTTTTCCCCAAAGAAGGAACAGAGAAGGGGGCCAGATGAGGATATTCCCTCAAAGGCCCAGTCCTCTGTTCTTAACACTACCTCGCTAATGCGGGAAATGGCGAATAGTATGAAAGAATATATATATATATATATATATATATATATATATATATATATATATATATATATATATATATATATATATATATATATTTTTTTTTTTTTTTTTTTTCTTTTTTATACTTTGTCGCTGTCTCCCGCGTTTGCGAGGTAGCGCAAGGAAACAGACAAAAGAAATGGCCCAACCCCCCCCCATACACATGTACATACACACGTCCACACACGCAAATATACATACCTACACAGCTTTCCATGGTTTACCCCAGACGCTTCACATGCCTTGATTCAATCCACTGACAGCACGTCAACCCCTGTATACCACATCGCTCCAATTCACTCTATTCCTTGCCCTCCTTTCACCCTCCTGCATGTTCAGGCCCCGATCACACAAAATCTTTTTCACTCCATCTTTCCACCTCCAATTTGGTCTCCCTCTTCTCCTCGTTCCCTCCACCTCCGACACATATATCCTCTTGGTCAATCTTTCCTCACTCATTCTCTCCATGTGCCCAAACCATTTCAAAACACCCTCTTCTGCTCTCTCAACCACGCTCTTTTTATTTCCACACATCTCTCTTACCCTTACGTTACTTACTCGATCAAACCACCTCACACCACACATTGTCCTCAAACATCTCATTTCCAGCACATCCATCCTCCTGCGCACAACTCTATCCATAGCCCACGCCTCGCAACCATACAACATTGTTGGAACCACTATTCCTTCAAACATACCCATTTTTGCTTTCCGAGATAATGTTCTCGACTTCCACACATTTTTCAAGGCTCCCAAAATTTTCGCCCCCTCCCCCACCCTATGATCCACTTCCGCTTCCATGGTTCCATCCGCTGACAGATCCACTCCCAGATATCTAAAACACTTCACTTCCTCCAGTTTTTCTCCATTCAAACTCACCTCCCAATTGACTTGACCCTCAACCCTACTGTACCTAATAACCTTGCTCTTATTCACATTTACTCTTAACTTTCTTCTTCCACACACTTTACCAAACTCAGTCACCAGCTTCTGCAGTTTCTCACATGAATCAGCCACCAGCGCTGTATCATCAGCGAACAACAACTGACTCACTTCCCAAGCTCTCTCATCCCCAACAGACTTCATACTTGCCCCTCTTTCCAGGACTCTTGCATTTACCTCCCTAACAACCCCATCCATAAACAAATTAAACAACCATGGAGACATCACACACCCCTGCCGCAAACCTACATTCATTTATTTATTTTATTTTGCTTTGTCGCTGTCTCCCGCGTTTGCGAGGTACTGCAAGGAAACAGATGAAAGAAATGGCCCAACCCACCCCCATACACATGTATATACATACACATCCCACACGCAAATATACATACCCATACATCTCAATGTACTCATATATATACACACACATACATATACATATATACACATGCACACAATTCACACTGTCTGCCTTTATTCATTCCCATCGCCACCTCGCCACACATGGAATAACATCCCCTCCCCCCTCGTGTGCGAGGTAGCGCTAGGAAAAGACAACAAAGGCCCCATTCGTTCACACTCAGTCTCTAGATGTCATGCAATAATGCCCGAAACCACAGCTCCCTTTCCACATCCAGGTCCCACAGAACTTTCCATGGTTTACCCCAGACGCTTCACATGCCCTGATTCAATCCATTGACAGCACGTCGACCCCAGTATACCACATCGATCCAATTCACTCTATTCCTTGCCCGCCTTTCACCCTCCTGCATGTTCAGGCCCCGATCACTCAAAATCTTTTTCACTCCATCTTTCCACCTCCAATTTGGTCTCCCACTTCTCCTCGTTCCCTCCACCTCTGACACATATATCCTCTTGGTCAATCTTTCCTCACTCATTCTCTCTATGTGCCCAAACCATTTCAAAACACCCTCTTCTACTCTCTCAACCACCCTCTTCTTATTTCCACACATCTCTCTTACCCTTACATTACTTACTCGATCAAACCACCTCACACCACATATTGTCCTCAAACATCTCATTTTCAGCACATCCACCATCCTGCGCACTACTCTATCCATAGCCCACACCTCGCAACCATACAACATTGTTGGAACCACTATTCCTTCAAACACCCATTTTTGCTTTCTGAGATAATGTTCTTGACTTCCACACATTCTTTAAGGCTCCCAGATTTTCGCCCCCTCCCCCACCCTATGATTCACATCCGCTTCCATGGTTCCATCCGCTGACAGATCCACTCCCAGATATCTAAAACACTTCACTTCCTCCAGTTTTTCTCCATTCAAACTCACCTCCCAATTGACTTGACCCTCAACCCTACTGTACCTAATAACCTTGCTCTTATTCACATTTACTCTTAACTTTCGTCTTTCACACACTTTACCAAACTCAGTCACCAGCTTCTGCAGTTTCTCACATGAATCAGCCACAAGCGCTGTATCATCAGTGAACAACAACTGACTCACTTCCCAAGCTCTCTCATCCCCAACAGACTTCATACTTGCCCCTCTTTCCAAAACTCTTGCATTCACCTCCCTAACAACCCCATCCATAAACAAATTAAACAACCATGGAGACATCACACACCCCTGCCGCAAACCTACATTCACTGAGAACCAATCACTTTCCTCTCTTCCTACACGTACACATGCCTTACATCCTTGATAAAAACTTTTCACTGCTTCTAACAACTTGCCTCCCACACCATATATTCTTAATACCTTCCACAGAGCATCTCTATCAACTCTATCATATGTCTTCTCCAGATCCATAAATGCTACATACAAATCCATTTGCTTTTCTAAGTATTTCTCACATACATTCTTCAAAGCAGACACCTGATCCACACATCCTCTACCACTTCTGAAACCACACTGCTCTTCCCCAATCTGATGCTCTGTACATGCCCTCACCCTCTCAATCAATACCCTCCCATATAATTTACCAGGAATACTCAACAAACTTATACCTCTTTAATTTGAGCACTCACTCTTATCCCCTTTGCCTTTGTACAATGGCACTATGCACGCATTCTGCCAATCCTCAGGCACCTCACCATGAATCATACATACATTAAATAACCTTACCAACCAGTCAACAATACAGTCACCCCTTTTTTAATAAATTCCACTGCAATACCATCCAAACCTGCTGCCTTGCCGGCTTTCATCTTCCGCAAAGCTTTTACTACCTCTTCTCTGTTTACCAAATCATTTTCCCTAACCCTCTCACTTTGCACACCACCTCGACCAAAACACCCTATATCTGGCACTCTATCATCAAACACATTCAACAAACCTTCAAAATACTCATTCCATCTCCTCACATCACCACTACTTATCACCTCCCCATTAGCCCCCTTCACTGAAGTTCCCATTTGCTCCCTTGTCTTACGCACTTTATTTATCCCTGGGATAGAGGAGAAAGAAAACTTCCCATGTATTTCCTGCGTGTCGCAGAAGGCGCCTAAAAGGGGAGGGAGCGGGTGGCTGGAAATCCTCCCCTCTTGTTTATTTTTAATTTTCCAAAAGAAGGAACAGAGAAGGGGGCCAGGTGAGGATATTCCCTCCAAGGCCCAGTCCTCTGTTCTTAATGCTACCTCGCAAATGTGGGAAATGGCAAATAGTATGAAAAAAAAAAAATTATATATTATACTTAATCGCTGTTTCCCGCATCAGCGAGGTAGTGCAAGGAAACAGATGAAGAATGGCCCAACCACTTATATACACACACATATATATATCCCTGGGGATAGGGGAGAAAGAATACTTCCCACGTATTCCCCGTGTGTCATAGAAGGTGACTAAAAGGGGGGGGGGGCTGGAAATCCTCCCCTCTCATTTTTTTTTTTAATTTTCCAAAAGAAGGAACAGAGAAGGGGGCCAGGTGAGGATATTCCTTCAAAGGCCTAGTCCTCTGTTCTTAACGCGGGATATGGTGAATAGTTTGAAAGAAAAAAAGAATATATATATATACATAAATGCCTATACACACACATATACATACATATACATTTCAAGGTACACATACACAGACGTATACATATATAAACATGTACATATTCATATTGTGTGTTTGTGTGCCAGAGTTGGAGGCAACAAGGAGAAGCGGGAGACCAAATTGGAGGTGGAAGGATGGAATGAAAAAGATTTTGAGCGATTAGGGCCTGAACATACAGGAGGGTGAGAGGTTTGTAAGGAATAGAGAGAATTGGAACATTGTGGTATACCAGGGTCGACGTGCTGTCAATGGACTGAACTAGGGCATGTGAAACGTCTGTTGTAAACTATGGAAAGGTCTGTGGGGCCTGGATGTGGATAGGGAGCTGTGGTTTTGGTGCATTACACATGACATCTAAAGACTGAGTGTGAACGAATGTGGCCTTTTTTGTCTGTTTTCCTGGCGCTACCTCGCTGGAAGGGGGGAATGCTATTTCATGTGTTGTGGGGTGGTGACTGGAAAAAAATAATCTCTTCTCACAAGCCTCTTTTTTAAGCTCACTTACTTTCAAAGCTCTCTTCCCATCTGTATCATATCCTCTTTTCCTAAAACCTCAACAAACTTTCACTCTTACCTCCACCAAGTAATGATTAGATATTGCATCAGCTGCCCTTCTCAACACAATGACATCTAGGAGTCTCTCCTTGGCATGCCTGTCAGTGAATTCCTAATCCAACAATTTCCCATTTCCATTTTTCC
This sequence comes from Panulirus ornatus, assembly GCF_036320965.1. Lineage (NCBI taxonomy): Eukaryota > Metazoa > Arthropoda > Malacostraca > Decapoda > Palinuridae > Panulirus > Panulirus ornatus. The sequence continues at coordinate 21,751,772 of NC_092246.1, read as the reverse complement.
TGCTACCCCTTATATACCCACAAGTCCCTTTCTTTAGATCAGGTATTTCCAGTCACCAGTCCTTTTTCAGCACACAACTCCACAAGTTGTTCACCATTCTTATTCACAGCACCAGATAACCCATATCCCCCAAGTATACCTTCAAGTTCCACATTACCCACACTCGCATTCAAATTGCTCATCACTGGTTCTAGATCCCTTGCATCAAAACTATTGGCATACCCAATAAGCTCCTCTCTAAACCTTCCAGACCCCCTCCGTCTCCATCCCATTCATGAACAAATTAATCAGCTTGAGTGACATCACACACCCTTGACTTGGACCTACTGTCACTCGGACCTGATCCCTGTCCTCTACTGCTTGCACTCGTACTGTACTCGCCTAGTAAAAAAAACTTCATTACATCTGGTAGCTTTCCAATCATCATATAATTGTAGCATCTTCCACAAGGCATCTCTGTCAACTTTGAACTAGGCTTTCTTTTAGTCCATAAATGCCACATATAAGTCCCTTTTGTTCTCCAAGAAATTCTCACATATTTTTCAAAGCAAACACTTGGTCCACACATCCTTTACCTCTCCTGAATTCACATTACTCCTTCCCAATCTGATGCTGTGTGTGCATGTTATCACCCTTTCAGTCACCACTTTCTCATACAACTTACTTGGTATACTTAAAAGATTTTTACTTCTGTTTCAGGACTGGTTTGTACATGCTGCCTTCACAGTTCTGTGGCTAGCTGCAAGCATTGCTTGGATTAAAGGTTTGGTTGGTATGCAGATAGCCACTTATGTCCCGACTATCATGGAGGAACATATTGACATTTGTGGTGTTTTTGAATGTCAATCTCCAAAAGAGCCTGATTTCTCACTACTTTATGTGTCTATTGTAAGTATTTTAAAAATGTTTTGATGTGTAGTTGTGGATTGTCAGGCCACTTTGCTTATATTTATGTATGTTATTTACGGAAAGGTTGGTAAGGTCTTGCAATTGTTTATTGCTAATTTTTTTTATTTAGTAAATCACTCTTTTCTACTTGGTGAGTGAATGATGTGTTATACTGGGGTCAACGTGCTGCCAGTGGACTGAACCAGGGCACATGAAACATTCAGGGTAAACCTTGGAAAGGTCTATGGTCCTGGATGTGGATAGTGAGCCATGGTTTCAGTTCATTACACATGACAGCTTGTATATGGATATGAGTGGATGACAGCGAGCAAGTATGAATGTGTATGTGTTTATATATGTGTATATATATGTATGTGTTTTAGATATTTTGTTGGTGACTTGGCAGGGAATGGAACCATGGTAGTGAAAGTGAGTCATAGGGTGGGGAAGGGGGCAAAGGTTCTTGAAGCGATGAAGAATGTGAGGAGAGAGTGAACGTCATCTGAGAGAACAGAAATGGGTATGTTTGAAGGAATAGTGGTTCTAACAGTATTATATGGATGCGAGGCATGGGCTATAGATAGGGTTTTACGGAGGAGGGTGGATGTGTTGGAAATGAAGTGTTTGAGGACAATATGTGATGTGAGGGGGTTTGATCTAATAAGCAATAAAAGGATGAGAGAGATGTTATTATTTTTATTATTATTTTGCTTTGTCGCTGTCTCCCGCGTTAGCGAGGTAGCGCAAGGAAACAGACGAAAGAATGGTCCAACCCATCCACATACACGTCCACACACGCAAATATACATACCTATACATCTCAATGTACACATATATATTCACACACAGACATATACATATATACATATGTACATAATTCATACTGTCTGCCTTTATTTATTCCCATCGCCACCTCGCCACCCATGGAATAACATCCCCCTCCCCTCTCATGTGTGCGAGGTAGCGCTAGGAAAAGACAACAAAGGCCCCATTCATTCACACTCAGTCTCTAGCTGTCATGTAATAATGCACTGAAACCACAGCTCCCTTTCCACATCCAGGCCCCACAGAACTTTCCATGGTTTACCCCAGACGCTTCACATGCCCTGGTTCAATCCATTAACAGCACGTCGACCCTGGCATACCACATCGTTCCAATTCACTCTATTCCTTGCACCCCTTTCACCCTCCTGCATGTTCAGGCCCCGATCACTCAAAATCTTTTTCACTCCATCTTTCCACCTCCAATTTGGCCTCCCACTTCTCCTCGTTCCCTCCACCTCTGACACATATATCCTCTTGGTCAATCTTTCCTCACCCATTCTCTCCATGTGACCAAACCATTTCAAAATACCCTCTTCTGCTCTCTCAACCACACTCTTTTTATTTCCACACATCTCTCTTACCCTTACATTACTTACTCGATCAAACCACCTCACACCACATATTGTCCTCAAACATCTCATTTCCAGCACATCCACCCTCCTGTGCACAACTCTATCCATAGCCCACGCCTCGCAGCCATACAACATTGTTGGAACCATTATTCCTTCAAACATACCCATTTTTGCTTTCTGAGAAAATGTTCTCGACTTCCAAACATTCTTCAAGGCTCCCAGAATTTTCACCCCCTCCCCCACCCTATGATTCACTTCCGCTTCCATGGTTCCATCCGCTGCCGGATCCACTCCCAGATATCTAAAACACTTTACTTCCTCCAGTTTTTCTCCATTCAGACTTACCTCCCAATTGACTTGACCCTCAACCCCACTGTACCTAATAACCTTGCTCTTATTCACATTTACTCTTAACTTTCTTCTTTCACACACTTTACCAAACTCAGTCACCAGCTTCTGCAGTTTCTCACATGAATCAGCTACCAGCGCTGTATCATCAGCGAACAACAACTGACTCACTTCCCAAGCTCTCTCATCCACAACAGACTGCATACTTGCCCCTCTTTCCAAAACTCTTGCGTTCACCTCCCTAACAACCCCATCCATAAACAAATTAAACAACCATGGAGACATCACACACCCCTTCCGCAAATCTACATTCACTGAGAACCAATCACTTTCCTCTATTCCTACACGTACACGTGCCTTACATCCTCGATAAAAACTTTTCACTGCTTCTAATAACTTGCCTCCCACACCATATATTCTTAATACCTTCCACAGAGCATCTCTATCAACTCTATCATATGCCTTCTCCAGATCCATTTGCTTTTCTAATTATTTCTCACATACATTCTTCAAAGCAAACACCTGATCCACAGGTATGTGGTAATAAAAAGAGTGTGGTTAAGAAAGCCTTTTTCATTTTCTTGAATTATGAGTAACATAGGTTTTACTGTACATAACTTATGATTATTATTTATTTAATTTTATAACAGACTTTTGGATTTGTGAATGTGTTTCTGTGGGCCACAAACTTCGCATTTCTCTATAAGGAAACTTGCTTCTACAAGAACAGGATGAGCTTTGATGCTGGTGCTGCTGATTCTTCTGTACCTGTCTAAGGTAACTCATATACTGTATTCTGGTAGTTAAGTAATATATTTGTATATATTAAAGGTTATCCTTTTTGTTGCCGAATTGAATGACATGCTTATTCTTCTATGCACAGACTTTATTTGATATTGCTCATATCCATCCTTAACCCTTTTAAAACTTCTCAATAACATCCCAGTTCCCTCTGACATGAAAGAACATGGGTTCTATTCCTTTGGTCATACAGCCCAAAACTGTTAATGCAAAGTGACACCATTTGTATGAGAAGAATATTACCTTTGAGATAACAGTAATGAATGACCTTAGTAATCATAGAGATAAGTAACTCCATCATTAGAACTGCAATAACAGTGATTTAGCTCTTTCATAATCATTAATGATATTTGCATTTGTTTTAAACTTTCTACAAGTACTGAAGCACTCTGCTGTTGGGATCTTGTGGCTGAAAGTGTAGCTTGTCACTGGTTTGAGACTACATTTAAACTTATTGAATATCAGGATACCAGTAGTAATATCGACCATGGTCCTCAGCACTCAAGATTATTACACATCAGTAGTGTACTAATGACGCTGAACCTCACCACATTGTAGTGACATTATGAAACACAGGTGTTTGATTTAAGACAGACTTTTATCAGTTGTGTCCATGACACCAAATTAGAGTGAGATGTCTTTTCAACAAAAGGTTATGAAATGCTCACTTACATTGATGGTTCTACTGTTTTCATATATGTGTCTTTACTTTGTATCATTGTGTTATACTTGAAGATGATTCATCTCCATTGAGATGCAATGTAAAGTACGTTTTATGAGTCACTGAGTCTTCTCGTGTGTTTTGTTTGAACACTGCACAGAAGAGTGCTCATTTTTTTCACTGATAACTGATGTCCATGTATGGGTAAAAATCTTTGATTATATCTTAATATGAGGTATTTGTCTGAACCCATTCAAAATTTAAACGCTGTAAAAATAGTAATTTGACAGTTTATTGTAATTATGCGACAGCTCTCCAGATTCAGATATTAAAGCTTTACTAAGATATAAAGTCTCAAAATTTATTTTACAGTTAAATAATGTACAAAAAATGTTTCATCGTGCATCATCTGTGTCTGTGATACATTTTTGTAAAGTAATGAATTATCCAAATATGTCATTTGATGTGGTTTACATCTCATTCCTTTAGTTCGCATAGGTTGGAGTTCTATCAAATCCAGCCATTCATCCACCCCTAGGAGTGGTTGATATACTGGATACCTGGCTTAGGCTGGAAAACCTTTCCTGTTTTTTACTTTTCCAAAAAAAAAAGAATGGAGAAGGGGGCCAAGTGATGATATTCCCTCTAAGGCCCAGGCCTCTGTTTTTAATGCTACCTTGCAGATGTGGGAAATGGCAAATATGTATGAAAATATATATTTTTTTTTTCATACTATTCGCCATTTCCCGCGTCAGCAAGGTAGCATTAAGAACAGAGGACTGAGCCTTTGAGGGAATATCCCCATTTGGCCCCATCCTCTGTTCCTTCATCAGGAAAACCAAAAACAAGAGGGGAGGATTTCCAGCCCCCCACTCCCTTCCCTTTTAGTCGCTTTCTACGACATGCAGGGAATACGTGGGAAGTATTCTTTTTTTTACATTTAATCCCTGTTTCTTGCAGCAGCAAGTTTAGGAAGTGAAATGTTTTAGATATCTGGGAGTGAATTTGGCAGTGGATGGAACCATGGAAGTGGAAGTGAGTCATAGGGTGGGGGAGGGGGCGAAAATTCTGGGAGCCTTGAAGAATGTTTGGAAGTCAAGAACATTTTCTCGGAAAGCAAAAATGGGTATGTTTGAAGGAATAGTGGTTCCAACAATGTTATATGGTTGTGAGGCATGGGCTATAGATAGTGTTGTGCAGAGGAGATTGCATGTGTTGGAAATGAGATGTTTGAGGACAATATGTGGTGTGAGGTGGTTTGATCGAGTAAGTAACGTAAGGGTAAGAGAGATGTGTGGTAATAAAAAGAGTGTGGTTGAGAGAGCAGAAGAGGGTGTATTGAAATGGTTTGGTCACATGGAGAGAATGAGTGAGGAAAGATTAACGAAAGATATATTGTCAGAGGTGGAGGGAACGAGGAGGAGTGGGAGACCAAATTGGAGGTGGAAAGATGGAGTGAAAAAGATTTTGTGTGATCGGGGCCTGAACATGCAGGAGGGTGAAAGGAGGGCAAGGAATAGAGTGAATTGGAGCGATGTGGTATACCGGGGTTGACGTGCTGTCAGTGGATTGAATCAAGGCATGTGAAGCGTCTGGGGTAAACCATGGAAAGCTGTGTAGGTATGTATATTTGCGTGTGTGGACGAATGTATATACATGTGTATGGGGGGGGTTGGGCCATTTCTTTCGTCTGTTTCCTTGCGCTACCTCGCAAACGTGGGAGACAGCGACAAAGTATAATAAAAAAAAAAAATATATATATATTTTTTTTTTGGAAAAAAAAAAAAAATATATATATATATATATATATATTTTTTATCCCTGGGGATAGGGGAGAAAGAATACTTCCCACGTATTCCCTGCGTGTCGTAGAAGGCGACTAAAAGGGGAGGGAGCGGGTGGCTGGAAATCCTCCCCTCTCTTTTTTTTTTTTTTTTTTTTTTTTTTTAATTTTCCAAAAGAAGGAACAGAGAAGGGGGCCAGGGAGGATTTTCCCTCTAAGGCCCAGTCCTCTGTTCTTAACGCTACCTCGCAAATGCGGGAAATGGCGAATCGTATGAAAAAAAAAAAAAAAAATATATATTTTTTAATTTTCCAAAAGAAGGAACAGAGAAGGGGGCCAGGTGAGGATATTCCCTCAAAGGCCCAGTCCTCTGTTCTTAACGCTACCTCGCTAATGCGGGAAATGGCGAATAGTTTGAAAAAAAAAATATATTTTTTTTTTGCCGCTGTCTCCCACGTTTGTGAGGTAGTGCAAGGAAATAGACGAAAGAAATGGCCCAACCCACCCCCATACACATGTATATACATACACATCCACACACGCAAATATACATACCTACACAGCTTTCCATGGTTTACCCCAGACGCTTCACATGCCCTGATTCAATCCACTGACAGCACGTCAACCCCGGTATACCACATCGATCCAATTCACTCTATTCCTTGGCCTCCTTTCACCCTCCTGCATGTTCAGGCCCCAATCACACAAAATCTTTTTCACTCCATCTTTCCACCTCCAATTTGGTCTCCCACTTCTCCTCATTCCCTCCACCTCCGACACATATATCCTCTTGGTCAATTTTTTTTTTTTTTTTTTTTTTTTTTTTTTTTTTTTTTTTGCCGCTGTCTCCCGCGTTTGCGAGGTAGCGCAAGGAAACAGACGAAAGAAATGGCCCAACCCACCCCCATACACATGTATATACATACGTCCACACACGCAAATATACATACCTACACAGCTTTTCATGGTTTACCCCAGACGCTTCACATGCCCCGATTCAATCCACTGACAGCACGTCAACCCCGGTATACCACATCACTCCAATTCACTCTATTCCTTGCCCTCCTTTCACCCTCCTGCATGTTCAGGCCCCGATCACACAAAATCTTTTTCACTCCATCTTTCCACCTCCAATTTGGTATCCCTCTTCTCCTCGTTCCCTCCACCTCCGACACATATATCCTCTTGGTCAATCTTTCCTCACTCATTCTCTCCATGTGCCCAAACCATTTCAAAACACCCTCTTCTGCTCTCTCAACCACGCTCTTTTTATTTCCACACATCTCTCTTACCCTTACGTTACTTACTCGATCAAACCACCTCACACCACACATTGTCCTCAAACATCTCATTTCCAGCACATCCATCCTCCTGCGCACAACTCTATCCATAGCCCACGCCTCGCAACCATACAACATTGTTGGAACCACTATTCCTTCAAACATACGCATTTTTGCTTTCCGAGATAATGTTCTCGACTTCCACACATTCTTCAAGGCTCCCAGAATTTTCGCCCCCTCCCCCACCCTATGATCCACTTCCGCTTCCATGGTTCCATCCGCTGCCAGATCCACTCCCAGATATCTAAAACACTTCACTTCCTCCAGTTTTTCTCCATTCAAACTCACCTCCCAATTGACTTGACCCTCAACCCTACTGTACCTAATAACCTTGCTCTTATTCACATTTACTCTTAACTTTCTTCTTTCACACACTTTACCAAACTCAGTCACCAGCTTCTGCAGTTTCTCACATGAATCAGCCACCAGTGCTGTATCATCAGCGAACAACAACTGACTCACTTCCCAAGCTCTTTCATCCCCAACAGACTTCATACTTGCCCCTCTTTCCAAAACTCTTGCATTCACCTCCCTAACAACCCCATCCATAAACAAATTAAACAACCATGGAGACATCACACACCCCTGCCGCAAACCTACATTCACTGAGAACCAATCACTTTCCTCTCTTCCTACACGTACACATGCCTTACATCCTCGGTAAAAACTTTTCACTGCTTCTAACAACTTGCCTCCCACACCATATATTCTTAATACCTTCCACAGAGCATCTCTATCAACTCTATCATATGCCTTCTCCAGATCCATAAATGCTACATACAAATCCATTTGCTTTTCTAAGTATTTCTCACATTCTTCAAAGCAAACACCTGATCCACACATCCTCTACCACTTCTGAAACCACACTGCTCTTCCCCAATCTGATGCTCTGTACATGCCTTCACCCTCTCAATCAATATCCTCCCATATAATTTACCAGGAATACTCAACAAACTTATACCTCTGTAATTTGAGCACTCACTCTTATCCCCTTTGCCTTTGTACAATGGCACTATGCACGCATTCCGCCAATCCTCAGGCACCTCACCATGAGTCATACATACATTAAATAACCTTACCAACCAGTCAACAATACAGTCACCCCCTTTTTTAATAAATTCCACTGCAATACCATCCAAACCTGCAGCCTTGCCGGCTTTCATCTTCCGCAAAGCTTTCACTACCTCTTCTCTGTTTACCAAATCATTTTCCCTAACCCTCTCACTTTGCACACCACCTCGACCAAAACACCCTATATCTGCCACTCTATCATCAAACACATTCAACAAACCTTCAAAATACTCACTCCATCTCCTTCTCACATCACCACTACTTGTTATCACCTCCCCATTTGTGCCCTTCACTGAAGTTCCCATATATATATATATATATATATATATATATATATATATATATATATATATATATATATACTTCCCACGTATTCCCTGCGTGTTGTAGAAGGCGACTAAAAGGGAAGGGAGCGGGGGGCTGGAAATCCTCCCCTCTCGTTTTTTTTTATTTTTCCAAAACAAGGAACAAAGAAGGGGGCCAGGTGAAGATATTCCCTCAAAGGCCCAGTCCTCTGTTCTTAACGCTACCTCGCTATCGCGGGAAATGGCGAATAGTATGAAAAAAAAAAAATATATATATATATATATATATATATATATATATATATTTTTTTTTTTTTTTTTTTTTTCAAAAGAAGGAACAGAGAATTGGGCCAGGTGAGGGTATTCCCTCAAATGCCCAGTCCTCTGTTCTTAACGCTACCTCGCTAATGCGGGAAATGGCGAATAGTTTGAAAGAAAGAAAGAAAAGATATATATATATATATATATATATATATATGTACATATACGCCCATACACGCACATTTACATACATGCATGTACAGAGACATATACATATATACACATGTACCTCTTCCTACTTGCTTACCGTCATCCTTTCGTGGTGCTACCCCATCCCACAGGAAACAGCATCGCCACCCCCTACTTCTGCAAGGTAGCGCCAGGAAAACAGCAAAAAAAAAAAAGAAAAAAAAAGAGAAAAAAAAGTCACGTTTGTTCACAATCAGTCTCTAGCTGTCATGTGTAATGCACTGAAACCACAGCTCCCTATCCACATCCAGGCCCCACAGACTTTTTCATGGTTTATCCCAGATGTTTCACATGCCCTGGTTCAGTCCATTGCCAGCACGTTGACCCTGGTATACCACATTGTTCCAATTCACTCTATTCCTTGCACACTTCTCACCCTCCTGCATGTTCAAGCCCAAATCGCCAAAATTCTTTTTCACTCCATCCTTCCACCTCCAATTTGGTCTCCCACTTCTTGTTCCCTCCACCTCTGACCCATATATCCTCTTTGTCAGTCTTTCCTCACTCATTCTCTCCATATGTCCAAACCATTTAACACACCTTTTTTTGCTCTCTCAGCCACATTCTTTATATTTCCATACATCTTACCCTTTCATTACTTAATCAAACCACCTCACTCCACATATTGTCCTCAAACATTTCATTTCCAACACATCCACTTTTCTCTGCACAATCCTATCTATAGCCCATGCCTCATAACTATATAACACTATTGGAACTCCTATTCCTTCAAACATACCCGATTTTGCTCTCTGAGGTAACATTCTCTCCTTCCAAACATTCTTCATCACTTCCAGAACCTTCGCCCCCTCCCCCACCCTGTGACTCACTTCCGCTTCCATGGTTCCATTTGTTGCTAAGTCCACTCCCAGATATCTAAAACACTTTGCTTCCTCCAGTTTTTCTCCATTCAAACTTACATCCCAATTAACAGTCCACTCAGCCTTTCCCTTTATACAGGACTGAGCTCACTCTTTCACTGATCTCTGAGAAGTTAGTTACATATAATATCCTTTCCTTAAACCCATGGTGTCTCTAACAAAATTTATCCTCTGTAGAGTCATCATCTCATTATCTTTTTCAGAACTTTATACATTACACTCACAAGTGAGACTGGTCTATAGTTCAATCTGTAATCAGTCTCCTTTTCATATATATATATATATAGGTATGAAATTTGCCCCTTTTCATTCCCTTGGCACTGTGTCACTTTTCAGTGACAGGGGAGAGCACAGACGGGAAAAAGTGACATGTCTGTCTTGGGATGGGTGAATATCTGGTAGTGTAGAGTGTAAAACTGGGTTAGGAGGCATTTGTCTAGAGTTGTTGAGGCTTTTTGTCTTTAACATGAAATTTGCATGTCAAGCCAATATCGGTGCTGTACTAGAATATTTCCCTGGGTTGTACATAAATCTTACCTCTAGGTTGTTGAGACTGCTTCTATTATGACTTCCCAGCCACCAACAGAGAAGACAGCATTTCTTCATAGGATTTACCCCTTTTTTGGTTGATACTATTTACCTTTGTTTAAAGCTAGGTGTTAAAGGGATATGATTTTGCAGATAAACAGATTATACTTAAAAATAAAACTGGAAATGATTTTTAGAATAAGTTAAAATTGACCTTTTACTCAATTACTGTATGGAAGATATTTAAGCATCCTATTATTATTCTTAATCCCTGGGGATAGGGGAGAAAGAATACTTCCCACGTATTCCCTGCGTGTCATAGAAGGCGACTAAAAGGGGAGGGAGCGGGTGGCTGGAAATCCTCCCCTCTCTTGGTTTTTTTTTTTTAATTTTCCAAAAGAAGGAACAGAGAAGGGGGTCAGGTGAGGATATTCCCTCTAAGACCCAGTTCTCTGTTCTTAACGCTACCTCGCTAACGCGGGAAATGGCAAATAGTATGAAAAAAAAAAAAAAATATTCTTAACTGAAAAATACTATGTATTGAATTTAACCTTTGAGTCTCAACTTTACCATTTTATGATAGTTGATGAACATACACATGAAAACATGCATATGGTCACATACTTCATACTGAAGGCCAAAGCTAGAGCATGCTTCTCAGATTTGGTTACAACACCTAAAGAAACACAATGAACTAATAGGAAAGGTCCAGATAAGGGCAACAAAAATTAATCAGAATTAAGAGAACTAAGATACTGGGAAAGGCTACAGGTTTTAGATATGTCCAGTACTACTTGTAAAGGCTACAGGTTTTAGATATGTCCAGTGTGGAAGAGAGAAGAGTGAGGGCATGACCTGATCACAGCCTCTTGGTTTCTGAAACAGGTGGATGACTTGAACAGTGAACAGTTTCTCAAGAGCTGTAAGGATACAACAACCAGACAACATATGAAATCAAGCAAGCATCTTGTTAAAAGAGATTTGAGATAATTTTATTGTATGAAAGTGGTGGATGAATGAAAAATCATGACTGGGGACATGGTTAGTACAGACAGCACTAAAAAAGAAAAAAAAAAAAAAAAGTCCTCACTTCATCCATGCATAATACATATATGCATTTTGCATTGCTTATGAGATTGTTGCCATCGTAATATACGATATTGTTTTTAGTAAGTTCTCAAAAAATAAAAAAGCCCTGAGAACATCGGGTCCTTTTCATGGGGAGGGTGCAAGGTAGTTTGCCCCAGAAAACATATTGGCTCTCGATCCCCCTCTCAGAGACTGGGTTGCATTCCAGAACATCTGACACTTTAGCCACGCATCCTTATACAAGCAACTGAAACCATGTTATGGGGGGATTTTGTTATTGACCAAAAATTTTCCCAATCTGACTCGTGTATGAATTGTACTTGTACAACTTTATTTTATTGTCATTATACCACACCATAGCATGACAACAGACAAAAGAAATCTTCCTGATAAAGATGGTGATGAGGGCTATTGATAATGCGTGATGAGGGCTATTGATAATGCTGGAGTCTGGGTTACTGGGAGGTAATTACTCTTGCTTAAGTCACCCCTGAAATATCTGACCCTAACTATTGCCATAGCACAGGTAATGACAAAATTTAATGGGTACTTAACGGAAAATGTAGTGTTACGGACCTAAGGTAGCTGGGAGTGGAAGAGAATCGAGTGATTTTCTGCTTATATCACCAATGAATCATCTGATACTAGAAGTCTTGCCTAATAGCAGGTAATGTGGATTTTACATAAACCTTGATAGCCTTAGAATTTTCTGAATGAAACTCCAGCAAGGGCTTATTTAAACCTAAAATGTCCCTTCATTCCTTTCAAGCAGAAGTGAGGTGAATTTTTTTGGACATTGCTTAGTTGAAAAAAGCTGTTCGTTTTTTTTCTTTCTAAATACAACTGTTTTCGTTTTCCTGAATTGGTATGCTTCCATGGTAACAAAGCTCATAAATAATAAATATTTTGTTTAATAACCCTGTTTATTCAGTTACCATTGCTATAGACGATAAATACAAGAAATATGATGAAAACTACAAGTCTTGTAAACAATGGTACTTTTAAACAATAATTGAAGTAAGTGAATGGAGGGAAAGTGTCAATCCCATATACTATGTCCTATGACGGTGGTCAATGTTCTTTACCTATAATTTTTGTTTTACAATGTTGTAAGTAAGCTGAAGATTTGCAAATGACGATACGAAAATGTTACGACATAAATACTTCATGGATTAAACAGGCACCATTCGACTTAACTTTTGCATTATTCATTTGACATTTTGACCAAATACGCTAGAATGGTAATATTTCTGGTTTGGGAATAGAACTGACAGATTTCGAAAAGCTTACAATGTTCAGAAAAAATATACTAGACCATGAATCGTGGATTGTTCATTTTGGCTGAGGAACGACAGTAAATGCCAAGCAGAGTTGTCTTACTGCCTCTAGCGGAAAAGCGCTACATTCTGTAATTTTCTATGAAAATCAACGCTAAAATATACCACACCCTATGAACGTTAAAATTATACGTAAACATTATTACAATAGAATTCAGATTTATTAATATATATATTATATATATATATATATATATATATATATATATATATATATATATATATATATATATATATATATATATATATTCAGAGTATTTTATAACTCGTGTTGAAGTTACATATAAATGGATTTTATGTATGTACCAGAATAGTGATACGAAGATGATGTTAACTTATTTTTTTCTGGTATACATCTCTGTACTGCATTTTAAGTCATGTGACTCTAGCCGCTTCTGATTAGGAAATTGTACACTATATGTCCCTTAATCTGTCTATATAAAGTATACTTGATTGAATAAACTAAAATATATGACAAGCATGTTGATATGTGGAACTTAAAAGGTCATCGATCCTCTATTTCTCAGTGTCATCTTAAACCAAATAATCAATACTGGGAAGGCCGGCACGCCTTCCCACATGTCACAATCTTAAACGTAGAAGTACGTCTGCTGTTAATGTGGTCAGCTACGGTGCAGTTATTGGCATACTAAGAACTTTGGGACTCCGGAGCCAAAATGTTGTCCCCTTGGCAGATCTCTGAATTGTGTAATAAAACCATACATAGTTGTGAATAAATTGCTACAAGTCTATACTTTCCCAGGGTCCCCCAAACTATCGGACCCTGGGATGATTTAAAGAAGTAGGATCCTGTCATTTTCAGGACCCTCTCAGACTACCAGACTGGGAAAATTCGAAGATAGTCCGTAACATGAAGGTTCGAGAAGATATGCAGTCAACCACCTCTAAATTGGACAAGGTTAGGAGCCGGTGTGTAGGTGATGTAGTTCTCCCCACATAAACAAAGGTAATTAACTACAAAATAAAAATACTACGTCTTAGTAATAAGGTCAAAACGAATAAGGCAAACAAGTCTTCAATCATGTAAGCGTTCGCCAGAAGCCATCCCGCATTTATCACAATTCAGATTAAGGAAGTTTCATGACCTTGACAGACGTAAACGCTTACCCAATTGCCTTTCATGAAAGAATATATAACGTCACACAAGGACCTAACAGAAAAGGACTCCACAGGAAGCCTACAGTCAGATCTGTGGCAATTGGGGGACTCGCTCCCCTGCAACCATACAGTACACGTAATGCTTTTTATCATTATATGTTTACAATTATTCTAACCTTTTAAGTCCTTGGAATGGTAATATAAACATTTAGGTCCATATTCAACTGTTTCAGTAATTACAATTGTGACCAATGAAACAACCTTGTCAGTTTCCCATCCCCTCCACTCCACCTCCCCCCCAAAAAAAAAGTACATAACGAAATTTTCTCTGCAAAAGTATATTAAACCAGACAAAGCCCTTGACCATTACAATTGCTTTTGCCAATTACCATGAATTTATACACCACAAAACTCCTCTCCGGTCTCGTTTAAACTAAATTCTACACAATAGCCGCATTTATTTAATTATGAGAATTATACTGCAATAGTGTAACTCGATGCAACATCCAAATAACAACCTCCCTCACTCTCAAGATCTCCGAGATACAAATTATTCTTACCTCTCATGTGCTGAGCTTTTCATTATTTTTCAGGAAGGTCTTAATTCATCACTTCCCCCGACCAAATCATTCATAGGCTCCTGCGTCACATCCAACACTGAAGGAAACAGAATCTGGGTCATAGTGGAACCACCAATACCATATGATGCTCATGCCTGCCGAGATGATATGAGAGCATTATTGTATGGTAATGAAAACAACGATGCAGATATTTATCATACACATTTCATGAAAATAATAACTTCTAATCTTGCAGTATTTTCACTTAGAAATGTCAATACATCTTTGCTCGTTTCATTCCTTCACCACCCCGGACTACTTTTTCATTTTTTTTTTTTTCGAGCTAGGCCTTCTGATCCGCCCTCCAGTTCGTCCGTTTCTCCATCAGTAATTAAAGAAATAGATCAAACAACGAGAAAGCAAGATACTGGACACATTCTAAACTCTAGATATATCAAAGGCTATGGAATTACTCTCCATAATATTTCGCTGGGATAACCATAATTTTGTAAAGTAGGATAGTCTTAGTCGATTTCTCTTTCGATTTTTCAGAGCTGTGGAGTATTATTGCGGTACGATGAAGGAAATAAATGTTTTTCATGATTGGGAGCAAGCAAATATGTAATTCTATCCTAGTTGACATTTCGCCTCGCTTACTCAGCTTTTAGAAGTCTGAACATTTTTATTTTGTGTATGTTCCAGTAAACAAATAGATGCATAAATATTCACTGGTGCAGACTAAACACTTTTACTGAGGTTGTGTTACTTTGTCATCCGAGCATTTACCGGGAAGGGTGAAGCTGAAATTGGAATCACCTGGTGCCATCACCACAATGGGAGGCTATCACTACAAATAAAGAATCTTTGATTAATATTCGCACACATGGTTTCCATATTTGTGTACACAATAAACTGGAATGTGAATAAACATTACAGAGCGTCACGTTAACATGGACGTACAGAAAATAGCTAAACCGTATTGTTATCATGTTTGCTAGCAAGACAAGTTGACCAAGTTTATCCACTTTGATTCGTGTTGCCGTTTCTTGATGGATCTTATTCACTGAAACGGCAAACTTACCAAACACTGAAATTTTTACTTTCTTTATAGCACAGTGACGAGATACTTTTTACATGAGGTAGATGAAGAACAACTGTTAATAGATAGCTATATATGCTTACATGATATAAAGGTGGCGGTGAGTCGCGATACAGCAATCGAAATAAAGCCAACAGCAACCCGTCATTTCACTTATTGTGGGTAATCAGGGATGCGATAAGGGCGGGGGAAAATCTGGCAACCCTCCTCAAACATGTGGGTATGGCCATATGCTCGTAGGATAGACCACAGATGAGAAAAAATGTAATATTTATTAGACATTTCGAGAAAAAAAAAAACTGAGGCAGTGCCTCGCGAGTATTTTCTCTTGATCAGTTGTCCTACCTTTCCCTCTATCTTAGAATAACCCTTTTCTGTACCAACTGCAACTGCCCTTTGACTGACGTTCGTTATCTACGAATTCTTTTCTGCTGTGTGGCAAGGAACAAATACTAAAGTTACTCACGGGTTTGGCGGGGAGGGAGTGGGTCGATGACGTCATATCTGTGGCATTCTCTGATTGGCCGAAGGAGGATTCGAAACGAGCAGGCTTTTGCTATCTTGTAGAATTGATAGCAGAGAGTACTATCCTACCAGAAAGATAGAAGGCTCAATGGCTCAGTTTTCAAATTAGAATCTCTTATTCTTAGGGAACAACTCTTAGGAGAGATTCTTGTTTTTACATTTTAAAATCTATACTCTTTGGTGAGAACAGCACTTTAAGAACACTATTGCTATTTTTTCGCTAGGTGTAGCAATTCTTGCTATCTAACAAACGTCGTCGTACACAGTTTACATTATCGTGGGTCGAAATCCAACGCCCACCTGCCGCAGTTGAAGGAATCATACGTTGTTCCGATTGATAGCTTCACGTCTGTATTGGTGTAAATCACGCACGAGTTGCTCTAGTAAGATGGAGGTGAGAAATGTTAGCATTTACGGAGGGTCTTACCAGAGACACGAGTAGACGGTCTTTTGATTCTTCAATGATTTCTCTTTAATGATGGCGCTGCTTTAGGATAATATATTGAAAAGTTTTATTATGGTTATTAGTATATCAGGTCCATGTGTTATAGTTACGTGAAAGAATGGCAGTAACTACGAAAACTAAGAGAAGTAGGTGAACATAGTTCACATTGCTTGGTGTGGGTGTTACATAGCGGGCAGAGAGGGGGTAAAGTTCTAGCTTAGGGGCATGAGAAAGTAACGTATATTAGTGGCCTCTCTATACTGGGAATAAGTAATTTAGCTCTAGGAAGCGTCATGTGCTTAATTTGTGGTTTTGGAATAAATGAGATGCGGGCGAAGATGATCAAGGAAAATTTTGGACAAAAGAAAGTGAAGTTACAGGGTTCCAACAGAGCCTATGAAGATGTCACTGTACTTCACCGTGAAAGCCAAGAGTACTTAACTTGCGTCATTTTAGTCAAAATATGCCATCGACTTTATCATGTTTCATATGCTGCATTGGTTGCATTTAGTGGGAGGTCTTAAACAAACGCACGCAGCAAATACAAACCCCAGTGACTGAAAGCGGTCGACACCATTACATTCACCCAAATAACATCGAAAATTAAGGGAAATTCAGGTTTGTAGGGAAGTTAGGTAAAGTTTTCACAGGCTCTGTTGATTTCTAGAATTGTATTGTGCACTGTTACCCCATATTTTCGTGGTATTGTCTACAAAAATGGATGCACATGTTATAAGTAATGGATTTGATGAAAGTTTTAACATTTGAATCCTAAAACTTTTGAAACTTATATATATAGGGTGGGAATTTCAGGTGTAGCTCTCTCTGCCCCCATATAGTCAAAGCTTCACAAAATGGACTTCTTGGAATTAGAAGTGAGTAGTTATAAAAGCACTTTATATCAACTTTTCACGGTATAAGGAATCCATTGGTACCACTTTTGTAAGAAATTACTCATTAGATCACTGGAAGACGAGGGATACCTATGGCCTCTTCGATTACTGTCTTGCAGATCACAGAAATGAAATATTCGCATCTTGTTTGCATTGTGTAAACCCTAACTTGTTTGTAGAGTCAGATAGAATATTCTTGCTGAAACTGCCATCATGCACAAATGCAGTCAGCATGAATCATTAATGTATTTGATAGTCTGGAGGATGTTGTCATCCAGCTGAAATTGCTTGATCAGTACATTCATTTGGTGAGGTCATCTGAAATAATGCATGCCAAAAGTAGTATGCGTTTGGCTATCAATTCCTGATCCATGGGATAGAGTGTTTTTGTTTTGTGGCAAATTTACAACATTTACATTAGGATATAAGTCTAGGTGTACAAAATGAGTTGGCGTATTATCCAAGAGCAGCAAGATTTTGAAATTTAAGTTTTCCATCACACAACACTCCCTCCAAGCTGGAAAGGCTCATGTAGACAACCAGTCTTGAAGTAATTCTGTTTTGTATCTCAGACAGATACACTAAATACTTAAGCATGAAATATCCAGTAGTGAAATAAAGCGATCCTTGGTGGCATTAAATCCTATCGAAGCCCTTTTCTTTCCTGAAGTAAATGCCTGTGGCATTCTCTTCTAGTATACCCTTTTCCATCCACATTAGATATTTGTTTTGGGAAGTACTGTAGCTACTTTCTTCGATTATTTTCCTTTATCAGTTTAGGGAATGTTTGAACTGCTTTGATATCTGCACTAACTTCTCTTGCCAGCTGAGTGGAATATAAGTTTTAACTGCTAAAAGCATGCAAATCAGCCACATCTAATACATATCCTTTCTATATTTGAGCCTTCCAAGTGTTGTTCTTTAATTCTGCATAAAGACTTCAAGCCTGCCCCTGAATCAACCATTTAATCAGAGAAATGGTATGCTGTCCTTTCTTCAGCCCATGTGGCTTTGAGACTGCATCATCTATAACCTGTCACTTGTTCTGGTTGCATTTAATTGAGTCACATTCTGCGTACTTGCTCAAATCTTGAGTGCATTATCCTGTTCTTATGGTTGTAGGTGAGCCAGGCTCTTTCCTATTCGCTGCCTGTTCACCAGCACCTACTGGTTTAGATAATTTATATTCGAGTTTCTTTTCTTAGATTCGTCTTTGTTAGTGCTTATTAATGAAACTAGTTGGTCTTTTCTGACTTATGCAGAAGGATTAAAGATATGAGTTATGATGTAAATGATGCTGAGGATACTCCAGACAAACACAGTGGTAGTGTAAGAAGAGTTGAGGGTATTATGGCTCTTAATGACACCGATGTACCACTGCACAAATTAGTTTGCTTTATGCCATGTTCAAAATCATCATAATATCTGTGTCTGAAACATGGATCTTTGTGATTTGGCACAAATCTGTGCTCTCATGATAGGAGTTTAAATAAAATGTTATTAATTGGAGCAGTTTTTTGGGGGGCTTGTATTTAGGGTACTGTACACCCATGTGAATATACACTTTCAATGAAAAATAGTGATAAAACTGTAGGACTGAAAGTTAATGTTTTCCAACATAATGGGAACTTTGGTGATTTCTTTTATTGGTATTTTACTTTCTTGCACATCTCATGTATTTTTACATTTGTATATACTGATGTAGTGTTGTAGTATTATAATTCTGAATTGTTACATTATAGTACTGTACCGTTGCATTTTACGTTTATCTATTGTTAGTTTTATTGATTTCTCTTGTAAGGAATCATAAGCACTTGCAATTTATGATTCTATCTTTGAAGAGATATTATCATAATTTGCAAGTACAGGATATAGGATATGGATTCAATCAGTAAAGGGAGTGTTACCTTAATCTGCCTACATCAGGATATACTGTGAGTAGAATGTCACCTATGGTAAGGTGTATCATTGTTATTGGACAAAAAGGGAGAATAGTCTCATTAATTAGACAGGAAGTACAATCTTATCAAATACCTCCTTATTCCAGAGAAGTCCATTTCCCTGCTTCTGACTGGAGCAGCCTCAAAGCTTTAGGTGCCTCATAGAATGGGTCCTGGGATGATGTAATTTGGTTATGTGAATGGGAAATAATGCTAATAGCTGAAACAAGGGGAGTAGAAGGAATTTAGGGAAGCAGTGCTCTTATATGCAAGTTAAATGTTTGATACATGGAAGGTGGATGCAGATATATGTATAAGAAGGGTAATGAGTTGTAGGAAAAGGAAATTGAATTGCTTGTAAAAGGGAAAAGGGAGGTGTATAGATAGTATTTGTAGGGATGGAGTGTGATTGATTAGGAGTACAAGACAAAGCAGGAGGAGTTCTGGAGGGAGGTACAAGAGCTGTTAAGGAAGACAGTTGTTTGGATAACAGGGGGCTATTAGATGTACTAAGAAGCATGTGGACTGGTTTAAGGTTATTGGGGTACTTGGCCCAGGTCATATTTGGGGATCCTTCATAATCTACAGAATATGAAATGAATATAATTATGTAAGAATCAACAGGGTCTCTAGAGCTCAGTTAATATTTGATCCCCCCTTGTACTCTTCCAAATCATAAAGATTTATAAACAATATTATAATATTTGGGCTGTTGGAACTTGGGTCTTGATGGCCTATGTGTTAATTTAGTACCAAGTGGGAGATTTCAGTGTCTGTTAAAGCAGATTCATATGCTTGGAAGATATTCCTAGCAGTATTGTATGGATGTAAATCTGGGGCATTGAACTCAAAAGAAAGAAGGTGAAGCAGTTGGAAATGAAATGCCTTAGAACAATGTTCATGTGAGGCAGAATGTGTAAGAGAAGTTTTGTAGTAAGTGCAGTTTGATTGAGAGACCTGAGTAGAATGTGTTGAAGTGGTTCAGGCAGTGGAGAGGATGAGTGAAGAAAGACTTCAGAGATTTACTACTATGTGTCTGAAGTGGAGGGAGTAAGGAGGGATGTCTGTGGAAATAGAAGAATGGAGTGAAGATTTTGGAGTATCAGGGACTGAACATATATGAGGGTGGAAGGTATGCATGGAATAGGATGATATTGATATGTTCGAAAGTGGAGCTTCATTGGCGATGTTTTCAATTTCTAAGGATCCTATGTGTGAAGATTATGTCCATATTTGATGGCATGGCCTCATCAAACCATAATGAACTCTGAAGTACTGGTGCAAAAAGTTCCCTTGAATACATTTTAGGAACTTTATTATTCCTATGTTTTCACCCTAATGGATGTAAGAGTGTCTGGCTTTTTTTATATGATGATGAAGTCCTGAGTATGAGAGTTTTTCACCACTCAACCTGGCTAACCTTTTTGCTTCTTGCTTCATCCTGATTTTTCCAGAGCAAAACTACAATTTCTAGATGAGAGATCTTTGAGACATCAACATATTTTTGAGTAGTCTAGCACTGTGGCATAAGGTGCATGCTTGTTAATGAATTATAACAGATTTATTACTTCTTAGTACCCAATCCAGAATGGAAGATCCAGTTGATAGTGACAGTGGGAAGGTAATGTGTGTAAGCTATAGATATTAAGCGTAAATTTACTGTGTAATGCTTAAATAATGTTCCTATGTTTACTGTGTATTGATTCAAGAGTTTCCCCAGTCTCAATATTTTGTATCTTTAGATGCAGCCACAAGAGGAAACTCAGGTAGTATAACAAGAGTGAAGCATGGTGATTTCCTATCCTCTGATTTTACTTTTAAATGTTCATTATTTTTTCTTACATTCTCCATAAAATGTAGTTGATTGTATGCAGTGCTGTAGTAGCTGATTGTCTTTGATGAAGAGAATGGGAAGCATTGTAATGGCTAAGCTTAAACCCTGAAATCTTTTACCAGATATTCTGCATAAGATGCATTTCTAATCACTTTGATGAATGAAGAAAGGACTACTGAAGGCATATGGTAGAGATAGTAAAATCAAATGTAATGTTAAGGAAGCCTGAGAGGCTAAAGGAGAACCTTTTCTCAAGTTACTCCAGTATGAGTGATATATGAGAACCAAACTATGATAATTTTTGATGTCACATTTTACATGACAAAACACAATATTGTTGTAATTTGAAAAAGTAGTTACTGTAGAAAACAGCATTAGATAGTGGCTCATTGTTGAGAAATGGGTGGTTAAATTCAGAAAAATGGGTAGGTAGTTTAGAATGTTGATTGTAAATATAGAAGATTGTTAGCAGTGCTTATTGGTAAAGAAGAATTTATGGTAATGGCTGCTGACATAGAATGAGCAAGGTCATGTTTACTGGCATTAAGTGGTTATGATTAGCAGTAAAAGAACAGAGTACAGTTCTATTGAAAGATTAACTCTTTAACATCCAACCAAGTTTTATCCCCTTCCATTCAAGTTTTTCGTACCTTACAGAGGTTGTTTTTATTCTTACATAATGAAAGATAAGCAGCATAAAAGTTTAACATTAGCTTTTTCATACTCACCAAGGGACTATTACTACACTGCTGTCAGAGATGTCTGGACAGTGTTGCCTTCATTTGTCTTAATGTATATTTTGTAAACCTTACCAATTGTTGGAATGATACTTTGCTTTTATTCCTCCACAAACAATAATTTATGGATATACTTTACCCATAACTTTATCATTAACTTATATAGAGACTGGATATTTGTCAGCAGAAAATGGCTTCTGAGGTAACTTCATCACAAATTTCACACCTCCCTGCCCCGTTGTGTCTGCAGGGTAACAGAGACTGATCGTCCTTTGCAAACATTTGGCAACCTTATGCATCCACCACCCCATCCCTATCCAGAACAACGAAATTGTGGTGCAAATTCTCGGCACAAAGATCATCATCTATAGATGTTGATCAGGTGGTGAAGATCTTTGTTTATGGATGTTTAAAGGTTAATAAGTGGTTGTGGTTATTAGATAATGGTGGTTATGGTAAAAAAGCATGTAATTTTTGTTAGATTGTGACTTGATTAAAAGATAGTTGGACTTGGTTAGTGGTAGAGGAACAAATGCTTGTAATTATTGTAGTGATGAGAGCTGTTAGCCAAAGTAAGTGGGAAAGAAACAATGTTATGTGTAGTAGAAGGGAAGCAGGTCTTCACTTTTTTTTTCTATTGAAATGCATCATTGATGTTGATAAGTGAATATATGTGGTTGGTATGAACTCTTTCAGGGTATCATGCTGGGTGACTTTCCAAAGAAAGGGTATTTTTTAAAGTCTAATCAAAAAGTTTTCATTTTTACATGTAAAGGAAAATATAGTTTTATATATTTTCTATAAATTACACTTGCAGTAAGACATAAAAAAGGTGGGGATAGATAATATGGAAATCATTCTTCTGGATTGAGATTTAGGGTCTCGGGGTCTCATTCATTCACCAGCTGCCAGTGCTAGACATGCTAAGTGACATGTATGAAAGCCTGTGATATGCAATTAAACCAGCAATAATATTACATACAATATTTCACTGTATGAAAATCCCAAGAGGTAAAGTTTAATCACACATTAAACACCTATGAAAACCCTGAAAGAGTTAACTGTTTGTTACTATATGTGAAAAGTTGGTAAAGAAAGGAAAGGCATGGTGAATTATAAAGATTATGATAACAATTAGAGCAAGAGCTGTTTATTGTAAGAGTGACCACTGTTAGCAGTATGGCTAGAAATTTGTATCTATTCCCCCAAAATGAACATCTTTTGTTCAGTTAACTTTGCATGCAAAAAACAAAATACCATTTTACTTGCTAGCTTGCCTCTTGAATAGAAAGTATGAAACCTAACATTAATTATGAAAGAAAAAATTGCATGTCTAGTCTAGAATGTCATCATTTAAAGTAAGCTTGCCTTAACAGGTTTGTTAATAATTACAGCTTCTGAATGCCTCCCAGAACATCAGCAACCCAAAAAGGCTCCTCTGGAGATCTTTTTTGTTGTAAAAGCACCAGTACAGCCAAGTTTCATAGGATATGTACTTTTTTGAAATATTTTAGGAAGTATTGATTGCTCAATTAATTGATTTTTTAAGTATGATAGGTTTATTTATATGTGGTTCATAATTCTTCTTGAATTAGGCAAGTTCATTCTTTAGCATGGTTTTCATATAGAAATACATTGTGTATTGCCAGAATAGCACTTTTTTTATTATGATATTTTTGTTGTGTTAGTTCCTCGAGAGATTTGTTATCTCCCTTGACCAACTAATTTAAGTGCAGTGGCATTTGGAAAAAGCTTCAAAACTTAATTTTCTTTTCAGTTTATTTACTACTGTTAGTGACTAACTAAACTCGTTCTCTGCAGCCATTGGTACTTCAAGCCCCCTTTCCTATTGTAGCTGAAGAAATGAAAAATAAAGGGAAATTCTGATTTCTTTTTTTTTTTCAAAATGACCTTTAGAAAATTTGATATATATCTTAAGACCTGAACTACTGTGAAGCATTAAAAAGAAAAAAAGACATCCTTTACATTGTGAAAACAGTCACAAACTCACCAGAAATAACATAGGGTTGTTGGAACATATTGTGCACTTGTTTACATTTCTTCCACAGGCAAGCAAACCAGTATGTGTGAAGGCCCATAATGGCCCTTATTACTATTGTACCATAACAAGTATATAAAACATACCTTAATATCTATGAGAGTCCAAAAACAAACCAAAATCATCATATTATTTTGCTGGTCCAGGGTAGTGGTAGAGGATGAGTAACAGAATAACAATATGCAGTCTGTTGTGGATGAGAGGGCTTGGGAAGTGAGTCAGTTGTTCGCTGATGATACAGCGCTGGTGGCTGATTTGGTCGAGAAACTGCAGAAGCTGGTGACTGAGTTTGGTAAAGTGTTTGAAAGAAGAAAGCCGAGTGTAAATGTGAAAATAAGAGCAAGGTTAGTTGGGTACAGTAGGGTTGAGGGACAAGTCAGTTGGGAGGTAAATCAAAATGGAGAAAAATTGGAGGAAGTGAAGTGTTTTAGATATCTGGGAGTGGGTTTGGCAGTGGATGGAACCATGGAAGTGGAAGTGAGTCACAGGGTGGGGGGCGAACGTCTGGGAGCATTAAAGAATGTGTGGAAGGCAAAAATGGGTATGTTTGAAGGATTAGTGGTTCCAACAATGTTATAAGGTTGCAAGGTTTGGGCTATAGAAAGGGTTGTGGGGAGGAGGGTGGATGTGTTGGAAATGAGATGTTTGAGGACAATATGTAGTGTGAGGTGGTTTGATCGAGTAAGTAATGAAACAGTAAGAGAGATGTGTGGAAATAAAAAGAGGGTGGTTAAGAGAGCAGAAGAGGGTGTATTGAAATGGTTTGGTCACATGGAGAGGTTGAGTGAGGAAAGATTGACAAAGAGGATATATGTGTCAGAGGTGGAGGGAGCGAGGAGAAGCGGGAGACCAAATTGGAGGTGGAAGGATGGAGTGAAAAAGATTTTGAGCAGTCGAGGCCTGAACAAACAGGAGGGTGAAAGGCGTGCAAGGAATAGAGTGAATTGGAACGATGTGTATACCGGGGTCGATGTGCTGTCAGTGGATTGAACCAGGGCATGTGAAGCACCTGGGGTAAACCATGGAAAGTTATGTGGTTCCTGGATGTGGAAAGAGAGCTGTGGTTTTGGTGCATTATACATGACAGCTAGAGACTGAGTGTGGATGAATGTGGCCTTTGTTGTCTTTTCCTAGCGCTACCTCGCACACATGCGGGGCGAGGGGGTGTCATTTCATGTGTGGCGGGATGATGACGGGAATGAATGAAGGCAGCAAGTATGAATTATGTACTTGTGTATATATGTATATGTCTGTGTATGTATATATATGTATATGTTGAAATGTATAGGTATGTATATGTGTGTGTGTGGACGTATATGTATATACATGTGTATGTGGATGGGTTGTGCCATTCTTTTGTCGGTTTCCCTACATTCATATTGACATTTATACATATTTAGACAGAATTTTTTGTTTATTAGTGAATGAGGAAGGGCCTTATATTCATTTATATGTATTATGAAATTGATTACAGTAGTTGCCATGTAAATCTGGCTTCCCACCAGATGATGCAATTTCAGTAATTATTTATAGATGAATATGATTTATCCCAGCTTGTTAGATTGTGCCATATGTGGTTAAGACGTAAATCCGTTGATGACACCAACAGTCAATCATGTATCATCAGTTGATGACAATAGCAGTTTAAAGGTTAAATTTGTAATGCATGAGCTCTGGTTATTTCGTGTTTGTTGACTTTTGCTGACGTGCACATCTCCATCTTTTATCTGCCACCACCATTGAATAACTGATATGCAAAGAACTTTTCCCATTGCTAACAGTTCAACATGTGCCAAATCATTATCACCATAATTTGTGCTTACTGCTAATTTTTCACTTATTCAATTTAGGGCATATGCCAGGGCTGTATTTTTCCTGATCATGTTATTTCGGCAATTGAGATACTAGGACTCTTCTGTAGTGATGATTTTAGTTGCTTGTGGTGTAAGATATCTCTACATACTGATATAGTGTGCCTTTTGGTTTAAATGACAGTTGGAAAAGGCATCCCATTAAGTATGGTTAGTGTTCCTCACAGGTTAAGACACTGCTGTATTGGTAACAATAATTGGAGGTTTTCACCAGTAATAATTACATTTACTTGTGCTGTAAGGCACCTCTATATACCAATAAAGCTCACCTTTTGAATTTATATGAGGATGGGAAGAGGCATTCCTTACAAAAACTTGCCAGGGTCTCCATACCATAAAATATTCCAGTACAGCTGGGATCCCATAGGGGTTAAAAGTGCTAGAGTTAGAACTGGCAGACACATGAAAGTCATGTTCTGCATGCAGAGGATGAATAGATTACTAATCGAGTACTGAACAAGTGTAAAATACCTGATGGATTTTTGGAAACAATTGTCTGAGCCTTCATGCGTAGATTGGGAAATAAGACTCTTTAGAAGTGTTTTATTTATTCATTACACTTTGTCGCTGTCTCCCTGCATTAGCGAGGAAGTAGTGCAAGGAAACAGATGAAAGAATGTCTCAATATCTCATAGAATCTGAACAGTAATATGAATTTTTTAAATTTTCATTGCCTTTGGTTCAAAATGAACATGATTGAATAGTCGAGTCCTCTGTGATGAAACCATTGTGTAGAATTCTGGGCATATCAATTTTCTTTCATTTCTTAACCATTTACATGGGCAGACTGTTGTATAATATACTGGGTAAGAAAAATGAATAGTGTTCTCCACAATACATGAGCATATTATGATTACATCCATGTCCTGATTTGTGAAAGGGTTCTGTCTCTGAGAAACCTTTTTTTGTATATTAAAGGGAGTGACTGTATTATTGACTGGTTGGTAAGGTTATTTAATGTATGTATGACTCATGGTGAGGTGCCTGAGGATTGGCGGAATGCGTGCATAGTGCCATTGTACAAAGGCAAAGGGGATAAGAGTGAGTGCTCAAATTACAGAGGTATAAGTTTGTTGAGTATTCCTGGTAAATTATATGGGAGGGTATTGATTGAGAGGGTGAAGGCATGTACAGAGCATCAGATTGGGGAAGAGCAGTGTGGTTTCAGAAGTGGTAGAGGATGTGTGGATCAGGAGTTTGCTTTGAAGAATTATTATTTTTTTTTTTTATTATACTTTGTCGCTGTCTCCCGCGTTTGCGAGGTAGCGCAAGGAAACAGACGAAAGAAATGGCCCAACCCCCCCCCCCCCATACACATGTATATACATGCGTCCACACACACAAATATACATACCTACACAGCTTTCCATGGTTTACCCCAGACGCTTCACATGCCTTGATTCAATCCACTGACAGCACATCAACCCCGGTATACCACATCGCTCCAATTCACTCTATTCCTTGCCCTCCTTTCACCCTCCTGCATGTTCAGGCCCCGATCACACAAAATCTTTTTCACTCCATCTTTCCACCTCCAATTTGGTCTCCCTCTTCTCCTCGTTCCCTCCACCTCCGACACATATATCCTCTTGGTCAATCTTTCCTCACTCATTCTCTCCATGTGCCCAAACCACTTCAAAACACCCTCTTCTGCTCTCTCAACCACGCTCTTTTTATTTCCACACATCTCTCTTACCCTTACGTTACTCACTCGATCAAACCACCTCACACCACACATTGTCCTCAAACATCTCATTTCCAGCACATCCATCCTCCTGCGCACAACTCTATCCATAGCCCACGCCTCGCAACCATACAACATTGTTGGAACCACTATTCCTTCAAACATACCCATTTTTGCTTTCCGAGATAATGTTCTCGACTTCCACACATTCTTCAAGGCCCCCAGAATTTTCGCCCCCTCCCCCACCCTATGATCCACTTCCGCTTCCATGGTTCCATCCGCTGCCAGATCCACTCCCAGATATCTAAAACACTTCACTTCCTCCAGTTTTTCTCCATTCAAACTCACCTCCCAATTGACTTGACCCTCAACCCTACTGTACCTAATAACCTTGCTATTATTCACATTTACTCTTAACTTTCTTCTTTCACACACTTTACCAAACTCAGTCACCAGCTTCTGCAGTTTCTCACATGAATCAGCCACCAGCGCTGTATCATCAGCGAACAACAACTGACTCACTTCCCAAGCTCTCTCATCCCCAACAGACTTCATACTTGCCCCTCTTTCCAAAACTCTTGCATTCACCTCCCTAAAACCCCATCCATAAACAAATTAAACAACCATGGAGACATCGCACACCCCTGCCGCAAACCTACATTCACTGAGAACCAATCACTTTCCTCTCTTCCTACACGTACACATGCCTTACATCCTCGATAAAAACTTTTCACTGCTTCCAACAACTTGCCTCCCACACCATATATTCTTAATACCTTCCACAGAGCATCTCTATCAACTCTATCATATGCCTTCTCCAGATCCATAAATGCTACATACAAATCCATTTGCTTTTCTAAGTATTTCTCACATACATTCTTCAAAGCAAAGCTTTGCTTTGTGTGGAAGAAGAAAGTTAAGAGTAAATGTGAATAAGAGCAAAGGTTATTAGGTACAGTAGGGTTGAGGGTCAAGTCAATTGGGAGGTAAGTTTGAATGGAGAAAAACTGGAGGAAGTAGTGTTTTAGATATCTGGGAGTGGATCTGGCAGCGGATGGAACCATGGAAGTGGATCATAGGGTGGGGAGGAGGCGAAAATCCTGGGAGCCTTGAAGAATGTGTGGAAGTTGAGAACATTATCTCGGAAAGCAAAAATGGTTATGTTTGAAGGAATAGTGGTTCCAACAATGTTGTATGGTTGCGAGGCATGGGCTATGGATAGAGTTGTGCGCAGGAGGATGGATGTGCTGGAAATGAGATGTTTGAGGACAATGTGTGGTGTGAGGTGGTTTGATCGAGTAAGTAACGTAAGGGTAAGAGAGATTCTTTCTTTCTTTCATACCATTCACCATTTCCCGCATTAGCGAGGTAGCGTTAAGAACAGAGGACTGGGCCTTTGAGGGAATATCCTCACCTGGCCTCCTTCTCTGTTCCTTCTTTTGGAAGTGGGAGACCAAATTGGAGGTGGAAAGATGGAGTGAAAAAGATTTTGTGTGATCTGTTGGCTGTCATTATATGATGGGAAAAAGATTCATAGGGAAAACATTTTCCTGAAGGTAATAAAGTGATACATTGACTTTTTTAAGGACTTTTTATGGTAAACAATTTGGTAAACTAAGCTAATTGTGTCAGATGGTGAGGATAGTGAAGAATAACTTGAGAAATGAGCAGAAATGAATGATTAGGATAGTGATTTTCGTAGGATTCAAAGCATGCATCAAAACCCAGAGGTCATCTTTGAACAAAAAGTAAGGGATTGGACTGTTCAAGGAAGTAGCGAGTAATGCAGAGGACCCCAGTAGAATATGGCAGATGTTGATTAACCAGTATAAGTCAATTTTTAATACAAGAGAGCATGGAATTGATTATGAGATACTTATGATTATGAGGAACATGCATATACAGATGCATTTAAGAGAGAGACATTATTGAAGCAGTTGATTAACTTGAATAAAGGTTAGCTCCAGGGCCAGAAAGATTACTGGCAGTTTTAAACAGTTGGGTAATATCTGTGATGTGATTGGATGGAACAGCATGTAAAGTGAGAGTAATGGCAAATGCTGTAGTGGAAAATGAAGTGACAGTCAAAGTAATGCATAGGAGGTAGCAAAGCATTAGGGGTAGATGGGATTGCTGTTATATTTTTCAAGTAAAAGGGGACATTGTAGTTGATCAGTTAGTCAGGCATTTCAACATTTGTAATATCTGAAGTGAGGTGCCAGAGGATTAGCAGAATGCATGTATAATTGCCCTTATTTAAAGAAAAGGAGAATAAGTTAATGGTTGAATTACAAAGGTTTAAGTCTGTCGAGAGTACATGGCAAGGTGTATGGGTGAATGGAAATTGATAGGATGTAGGCATAAACAGAACATCAGTTTAAGGGGTTACCAATGTGGATTCAGGAGAGACAGAGGTATGTAGACCAGGTACTTTAAAAACGATTGTGTGAGAAGTAATTTGAAAGAGAGTAAATTGTAAAGGGCATTTATTGTTTTGGAGAAACCAAATGAAAGGGTTGACAGAGAAGATTTGTGGCAGGTTTCGCAATTATATGGTTGAACAAAAGTTACGAAATGCATTGGAGGCCCTCAGTTCTGCAAATGATTTCTACAAAATGTGCATGTGTCCAGGTAGGAAGAGATGAGGTATGGATTCCAGTGGAGGTGGGTCTTCATCAAGTATCTGTGATGGTTGTTTCATGTTTTTAACTATGAGGGTCTTTGTGAGTGAGGTGCAGGTGTCTTAGTTTTGTAGTTGTGGGTAGGCATTGTAGATGAGTGGGTTGCTGTTTGCAGATGACTTGGTCTGGCGGCAGTGAGTAATAGGTGAGTATTAGGTCCCAGGTGTAAATGACTTTGGTGCAAGAATACATGGATAGCATGCATTATCAGTTATGAATGTTTCAGATGAGTACTTTGAACATAAAGATATTCTTAAATATGCATGGTAAAGAACCATATTCAACATATCTCAAGACCCTGCATGTCCTAAATGCAACCTCTGGACTGAAGACATTGAACACTCACTCCCCAGTTGTCATGTACTCACTTTTAAATACATGCTGCCAACACCACCACACTTTTTGACCAGTGGTTCCCCACTGTAGATATGGCTGGCTTCCTTAATGTTGCAGGAGCCCTATAGAATAATAAACTAGACAGACGAGTTCAAAACAATTTGACTACGAACTCTCCCAGCCTGACCTCAAAGTTTGACCCACTTGCTGTATGCCACAGTGTTTGTTCACTTTCCCTCATCTGCAGATATTACTTATTGGTAGATTTATTCTCCAGTATCCTAGGATCCAGTTGTTGTGGATAATTGAGAATTTACATTTGTTTGAATTTGAAAATGAATGTCTCCATAATGGTTACTTGAAGTGTAGTGTTAAAGGGTACATCTATGTAATATATGAATCCATTAAAAAGAACAAAATTTATATCGTGAAAAGCAGAATTTCTGTGAGTTACACATAAATAGTAAAATGCATTGTTTTTATAATCATTTGACTAATTTGTAATATTCTCTACATGCAGCCTATGCCTATGCAGTATGAACAGCAGGTTTGTTTGTGAATTTCATTATTTCAAAAAATTTTAACCCTGTAATATCATAAGGATGTTCTTTCTACAATTTGGGCATAATTTTCTTAAATGTATAAATGACATATCTCATATTAGAATTATCGTTTCAGCTGTATAATTTATCCAGAGGTTTGGTAAAGGAAGTAATTGTTTTTTTTGTTTCATGCAGCCCCCACCAGTTTATATGGAACAACCCAAAACCCCACTTAAGGTACTGTAATTACCAGCATGATATGCAGCTTCTCATTTATTGCTGATAATTTAATGGGAAGGGGAATATTTCTTTGCATGAATTAGGTTTGCACTTTACCATCAATGCTGTCACTGGTATATAGTGAAATGAATGTCTTGCAAATATTGTAGTTGATAGCATTTGCACAAGAATGCTTTATGTTGCAGACACACAAGGAGGGAAAATAGTTTGGCAGTGAATCACAATACAGTTTATTGAGCTTTCTTAATTTTTAACAGTGAAGAAGACTGATATAATTTTCCTGTTCCTTAAGGTGTCTGACTATTTGAAAACACCAACTTCTGCTTCTTCTTCAAGGCATACCTTGGTGCAGCTCATCTATTAGAAAGGAGACAAGTAAAAATAGCTTTCATCTCCTTCCATGATGCTCTTACTTTTACTGTGTCTGAAGTCTTTAGAACTCATACTTGAAATTTTATCCCTCTTTCTGATCACAAATATGGCTTTTATATTGCTAGGTTATCCCTGGTAATAGGGGAGAAAGAATACTTCCCAAGTATTCCTTGCATGCCATAGAGGGTGACTAAAAGGGGAGGGAGCAGAGGGGCTGGAAATCCTCCCCTCTCACTTTTAATTTTCCAAAAGAAGGAACAGAGAAGGAGGCCAAGTGAAGATTTCCCTCAGAGGCTCAGTCCTTTGTTCTTAATGCTGCCTCACTAACATGGGAAATGGTGAATGATATGAAAAAAATATTGCTAGGTGTACTGATGGGTATAATCAGAATTCTTCTTGGTAATTCTCCAAGCATCACTTCTCTCCTTTCAGTCCACTGTGATGTTGCTGCCTTCCTCATTCTATATAGTCATTATATGGGGCATTCCCTTTACTAGCTGCCTTCGTGAGTTTCTGCCACCAAGGCACACATCTGGTTGCTGCCTCTCAAAGTTTGTGTTTGGAGACAGGCTACACCAAGATTGACAGTTCTAATAACTCCTCTTTACCTCAAACACTGAAGCTGCTCATGTTTCCCTCTTCCTTTAATCTTTTACCTGTAAGAGTCTGGTCTTCGAACACCTAAGGAGCTCTGGTTGATATATCCGTTCTTTTTCTTTTTTGTCATTTTCCCTTCACATTAGATGGCCTTGATGGGCATGTTTCACCTGTGACATGGCAGTCTCTGTAAAAATGGAAAGTGACACATTGTGTCTATAGGTTCTCTTAAACCACTTTAGCATGTTATCTCCACTTAGTCTCTTTATATCTATGAACTTTTCACAAATACCATGCAAGTTTTTTATTTATTCATATGAAGACAGCCTTGAGTATGTTTATCATTTACTGTAGTCTTTATCACTATATCGCTTGCTTGGTTTGTCTAAATATCACTATCTTTTGCTTGGTTTGTCTATCATATGATTTGTACTACAAGTATGATTACTGAAGAAAATATGTTGTTTCTGCATCCCAAAAATCTTACTGTTTGCTGTAAACCAGTGTAACCACAGATCAGCTGTATTTTTATGAATGTTGTAAACATCCATATTTATGGTTTGGACACATGGAGAGAATGAGTGAGGAAAGATTGACAGAGGATATATGTGTCAGAGGTGGAGGGAACAAGGAGAAGCGAGAGACCATATTTGAGGTGGAAGATGGAGTGAAAAAGATTTTGAGTGATCGGGGTCTGAACATATAGGAGGGTGAGAGGTATGCAAGGAATAGAGTGAATTGGAATAATCTGGTATGCCGGGGTCGACGTGCTGTCAGTGGACTGAACCAGGGCATGTGAAGCATCGAGTAAACCATAGAAAGGTCTTTGGGGCCTGGATGTGGATAGGGAGCTGTGGTTTTGATGCATTACGCATGACAGCTACAGACAGAGTGTGAACGATTGTGGCATTTTTTGTCTGTTTTACTGGTGTTACCTTGCTGAAGCGGGGGCTGCGATGCTTTTTCCTATGGGGTGGGGTGGCAACAGGAATGGATGAAGGCATGCAAGTATGAATATGTACATGTGTGTATGTTTGCATATATGTATGTATATGCTGATATGCATATGTATGTATATGTGCATATATGGGCGTATATTTATATATACATGTATATGAGTGGATGGGCCATTCTTCATTTGTTTCCTTGCGCTACCTCACTGATGCGGGAAATAGCGATTATGTATAATAAAGGAAAATATAAAAAAGAATAGAATATATATATATATATATATATATATATATATATATATATATATATATATATATATATATATATATATATATATATATGTATATATTTTTTATTTTGCTTTGTCGGTGTCTCCTGCGTTTGCGAGGTAGCGCAAGGAAACAGACGAAAGAAATGGCCCAACCCACCCCCACACACACATATATATACATACACGTCCCCACACGCAAACATACACACCCATACAGCCCAACGTACGCATACATATACACACACAGACACACACATATATACACATGCACACGATTCACACTGTCTGCCCCTACTCACCCCCATCGCCACCCTGCCACACACGGAATAACATCCCCCTCCCCCCTCATGTGTGCGAGGTAGCGCTAGGAAAAGACAACAAAGGCCCCATTCGTTCACACTCAGTCTCCAGCCGTCATGCAATAATGCCCGAAACCACAGAACCCTCCATGGCCCACCCCAGACGCTTCACATGCCCTGATTCAATCCATTGACAGCACGTCAACCCCGGTATACCACATTGATCCAATTCACTCTATTCCTTGCCCGCCTTTCACCCTCCTGCATGTTCAGGCCCCGATAACTCAAAATCTTTTTCACTCCATCTTTCCACCTCCAATTTGGTCTCCCACTTCTCGTTCCCTCCACCTCCAACACATATATCCTATTTGTCAATCTTTCCTCACTCATTCTCTCCATGTGACCAAACCATTTCAAAACACCCTCTTCTGCTCTCTCAACCACGCTCTTTTTATTTCCACACATCTCTCTTACCCCTTACATTACTTCCTCGATCAAACCACCTCACACCACATATTGTCCTCAAACATCTCATTTCCAGCACATCCACCCTCCTGCGCACAACTCTATCCATAGCCCACGCCTCTCGCAACCATACAACATTGTTGGAACCACTATTCCTTCAAACATACCCATTTTTGCTTTCCGAGATAATGTTCTCGACTTCCACACATTCTTCAAGGCTCCCAGGATTTTCGCCCCCTCCCCCACCCTATGATTTACTTCCGCTTCCATGGTTCCATCCGCTGCCAGATCCACTTCCAGATATCTAAAACACTTTACTTCCTCCAGTTTTTCTCCATTCAAACTTACCTCCCAATTGACTTGACCCTCAACCCTACTGTACCTAATAACCTTGCTCTTATTCACATTTACTCATAACTTTCTTCTTTCACACACTTTACCAAACTCGGTCACCAGCTTCTGCAGTTTCTCACATGAATCAGCCACCAGCACTGTATCATCAGCAAACAACAACTGACTCACTTCCCAAGCTCTCTCATCCCCAACAGACTGCATACTTGCCCCTCTTTCCAAAACTCTTGCATTCACCTTCCTAAAACCCCATCCATAAACAAATTAAACAACCATGGAGACATCGCACACCCCTGCCGCAAACCTACATTCACTGAGAACCAATCACTTTCCTCTCTTCCTACATGTACACATACCTTACATCCTTGATAAAAACTTTTCACTGCTTCTAACAACTTGCCTCCCACACCATATATTCTTAATACCTTCCACAGAGCATCTCTATCAACTCTATCATATGCCTTCTCCAGATCCATAAATGCTACATACAAATCCATTTGCTTTTCTAAGTATTTCTCGCATACATTCTTCAAAGCAAACACCTGATCCACACATCCTCTACCACTTCTGAAACCACACTGCTCTTCCCCAATCTGATGCTCTGAACATGCCTTCACCCTCTCAATCAATACCCTCACATATAATTTACCAGAAACACTCAAAAAACTTATTCCTCTGTAATTTGAGCACTCACTCTTATCCCCTTTGCCTTTGTACAATGGCACTATGCAAGCATTCCACCAATCCTCAGGCACCTCACCATGAATCATACATACATTAAATAACCTTACCAACCAGTCAACAATACATATATGATATATGATATATAATATGTTGGTTTGTGGCAGGGGTGTGTGATGTCTCCATGGTTGTTTAATTTGTTTATGGATGGGGTTGTTAGGGAGGTGAATGTAAGAGTTTTGGAAACGAGGGGCAAGTATGCAGTCTGTTGTGGATGAGAGAGCTTGGGAAGTGAGTCAGTTGTTGTTTGCTGATGATTCAGCTCCCTTTCCACATCCAGGCCCCACAAAGCTTTCCATGGTTTACCCCAGACGCTTCACATGCCCTGGTTCAATCCATTGACAGCACGTCCACCCCGTTACACCCCATCATTCCAATTCACTCTATTCCTTGAATAGGGCTTAAATATGCATTTGATTTGTTTCTTTATGCACAGAAGGTTCCTGTCAGGTTGTGTGAGATTTCACACTATGAGTCGAACATGCATACCTCTTTGGTTATTACATTGTAGTCTCATGCATAGATTGTTTAGGACCAAGCCATTTTCAGGTTTTGGAATTTTCTGGATTAAAGAGTGACTTTAGAATGCCTAACATTAGTGTTTGAACTGAAAAACACAGTAAATGAATGCAGAATTGATATACATGGGAGGAACTTTGTTTAATGTGTGGGTTTTGAGTATCTATGGTGGCCAGGCAGCCAGTGATTTGTTTTTAGTGCTCTGTTATGTATGGTTTGCAGCTTTGTGACATTTACCTTTGAGTAGATGACTAGGCAGATGAGAGTTTGATTTTATTTAATGTTAATAGTGGATCTTCATATTGTAGCCTGCAGGAGGTTTTAAAGGAAGTGATTGAAGGAGTATGAAGAAAAAACTACTCCTTGGGGAATTCCATTTTAGGGTTTTAGAGTTGAAGCCTTTGTTTGTGACTATGGCTTATCAGTTGGCCAATTACCTTTTTCTTTGTTGTTGAGGGTGGTGTCAAGTATCTTTTGTGTGAGGATGTGTCAGGGAGCATTATTGAATGCTGTATTGATGCTTATCACCTCTGGTTCTGTGCAAGAAGGGGACTGTGGTTGGTTGAAAGCCATCTAAATGATTTGTTAGGTGTGTGTGTGTGTAGTGTTGTGGAGTGATTAGGTCTAGCTAGGTTAGTGTTGTGTAGGTTAGTGTGGAACATTTACTTGATTCTCTTGTGGATCAGCTTTTCAAAGACTTTGGATACTGAAGACAGAAGAGCTTATAGAAGAAGGGAAATTGAGTGGTTTGAAAGGTTTTCGACCTAAACTGGTAATGTTTCGACCTAAACTGGTAATGTTTCTGGATGTTAGAAATTTTGTTGTGTATCCTGGAGTGGTTGAAGATCTCTGTATGTGTTAGCCAGGAGTGGTTGAAGATCTCTGTATGTGTTGGTTTCTAATGGGGCCAAACTGTTTTATGTGAAAGCTTAATATGTTAGGGCCCGTTGCATCAGATTTTTGTTGGTTTTTAAGTTTTTTACTTACTTTTCTTATGACTAATTAATTCTTTGATATTCTTTGTCATTTAGGTTGGTTTTGAGTTTGCATTGCGTTTTTCATTTTTCTTGGTCATAAACTAAAACAGATTTTTGGGACGTAAGTGGTGGAATAAATTCAAGACAGACAAAAAATGTTTTGAACACGATTTGTGGATTTTAATAAAGTTTTGAGTGTAAGATATGCTTGGAAGACTTGTGGATGCTGTTAAGAGCTTTAATGATACAGGAATTTATGTACATTTTGAGAATTATTGTTGGTATGAGTTAATGGTTTGAAATAGGGGTAGTAGTGCATCAAGTTTATGTTTTGTTGCCATTGATGCTTTTTTGGGGGGTTTGGCCATTATTGGAGGTGAGAATGAAGTAGAGGAATTACTGAAATATGGAGAAACAAAAGGGAAGTTATCAGAATAATTTACAGATATTCTGTTTGCTGAATCAAGAAAGGTTAGATGAAAAATATGTTTGAGGGGTATCCTGAATGTAATGCAAGTAGAATTCTAGTTTTTCAAAGAGATGAATTATCAGAGTTTAGTGTAAATTTGAATTGGAAGTTATGGTTGAGTTTAGCTGCTTTGACTGGTATTCAGTAGAGATGGTAGTAAGAAAGCTGAAGTTGTGATTACAATTGTGAAAGGGAAGAAAAAAGCAAGAGGTACACTGAGTGTTCTGATAAATGGATTGGAATTGAGTGTAGAATATACAAGAAGCTTGCTTTAGTTTTGTTGCATGGATCTGAAACCCAGGTTTCAACAAATCAAAATAGGTAGAGAATAATAGCAGTAGAGATGGATAACTTGTTTGAAGGAGGAGAATAGTTAAAGAAAGATTGAAGATTTGCGTAGAAATTAGGTATTAAGGAATTGTGAGAAAGGCATTTGGATGAAAGTCATGAGGTGGTAAAGTATTAACATGTAGAGCATATGGCAGATGAGGGTCAAGAAAGTACATAGTAGAGTAGTTGAGGTTAAGATAACAGGTACAGCATGGAGGACTGATGTATAGAGAGAATTGATTTGGGCTGGAAATATTTTAGCTGAATATGTCAGAGGATAGGGGAGAAAGAATACTTCCCACGTATTCCCTGCGTGTCGTAGAAGGCGACTAAAAGGAACAGAGAAGGGGGCTGGATGAGGATGTTTCCTCAGAGGCCCAGTCCTCTCTTCTTAACGCTACCTCGCTGATGCGGGAAATGGCGAATAGTATGAAAAAAAAAAAATGTCAGAGGAATGAATAAAGGCAGACAGTGTGAATTGTGTGCATGTGTATATATATGTATGTGTCTGTGTGTGTATATATATGTGTACATTGAGATGTATGGGTAGGTATATTTGCGTGTGTGGACGTGTATGTATATACATGTGTATGGGGGTGGGTTGAGCCATTTCTTTCGTCTGTTTCCTTGCGCTACCTCGCAAACGCAGGAGACAGCGACAAAGCAAAATAATGTCTGAGGAATAATTTAGTAATTGGATCATGAACTTGTGTAATTATTTTGTGTGTGAAGTTGATGTGAATGGAGATATTTGGCTTATGTGACAAATCAACTTGTACAGAACTGAATAGAAGGAAACACTTGTATAGGGGTCTGCCAAAAGTAGCTTAAGGATTTTATGTAGCTACAGTTTCTAAAGTTTGATCATTTGCAAGTTTCAGTTGTTTTATTGAAGATGAAAAGTGAGATTCCCAGTCAGTTGGAAAGATTTCTTGCAGGAGTTTTGCTCTATATGAAACACTGTAAATCATTTTTTTAGAATTTGCCTTCAAGAGGTTTCAGCAATTTTAGATTCCTTGAATGTCTCTGGGTCGATTGCTGTGGGCTGCTCAAAACATTAGCATGCACTTGCTCACTGATTCCTATTGTTCCCAGATCAGGGTCAGTTTGATTGTGATTTACCTCTTACTTTCCCATCTTCCTGAAGTCTAAAGACACCTACAAATAATGGGTTCAGAAGGATACAGGGACATCAGTTTTTCTGCATGATGTTCTTTGAGCTGCAGAATGGGAGCATTTATTTTTGAAGTAAAACCAAACAATAAGAGAATTCTTGCAGATAATCCACCAGTACATTATGAATATTTTGAACCCCCTTATCGTCATTCTGAAAAAAGAATAAGATCTTTAATTTATACTTTGGATATATTAGATATAGAGAATCCCTCCATTGCTTTAGATGACTATGAACATGAAAGCCCATGACTCAGTACTTTGGACATGGGTTGAGAGAATGTGTATGTTTGAATTGAGATGCTTCCAATTCATCAGATATATTGGAATGAAGTTAAAGAAGGCAAATAGACATGCAGAAAGGTAGAGTATTTGATATACTTTTATCATATTTCATTGTTGATAATTACAGAATTCTCTCTTCTCTCAAATTTTATGAATCAGTTTTATGTCAGGCTGTGGAAGTCAAAACAGTGCTGATATTAGGATGTGATGGATTGTTATTGATGACTTTTTCTTATTTGCATAATTGTCTCTGTCTGCAGGGAATATTTGCAAGCCTGAACACAAGGGTACTGAAGGAGCCTCGAGGTTTCATGAAGATTTTGCAGTTTGTGAGTACATTGGCTGTACAAATCCTATCATTGAAGTCATTGACTATGCACTTTGTTATTTGGTAAATGTGTGACATTTTACATATCTTGCATCTCCATCTTGGATTCCGATTCCTTAGATACTTGAAAAATTAATTTAGAGATACTTGATTTTGAATAGATTTGACAAGTTTCATGTCTTTTATTTTTTATTGTTGTTTATGTTTCAGATATTTAGTATATGTGCATTTGCAACAACTACAAACTTCAGTTCCTCATTTTCCTTTCGGGTGCTGTGTAAAGGTAACCAAGATAATAGCACACTTATTACGGAGAAAATTGTTTATCCATTTCGGTGAGTAGCACTGTTTAAGGTATTTGAGTTGTTATTACCATTTTTTTTTTTTTTTTTTTTTCTCTTTTTTTTTTTCCCCAAAAAGAAGGAACAGAGAATTGGGCCAGGTGAGGGTATTCCCTCAAAGGCCCAGTCCTCTGTTCTTAATGCTACCTCGCTAACGCGGGAAATGGCGAATAGTTTAAAAGAAAGAAGAAAAGTGTTTAATTGATAATTACCTATTTGTACTGTATGTGGAGAGAGTTTTACTCCCATGGGGCTCCATCACTTTATGTGTGTGTGTGTCCATGTGTGTGTAACTATGAAGGATGAGTAAACATTTGCTGCAAATTTATATTTTCACTGCATATATCTAAAGTGTTGATCTGGTTTTGCTTTAGTTTGTTCCCATGCAGTTTTCATTGGAAATATTGGTCTTTTCTGCATATTATTGCTTGCTCATCCACACTTACCTCTCTTCTACCCAATTACTTTCTTACAAAACCCTGTCAACTCATTTTGTGTTTATCATTTACACTTCTTATTATTTCAGAATGTTAGCTGAATGATTTTGAATTTTGATCAGACTTTGGATTATCTTCATTTCTTAGCTCATCTTTGAAATTGGGGAACATATTACACATCCAGGAATATGTGCATACTTTTTTGTGTCAGACTTTGCGTTTGTACTTCATTACTCTCTGCATGCTTCTGCCTAATTTTCAAGATAGACCCAGATTACATCACTTGATTTCACTCTCCAGTTGCTGTCTTTGCTGAGCCCATTTTGATATTCATCAAAATTTTTGTGACTTAATTTGATTGGTCCTTATCTCATGGTTGCAGATAGAGCAGAGTTTGTATTTACAAGCATACCTTTATACTTATAAACATTTCATATTTTTTCTTTGTTG
This sequence comes from Panulirus ornatus, assembly GCF_036320965.1. Taxonomy (NCBI): domain Eukaryota; kingdom Metazoa; phylum Arthropoda; class Malacostraca; order Decapoda; family Palinuridae; genus Panulirus; species Panulirus ornatus. The sequence continues at coordinate 21,710,912 of NC_092246.1, read as the reverse complement.
CCTGCATTAGTAATTGAACCTTTGAGAAAATATTCTTGTCAAAAGTAGGGTTTCTTGGGACTTGAATCAGCTATAGTTTGATGATGACATGGTGCTGGTTGCAGATTCAAGGAAGAAACTGCAAAAGTGGGTGTCTCAGTTTGGGAGATTTTGTGAAAAGAGAAAGTTGAGAGTAAATGTGAGAAAAAGCAAGATAATTAGGTTTAGCCATGGAGAGACAGGCTTGCTTGGGTAAGAATTTGAATGGAGAAAACATGGAGGAAGTGAAGTGGTCCAGATACGTAGGAGTGGACATTTCAATGAATGAAATCATGGGAGCTGTAATGAGTCATGAGGCAGGTGAAGGGGCAAAGATCTTGAGAGCATTAAGGTATGGGTAAAGAGAGATCATTGTATGGGAGAGTGAAGATGGGCATGTTTCAAAATACAGTTTTCTTGATGGTGATGTTTGGATGCCGGACATAGGCTCTAGATGAGAGTGCACAGAAGAAGGTGAATGTTTGAGGACAGCATGTGTTGTAAGTAGGGTTGATCATATGAAATACGATAGGGTAAGATAGAGGTGTGGGAATAAGAAGAGAGTGGTTAAGAGCTGAAGAGGGTGTACTGGGAATCCATCCCTCTCATATTACTTTCTTAAAGAAGAAATAGAGGAAGGGGCCAAGCAAGGATATCTCCCCCTCCTCCAAAAAGGCTTATTTTTATGTTGTGGAAGCTATTACACACACCCGAGATTGCAAATGAACAAATATTTTAATTATTTATTTCTATTATACTTTGTCACTATCTCCTGCATTAGTGAGGTAGCGCAAGGAAACAGATGAAAGAATGGCCCAACCCACCCACATACACGTATATACAAAAATGCTCATACCCGCACGTATACATACCTATACATTTCAATGCATACATATATACATACTCAGACATATACATATATACACATGCACATATTCACACATGCTGCCTTCATCCATACCTGCCGCCACACATAAAATGACATTCCCCCCTCCCCCAGCGTGTGCGCGAGGTAGCGCTAGGAAAGGACAACAAAGGCCACATTTGTGCACACTCAGACTCTAGCTGTCATGTGTAATGCACTGAAACCACAGCTCCCTTTCCACATCCAGGCCCCTCAAAACTGTCCAGATGCTTCACATACCCTGGTTCAAACCATTGACAGCATGTCGACCCAGGTATACCACATCGTTCCAGTTCACTCTATTCCTTGCATGCCTTTCACCGTCCTGTATGTTCAGGCCCCGATTGCTCTAAATCTTTTTCACTCCTTCCTTCCACCTCCAATTTGGTCTCCCACTTCTTGTTTCCTCCACCTCTGACACATATATCCTGTTTGTCAGTCTTTTCTCACTCATTCTATCCATGTGACCAAACCATTTCAATACACCCTCTTCTGCTCTGTCAACCACACTCTTTTTATTGCCACATATCTCTCTTACCCTATTATTACTTACTCAATCAAACCACATCATACCATACCACATATTGTCCTCAAACATCTCATTTCCAACACAACCACCCTCCTCTGCACAACCCTATCTATAGTCCATGCCTCACAACCTTATAACATTGTTGGAGCCACTATTCCTTCACACATACCCATTTTTGCTCTCCGAGATAACGTTCTCGCCTTCCGCACATTCTTCAATGCTCCCAGAACCTTCACACCCCTCCTTCACCCTGTGACTCACTTCCACTTCCATGGTTCCATCCACTGCCAAATCCACTCCCAGATAACTAAAACACTTCACTTCCTCCAGTTTTTCTCCATTCAAACACCTCCCAATTTACTTGTCCCTCAACCCTACTGAAGCTAATAACCTTGCTGTTATTCCCTTTACTCCCTGTGTATGTGGGAAGGTTGGGTCATTCTTTTATCTGTTTTCTTGCGCTACCTCGCTAACGCAGGAGACAGCGACAAAGTATGATGAGATAATTATAATGAATAAATATTTGTACATAACCCATGACCTCTTTTGAAGGAAGAATATTGGTATTACCTAGGACCTCTTCCCAATACTTCACCACTTCCATTTTCAGGGAAATGTGGGCTCCTTTGGAGTGAGAAGTTCTTTTGATACATTTTTCTTTAAGTATTCCTGTTTGGTGACTGAATACATTTTCTCTGCATTTTGATGGCATGTAAATATTTAACTCCTTTGGATATCCTTGTTTACTAATTTTTATTTTTTATTATACTTTGTCGCTGTCTCCCGCGTTTGCGAGGTAGCGCAAGGAAACAGACGAAAGAAATGGCCCAACCCCCCCCCCATACACATGTATATACATACGTCCACACACGCAAATATACATACCTACACAGCTTTCCATGGTTTACCCCAGACGCTTCACATGCCTTGATTCAATCCACTGACAGCACGTCAACCCTGGTATACCACATCGTTCCAATTCACTCTATTCCTTGCCCTCTTTTCACCCTCCTGCATGTTCAGGCCCCGATCACACAAAATCTTTTTCACTCCATCTTTCCACCTCCAATTTGGTCTCCCTCTTCTCCTCGTTCCCTCCACCTCCAACACATATATCCTCTTGGTCAATCTTTCCTCACTCATTCTCTCCATGTGCCCAAACCACTTCAAAACACCCTCTTCTGCTCTCTCAACCATGCTCTTTTTATTTCCACACATCTCTCTTACCCTTACGTTACTCACTCAATCAAACCACCTCACACCACACATTGTCCTCAAACATCTCATTTCCAGCACATCCATCCTCCTGCGCACAACTCTATCCATAGCCCACGCCTCGCAACCATACAACATTGTTGGAACCACTATTCCTTCAAACATACCCATTTTTGCTTTCCGAGATAATGTTCTCGACTTCCACACATTCTTCAAAGCTCCCAGAATTTTCGCCCCCTCCCCCACCCTATGATCCACTTCCGCTTCCATGGTTCCATCCGCTGCCAGATCCACTCCCAGATATCTAAAACACTTCACTTCCTCCAGTTTTTCTCCATTCAAACTCACCTCCCAATTGACTTGACCCTCAACCCTACTGTACCTAATAACCTTGCTCTTATTCACATTTACTCTTAACTTTCTTCTTCCACACACTTTACCAAACTCAGTCACCAGCTTCTGCAGTTTCTCACATGAATCAGCCACCAGCGCTGTATCATCAGCGAACAACAACTGACTCACTTCCCAAGCTCTCTCATCTCCAACAGACTTCATACTTGCACCTCTTTCCAAAACTCTTGCATTTACCTCCCTAACAACCCCATCCATAAACAAATTAAACAACCATGGAGACATCACACACCCCTGCCGCAAACCTACATTCACCGAGAACCAGTCACTCTCCTCTCTTCCTACACGTACACATGCCTTACATCCTCGATAAAAACTTTTCACTAATACCTATGTTTACTAATACCTGTCATTATTTGCATTTCTAGGATTGATTCCATACGAACATCATATAAGGTATGTGGGAACTCTGAATCGTTACATCTAAGTGGAGACTTCTCTTCAGATGCTGAATTTTTTGTAGCAGTTGGGGTCCTGGCCTTCCTGTATGTTATTGGTGCTCTGGTTCTTTACACCTTGTTCAGCAGCATTTATGACAACAATGACCTTGTACCTGTTGTGGTAAGTGTAACTGGAAACTGCTGTTAAGTGATAACAGTTAGGGTGAGTAATCTTAGGTATCACTTTAAGTAAAGAAGTCACTTGATGCATATTTTGGAAGAGAATAATATTTCACAAATAAGTAATGTCTTTAAAAGCAGTTTTGAAACTGACGAGAACACCAGTTTGTCAGAAATATGAAAAAAAGCTTTAAGGGCTATGGCTTAAGGTGGCCATGTTTAACTTTATGCAAAATAGATTTGTAATGCCACAATTAACACATAACTTCTTTAGTATTTAGGATTGAGACCAGCATGGGCTGGGCAGAAAATCGCTAAAAATCATCAGGACCAAAAATTTTATTTATGAAGGGACAGTAATTGAACTTTGTGCTATAGTGCACATAGAACTTCAGCTTTTTCTCCCACCCTATTGTTCCATGCATGGTCAAGTCCATTCCCAGATAGCTAAAGCATTCCATTTCCCCACTGTTAATTCAAATGGTGTCAAAACATCCTTTCTCACCTCCCTGTTGCACCTCATTACCATGCTTTTTTTCACATTCATTCTCATCCTTCTCCTTTTACACAACCTCCTCCCAAAGTATTTCACCAGCTTCTAGAGTTTCTCTCCTTGGTGTGCCATCTAACTATGTCATCTGCAAAAAGCAAATGCTTAACCTCACATGTTCCCCACCCCAACACAACCCCAAGTATACATACTGTAGACCTGCCTCTTGTTCTCAACCCTTTCATTCACCTCCCTCTCCACCCTGTTCATGTAAATTTAAACAGTGATGGTGATATCACTCATCTTTGATGCATACCTACTCCACCCTTCCTAGTCACATTCATACCTTACTTTCTTTGTAATAACACCTCGCATTTAGTGACTTTCCATTTATTCCATTTTTTCATAGCACCATCCACAGGTCTTCTATGTCAGCCCTACTGTATTCATTCTCCAGATCCATGAATAACCACACACAGTTTGCTCTGTTCGTTCAAGGACAGAGGTCCATTGCCTACCACTTTGTCACATAACTGGAATACCCTGTAGTTGGCAATGTACAGGGCTTTTGGGAAAAGGGGATTAGGGAGTGACCCTTGAGGTATATTACTCAAATCATATAATGAAAACTTCAAATTTTAAAGATAGATAAGACGTACTTCAAAAATAGCACATTTATGTAGTAAGAATACAAAGAAATGATGAACAAAACTGTAAGGTAATAATATGATGACACTATGTCACTATTGTTGCTGTGTCTCTGTACTTCTACAAGTATCTAGCCAAATATGCCACACAGAAGACTATCTCAACACTTGCTCTAGCAACACAGCTTTTTCATAGAAATATTGGTCATTTGGGCTGGATCACAAGTAGCTCACAGCCACATCACACTTAACTGATGCATGCATAGAATTTTTATATTGCCATGGAAAAACCATGGATACTGTAAACATGATGCAGTGGTTAGTAAAATGATGTTCACTAGTCTAAGTGTGTAGTCGCAAAACTGAGGTTTGCAAAACCATGGTATTCAAGGGACCTCTGTTGTTGTCACACAACTTTTTAAAGCAAGCAGTTAGTCTAAATATCCTCTATTTCTCCTGAAGCAGTACTTCTCCTCTCTTATCTAATGAATTGTGCATGCCATCATCCTTTCAGTCACCATTCTTCCATACAACACAGCAGTGATCCCATCCACCGCTGTAGCATTTCCATTCTTCTTCTTAGACAAGGTTTTCACTTCTGCCTCTGTACACCAGACCATTCTCCAGAACTGTCACACTTATGTCACCTTTTCTGAAAATCATCATATGTTACCATTTTTAGATTGCATGATCCATAGGCAAGGAAACAAGTTTAAGTTTAGCATATACAGAAAACCTACCAATATATGCTCATATATCCATTACTACTCATCTCAACATGACAGTTAAATTATCATCATTTCAATCTATGTTCCTTAGGGCATTACATATTTGCAGTCCAGAGTATATTGATGATGTGTTGGATCTAAGTTAAAGTACCCTAGATCTTTCATTGATAAATCCTTTAAGTTAGCAAAGAAATCATTTTATAGAGTTGAGGCCAAACCTCCGAATTGACACCAAGAATCTTTTAGTTCTCTCTTTTAATAATGATTTTACTTTACTTCCTTTAATTAAAAAGTTACCTCCAGCAATGATAATACTATAAAGAATATCTTAATAAGGAACTCACCAAAAAATTCTCCTGGGTGTATTCTATATAATGCCATGTAGATATTGATAAGTTTTATGTTGGGCAGACTGGTAAGTATCTTTCTGTTAGACTTAAGCAACATAGATATAGTATAAGAACAGGACAAGAATCAAATGCCTTGTTTACTCACGTTAAAGACTACGATCATTGTATTGAGTGGAGTAATGCCATCTCAGTTATTAACTCAACTCCAGTACCACATGAAATACCATTGAACCTTCTATTATTAGATACACAAGTAATTATAATCTTGATATTAGTGAAGGTCTATACAAATTGGATAACTTTAGATACACAAATAATTATAATCTTGATATTGGTGAAGGTCTATACAAATTGGATAACTTTATTGTTGATAGAATTTGTAAACAATTCACCTTCTTGTCCACATAATAAGTTTATGATACGCTCATTGTCTGTCTTGGACAATCGCATGTTTACCAAATGGTGTCCTGCAGAAGTTGGTGACTGAGTTTGGTAAAGTGTGTGAAAGAAGAAAGCTGAGAGTAAATGTGAATAAGGGCAAGGTTATTATGTTCAGTAGGGCTGAGGAACAAGTGAATCGGGAGGTATGTTTGGAGAAAAATTGGAGGAAGTGAAGCGTTTTAGATATCTGGAAGTGGATTTAGCAGCGGATGGAACCATGGAAATGGAAGTGAGTCACAGGGTGGTGAAGGGGGTGAAGGTTTTGGGAGCGTTGAAGAATGTGTGAAAGGCAAGAATGTTATCTCAGCAAAAATGGGTATGTTTGAAGTGATAGTGGTTCCAACAATGTTATATGGTTGTGAGGCATGGGCTATAGATAGGGTTGTGCGGAGGAGGGTGGATGTGTTGGAAATGTTTGAGGACCATGTGTGGTGTGAGGTGGTTTGATCGAGTAAGTAATGAAAGGGTAAAAGGGATATGTGGTAATAAAAAGAGTGTGATTGAGAGAGCAGAAGAGAGTGTATTGAAATGGTTTGGTCATGTGGAGAGAATGAGTGAGGAAAGATTGACAAAGAGGATATATGTGTCAGAGGTGGAGGGTACGAGAAATGGGAGACCAAGTTGGAGGTGGAAGGATTGAGTGGAAAAAGATTTTTAGCGATCGGTACCTGAACATACAGGAGGGCGAAAGGCATGCAAGGAATAGAGTGAATTGGAACGATGTAGTATACTGGGGTGGACATGCTGTCAGTGGATTGAACCAGGGCCTGTGAAGTGTTTGGGGTAAACCATGGAAAGTTTTGCAGGACCTGGATGAGGAAAGGGAGCTGTGGTTTCGGTGCATTGCACATGACAGCTAGAGACTGAGTGTAAATGAATGTGGCCTTTGTTGTCTTTTCCCAGCGCTGCCTCATGGGCGCGCAGGGGGAGGGAGGTGTCATTTCATGTGTGGCGGGGTGGCAATGGGAATGGATGAAGGCAACAGGTATAAATATGTACTTGTGTTTATATGTATATGTGTGTGTGTGGGTGTTTATGTATATACATATGTGCCTTCATGTACATGTGCCTGTAGTGCAGATGCCGAATAAACCAATGAAGGACTTAATCCCCTTAGTTCCATCCCCGACTCACCTTTTACAGCATACAAGAATATGGTGCATTGTTGAAATCCTGACCCCAGGAACCTTTGCTGAAGATGTAAGATGCTACTTATATTTCAGGACTGTGGTGCTCATGTCGTCTTTGCAATTTTATGGCTTGCTGGAAGCAGTGCATGGGCCAATAGTTTGACCAATCTGCGTATGGCCACAAATGTTCAAACCATCATAAAGGAACATGATGATTTTTGTGGAGATAATATATGTCACTCTTCCAAAGAGCCTGGTTTCTCTGGACTGTACATTTCTATTGTAAGTATTTTAAACAAATTCCCATATTGTAGGTTGTCTTGCCAGTGTCAAGTAGGGAAATAGTAGTTCGTGATCAGAAGTGAGGCCTTTTCGTAAATTCCAATTTCTTTACATTGAATCTCATCTGTCTGGCCATATTACTCATTTTTAGAGAGAAGGGTGAGAAGTCGCAAATGTTTATTGGTCTATATTTGTGGTGGTCTGATTGAGAGCTCCATGGCTGATGTGTTTAGCTTTTGGTAGTCACAGGGTCTCAGTTTAACAAAGGGTTAAAATTTACCAATACATACAACAGTATCAAAGAATTAACCAAGTAGTTGGTGATCCAACCACTGTTGGGTCTATTGTTAGTTTTTGGTAAAATTGGACTCGTACTATTTGTGAGTTAGAGTTTCATTGTAGTGTATATTTTTCACAGCAAGTCACCAGCGAGCTATTTTTCTGGTATTCAAAAATTAAGCAACCATTTCTACAATACGTAATTTTCACTTTTGCTTTTGCATGTCGTGATGTCATTCTTGCATATCTCTGCCATGGTTACATGACTGTTTCTGATCTTAAGCATCGTACATGTTCCACTCAAGGAGGTTCCATTGAAGTCAAGGCTTTTATTTTTTTTCTCTCTCCTTAATGATCCAGAACAATTAGCTAAACATGCTTTAAATGAGCTGAACCTGGGAATATGAAGGGGATAGGGGAAACCACATAAAGGTATGTGGTGCTAGGTTTTGGATAGGGGTGTATTATACATGACAGAGAGTGGATGCAAGTGATTGAAGCCATTTCTTCATCCATTCCTGATGCTACCTCATTAATGCAGGATATGGCAAACAAAGTTTTTTCCATACGTACTCGCCATTTCCCGTGTTAGCGAGGTAGCGTTAAGAACAGAGAATTAAGCCCATGAGGAAAAATCCTCATTTGGCCCCCTTCTCTATTCCTTCTTTTGGTAAAGTTAAAACTGGAGGGGAGGATTTCCAGCCCCTTGCTCCCTCCCCTTTTTAGTCGCCTTTTATGACATGCAGGGAATATGTGGGAAGTATTCTGTATGAAAAAAAATTGTCCTGAGGTAGGGTTAGCTGCTTTATGAATTTTAACCATATACACTCCAACCACAGTGAACAGAGGAAGATGTCCCAAGAAATGTAAGCCCTAGGTGCTGAGAATGGGATAAACCTACCATTTCATGACTCTGAAAGTTGTGTGTGATTTGATGCATAACTTTTCATCTACTTTGGTGGTAAGATTAATGCTCATGTCTTTTGTATTATATTCATTAGTAATTTTATCTTTCAACAGATTCTTGGATTCTTGAATGTGTTTCTGTGGGCCAGCAACCTCTGGTTTCTTTATAAGGAAACTCACTTCTTCAAGGACAAGATGAATAGTGATGCTAATGCTGCTAATATTCCTGGAGCTCACTAAGGTAAATCATATTCTGGTAGTTGGGTAACATGTTTTTCTGTTTTTTAACTATGAAGCTGGATATCATGCTTGATCATCTCTGCATAAGACTTCCACTCAGTTTCTTTTCCCCCATATACATAATTAACATCCTTTTTTTTTTTTTTTTTTCAATTCTTGTCCTCTTTCCCATTAATGTGCAGTGAGAGAAAGACCTGTTCCAATGGCCATGCCTCCCACAATTGTGATAGTACACTGTGACACTACCAATATAATAGGAATATAACTGGAAAGGTAATAAAAGTAATGATATAATTAATGAGGTATAAGTTTGTTGAGTATTCCTGGTAAATTATATGGGAGGGTATTGATTGAGAGGGTGAAGGCATGTACAGAGCATCAGATTGGGGAAGAGCAGTTTGGTTTCAGAAGTGGTAGAGGATGTGTGGATCAGGTGTTTGCTTTGAAGAATGTATGTGAGAAATACTTAGAAAAGCAAATGGATTTGTATGTAGCATTTATGGATCTGGAGAAGGCATATGATAGAGTTGATAGAGATGCTCTGTGGAAGGTATTAAGAATATATGGTGTGGGAGGCAAGTTGTTAGAAGCAGTGAAAAGTTTTTATCGAGGATGTAAGGCATGTGTACGTGTAGGAAGAGAGGAAAGTGATTGATTCTCAGTGAATGTAGGTTTGCGGCAGGGGTGTGTGATGTCTCCATGGTTGTTTAATTTGTTTATGGATGGGGTTGTTAGGGAGGTGAATGCAAGAGTTTTGGAAAGAGGGGCAAGTATGAAGTCTGTTGTGGATGAGAGAGCTTGGGAAGTGAGTCAGTTGTTGTTCGCTGATGATACAGCGCTGGTGGCTGATTCATGTGAGAAACCGCAGAAGCTGGTGACTGAGTTTGGTAAAGTGTGTGAAAGAAGAAAGTTAAGAGTAAATGTGAATAAGAGCAAGGTTATTAGGTACAGTAGGGTTGAGGGTCAAGTCAATTGGGAGGTAAGTTTGAATGGAGAAAAACTGGAGGAAGTAAAGTGTTTTAGATATCTGGGAGTGGATCTGGCAGCGGATGGAACCTTGGAAGCGGAAGTGGATCATAGGGTGGGGGAGGGGGCGAAAATCCTGGGAGCCTTGAAGAATGTGTGCAAGTCGAGAACATTATCTCGGAAAGCAAAAATGGGTATGTTTGAAGGAAAAGTGGTTCCAACAGTGTTGTATGGTTGCGAGGTGTGGGCTATGGATAGAGTTGTGTGCAGGAGGATGGATGTGCTGGAAATGAGATGTTTGAGGACAATGTGTGGTGTGAGGTGGTTTGATCGAGTAAGTAACGTAAGGGTAAGAGAGATGTGTGGAAATAAAAAGAGCGTGGTTGAGAGAGCAGAAGAGGGTGTTTTGAAATGGTTTGGGCACATGGAGAGAATGAGTGAGGAAAGATTGACCAAGAGGGTATATGTGTCGGAGGTGGAGGGAATGAGGAGAAGTGGGAGACCAAATTGGAGGTGGAAAGATGGAGTGAAAAAGATTTTGTGTGATCGGGGCCTGAACATGCAGGAGGGTGAAAGGAGGGCAAGGAATAGAGTGAATTGGATCGATGTGGTATACCGGGGTTGACGTGCTGTCAGTGGATTGAATCAGGGCATGTGAAGCGTCTGGGGTAAACCATGGAAAGCTGTGTAGGTATGTATATTTGCGTGTGTGGACGTATGTATATACATGTGTATGGGGGTGGGTTGAGCCATTTCTTTCGTCTGTTTCCTTGCACTACCTCGCAAACGCGGGAGACAGCAACAAAGCAAAAAAAGAAAATAAATAATTAATGATAAAAGGCTGAGTAACACAAGAAAAAGTGTTGTAACAGTGATTAAGCAATAAGAGGATCACTGATAACATTTTTGTTGTTTGAAATTTTCTTCAGGGCTTGAAGCACACTGATTGGAATCCTATGGTTGAAAATGTAGCCAGTTACTGGTGTGGGATTGCAGTTCCAAGGTTATTGAATATCAAGATATTAACATCCATCATGGTTCTGCCCACCATTCAGGATAAGTACAACTTATTATTGTATTAGTGGTACTGTACCTCACCACATTTTGGTACTGTACCACTGTGGAACACAAATGTCTTATATCTAATAAAGACTTATACCAGTAGTGTCCACAGAGTCAGATCCCAGTGAAATAATTACTTCAACAAAAGGTTATGAATATAATGTTCACTTGCATTAATGGTTGTACTGTTTTCACTTGATTGTGTTATGTTGTAGCACTGAATTATAGTTGAAGATTATTCATTTCCTTTGTAACATATTGTAAAAGTATGTTTTGCGCTTCATTGAAGTCGACAGATGTTTATTTTATTTGATCATTGAACTCGAGTATCCAATTTCAGTTATCAGTGATAAATATCAATGTATGGGTAAAGATCATTGATTTTATTTAAACAGTGTTTTATAATTACCCATGGAGAATTTTTGTATTCATAGTAATTGTCTGATAGTTCATCTTGACTAATGTTAGTTTTTCAGATATTAAGGTTTTCCCATAATTTAGATTATCAAAAATTTCTCTTGAAATTTTTGAAATAATGTTTGATCATGCATGTCTGCGTTAAAGTGTTCCGATGAAATGCAGAATGATAATCTGCTACTTTGAAAGGAATCACTTAAATATGCCAAGGGATGTTGTTTGCATCTTGCTACTTTACTCTCAACCAACATTTTGAAGTAATGAAAAAAGTTTTATTGCTAAGAAACTTACAAGTAATATCTGACATAAAGATGGCATTTTAACAGAAATGATGTCCATGAATATTGACAGATGTTCGCAGTTTTATACCTTGAGTGTAAGGTGTTTGGCTTTACTGAGGTATTGTGTAAAAATGTGTTGTACATTCCTTAAAAGTCATGGGACATAATCCAGATATATAATTTACTGGAAAAAATTATGTTCCAGAAGTGAAAAGTACTAGAAATAAAGTCATGGAATAAGATCAGGGTGATTCATGCATAAAAACAAACATAAGAAAGAATAAAGTACATCGATCCAAGGCTTTGGCTTTGGATATGCCAGATTATATGTATCTAATGATAGATGAATCTGCTGAAAATAGTTTACTTTCCGTGGACTGAGGTCCCCATTGAAGCTAGGCCTCCTTTGAAAAAAAAAAAAAGGGGGGCGACTAAAGATGGAAAGAAAAAAAAAAAGAGTTGTAATGTAAGATTTATTTTGTAAGTTGTAAACCTACCTTCAACAAGGAAAGTTTCATAGCTTGTTCGGAAAAAGGTGACTAAAGTTCCAAAGCCTGGTATTGCAGGGGAAAAAGATACAAGTGTCCTAGTTGCCCACCCTTGAGTTGCTTATGTCTATTCATGAATCATGACACAGTGGCGTAGTGAGAATTGCTTGGTTTAGCTAATGTTGGAGCATATAAATAGCCAGTTCCAGAGGCAGAAATCAGCATATTTACAGAAGAGGGAGAATGAATCAGCATTCCAATGTAGGGCAAGTTGGTCAGGTTTGAAGAATTGTTAACTTGGAATGCTTTAGTGTTGACTATCAGGTAACTATACAGAGTCAGAGCGAGCCAAGATTTGGGAGCAGAATTCTACAAAAGTGAATCAGTCTTGTATGAAGCAACTTTTCAGAAGAGAAGAATCTTGAGCATATGAACAGGATTCCCAGTATTTTAGAGGCAGACTTATCTGTTTGTGTAATATGGGGTTTCTAAGATAGATTAGAAATTAGGTTGATGCCAAGTATGTTTATTTTGTTTAATGGTAGAATTATAGTTATCTTAGGAAGTGGAAAAGTTGTGATGAATATTAAGTAAGAAATGGGGTTTTATAGTCATTAAACCAAATTAGTGTGTATCTACCCATCTGTAAATCAGGTAAGAGATGGAGATTTGAAAGAACTGGAGATTGTAGTACTGATCCATTAATGAATAAGTGTATTTGTTTCTTTATTGAAAAAGGAAAATCATTGATAGAAATTAGGACAAGCATAGGACTAGATAGATCTGAACCTTGAGAGACATTGCTGTTTATAGTGAAAGGGGGAAAGGTTGAAACATCAGTAATTTTGGAAACAGACCACCAAGGGAACAAGCTTCATCAAAGAGAACAGAGTGAGGGAGGAAAGCTAGAAGAGGGACAGCTCTCAGAGAATGACTAGAAATTTAAAATGTTATTACAATGGAATCTTACCTTGTAGAAGTAGTACTGGTCATCAGAATATTTGAAGTTCAAGATGCTAAAGATAAAGGGAATTGAGGAGAGATTCTGGCAGTAAAACTAGAGGTCTGCGTTTTATGATAATAGTTGGAAGGGTTAGAACACATGCGTCGATAGAGTAGGCTATACCAATGCATGTGTCCAGGTAAAAGATAAGTGTTCTGTTTTATGAATTGTAGTAAAACAGTAGCAAACATAGTAGTCGTTCAGAAGCACATTGTATAAAAACTGAGAAGGGATATTATCAGGTCGATCCACTACTTTTGTCCAAAGAGAGGAGTACTTTTTGGACTGCATGGAAATAGATTATTAGGAGTGGCATAGGATTAGTAAGATATGCACCTAGAGATGAGGGAATGTTTGTCTTTCAAGGTGGAGTTAACCTCCAAGAGAGGTAGGTGTTGATGAAGAATCACTATTTCAAGTGATGGGAAAAACAGTTTCTCTCATAGAATATGGCAGAACATCATTAAAACCATGACAGAACTGCCTGCACCAAATTCAAGGAAGCTTACAGCTCCTGCCATTTTTTAAACTGAAGTAAGACAACTCATATCTGAATTTGGATGTTGGAAGCCTCACTTTACCCAAGGAGAAATAACAGTTTTTGATGGAAGTATATTTTCAGGGATAGTATTCAACCTGTTGCCAACATGTCATGACAGTTGACGTTGCCATCACCTTGCTTTTATTGTGTTTATAAGCATTTGATTCTGTTTATGACCACATTATGAGTTTCATTGTACAAAAAAAATGTTTGCATTCATTTTGCAATATTTTTTTTTTCACTATACACCTTGCATGATAAATGTAGCAACTACTCTTAGTTTTATTATTTTTCACATTTTCTTGTTTATATGTAATACATGAGTTTTCATAATAAAGAACTTAGATTTTCTAATACTGGATACAGAATCACTGTTTGGCTTTGGAAGATGTGGGACAAGCTTCGTGGGTATGTGATCAAATGTGGTGTAATATTATCACATTTGTAGTATGTCTGGCACAAAAATCATTTTACTGCTGCCAAAACAAAATTATTTAGTTTTCTGCAGTTAGTTGTGTTGACTTTTTTCCTTGCAAAGTATACTTAGATCCTACTTTGTATAATTAGTTGTGTATTTTTTTACATATTAGTTTTGTGGAGTAATATTCCTCAAGGCAGGGAATTAAGCTTATGGTGACATAACACTCATTACAACAATATTGTATGTCCCTGTGCTTTTTCTTTTAGTGTTGGCTCATGTAAAACAAGGCATCTTAGCAAATTTCTTTCTTCTCTCACAGAAGAATCACAGGAAAGCAACAAGCACACAGTTGTTTTAGTTCTGTAGCCTCGTCTGATCAGCCATGGCCAGCCTGTTGTTTTCTTACCACGTGCTCATCAGATATTTGCCTAATGATGCAGAGATTAAACTGTTTTGTGGTTGGTCTCCTTCCTGTCTATCTCTCTATCTGTCTCTGATACCCATATCCTTCAAGAACTCCCTCAAGGGGGTGGCCATGGCAAGAGAGTCTCCAAAACTGTTGAACTCCAATACAAAAAGCATAGGTTTAACAAAGTTACATCAACAAAATGGGAGAAAAAAAGTTTTCTTTACCTCTTAATAGTGTTTTAGCACACTTGATGTAGCAAATGTGCATATCTTATGAATCAACTAGGAGCATATTTCCTGTGTAATTCAGTTTTGTATCTGGTTTCTTGATCTCATCAGTATGTTTCTCTGTGACTTTTTAGTAATGTTCACTAATCCATTGTTTTCATCATGTGCCTGTCATGCATATCATGTCACTTGAGTGCTAGAATATTATTTGCTTGAAAGGTTTAGCATTCTCCCATTCTTGTGTTCTCAAATTTTAGGAAAAGTCTTCATACCCAACCTTATTTTCATGAAAGTGATGTGATAATCGTGGACTTATTTAAAAAATTTTGTTTTATGATCTCTGAACCTTACCAAGATATTAACCCATTAGGTTTCTAACCTCATTATCGGATAAAACATGTGGGTTTATGGTTGTATATCTGTATTTTCTCTCATATCTAGAGCAGTGCCAGTTTCATAATCATTAGAAATTGTTTTATGCTAGTTTAGTGTCTCATGGAAGGTTTGTATTCCCTAAATCCATAATGCCCTTTGAACAGCAAAAGGCTTTTATCAAATATTGGGGGAAAATACATCTCTGTATTTGCTCTTTAAACAGGATAACCCGGATTGTATATAGTACAGTTTACCATATGTAGCAGGTAGATTACTGTCAGTAAAATGAAATAGTTTCAAAATCAGGGAAATATTTTATTTGACATTAACAAACAGTGGGTCTGTTGATCACTAATCTGTCATATTGCCTTTTTTGTTACGCAAACAAACTTCACCTATTCTTACATTCTCCCATTAGTGAAGTTTGATTTGGGTAAGTGCTCATATATCTTGGTGCATATTTGTAATGTTTGTTTCTTGCAGCATCATGTTAATTTTCTTGTTTACAAAAACCTTTCCTCTGTACCTCTACAACCACTGTTATGAGTATATTGGTGTCAACTTGAAGGTTTTGTATATATGGTAACCTTGCAGAAAATGGGTACTGTGGTTTGTTGGATGGCCAGAATTATTAGGAGGAACACTTTCATTATGTATCAGTTGCTAAGGAAAGTTAAGAAGAGTAACAAGAAATAAGAGGTAATAAGTGACTTGCATTGAATGTAGAGGGGGACTGCATAAGAAGGATAGGGAGCTGCCCCTAGGGAGCTTGCACTTAAGGAAGATATTACATAAGTCTTGTCAAATTTTTCTCTTTGTAATTCTTGGACTGATGGAGGACTTTGTTAGCAGATGATGATTAAAGACTTAGAATATTTCCTCCATTATCCATCCCATACATACAAGCCACTCAGCTCCTTACCCTTGCATCTAGTGTGAAAGACAGAAAGATGTAATATTTCTTCATGTTCACATTATTCACCAGTAATTCTGTGCCAGTTTTTGAAATCAGCATAGAATTTTTAGTAAAAAGAAAGAAACAAAGCCAGCCAATCTCTCTCACACTGAAATTTAGAATGAAAAGTATATTTGTTTATATATTTTGTTTGATCGAGTAAGTAATGTAAGGGTAAGAGAGATGAGTGGAAATAAAAAGAGCGTGGTTGAGAGAGCAGAAGAGGGTGTTTTGAAATGGTTTGGGCACGTGGAGAGAATGAGTGAGGAAAGATTGACCAGGAGGATATATGTGTTGGAGGTTGAGGGAACGAGGAGAAGTGGGAGACCAAATTGGAGGTGGAAAGATGGAGTGAAAAAGATTTTGAGTGATCAGGGCCTGAACATGCAGTAGGGTGAAAGGCGGGCAAGGAATAGAGTGAATTGGATCAATGTGGTATACCTGGGGTCGACGTGCTGTCAATGGATTGAATCAGGGCATGTGAAGCGTCTGGGGTAAACCATGGAAAGTTGTGTGGGGCCTGGATGTGGAAAGGGAGCTGTGGTTCCGGGCATTATTACATGACAGCTAGAGACTGAGCGTGAACGAATGGGGCCTTTGTTGTCTTTTCCTAGTGCTACCTCGCACACATGAGGGGGAGGGGGATGTTATTCCATGTGTGGTGAGGTGGCGATGGGAATAAATAAAGGCAGACTATGAATTATGTACATGTGTATATATTTATATGTCTGTGTGTGTATATATATGTGTACATTGAGATGTATAGGTATGTATATTTGCGTGTATGGTCGTGTATGTGTATACATGTGTATGGGGGTGGATTGGGCCATTTCTTTCGTCTGTTTCCTTGCGCTACCTCGCAAACGTGGGAGACAGCGACAAAGCAAAATAAATAAAGAAAATAATTTGTTACACATGACAGCAAAGACCGAGTGTGAACAAATGTGGCCTTTTTTGTCTTTTCCTGGCACTACCTCGCTGGTGGGGAAGGGGGGGTTGTTATTACATGTGTGGTGGGGTGGTGACGGGAATGGATGAAGGCAGCAAGTATGGATATGTACATGTGTATATATGTATATGTCTGTGTATATATATTTATGTATATATGGGCGTATGGGCATTTATGTGTATACATGTGTTCATGGGTGGGTTGGGCCATTCCTTGATTGTTTCCTTGCGCTTCCTCGCTGACGTGGGAGACGGCAATTAAGTATGATAAAAAAGAAAATAGATATTTGTTATATACCATCCGCACTATGCCTGTTTATGAAATTAAGAAACATTCTCAAAAGGAGAGATGTGTCTTCTCCAGTTGAGCTGTTGAAGTCATCATTCATACCCCATCTGGGTGCTCTGTTACCACAGGAACAGGTCATTACAAATGAAATGATATTTTGAGAAGTTTTCTGTTACTTCTAAATGCTAATCTATCATATTATTCCTGACTCTGTGATGGAATATCCAGACTATGCAAGGCATTTAAGGGTTGAAGGGTTCATGTCTTCAGGAGAGAGCTTTACTATCACTGGGATGAAAGAGCAGTGGAAAGATGGAATGACAAAAGTTGTTTAGTGACACTTGTTCAAAGACCAAAAAGAGAGCTTTCAGTGGAAGAGGAGAGGTTGTCCCACTTCCTTTGGGTAAAGTGGTGCTTAGTTTCATGATTATCATATTTGCAATTTTATTAGGTGGAGGCTAAAGGTG
Source organism: Panulirus ornatus (assembly GCF_036320965.1). Lineage (NCBI taxonomy): Eukaryota > Metazoa > Arthropoda > Malacostraca > Decapoda > Palinuridae > Panulirus > Panulirus ornatus. Next base: position 21,692,933 of record NC_092246.1, on the reverse strand, counting down.
AATGTAAATCAAGTGAAGGAGAGTGTTTCCCAAAGTCCAGTATGCCTGGTCTTACTTGCCCAAATATCCTCAGAACAGGAATGGGTGAATTGGATAAACCATGGATTGGGAAGAGTTAGGGAAAGAGGGAATATATATATATATATATATATATATATATATATATATATATATATATATATATATATATATATATATATACACCTTCATTCCTGCAACAATAACACATGCTATACCCTCATTAGAAATGGCAGCACAGCCCAAGAAGAGGCACTAAACTTTCCAAAGAATACTGAAAAAAAATTGAAAATTTGTCAAGACATTGCTCTTACAGTATTTGAATTGGCACTTAGAGAAGGGGCAGTGAGTAAAAACAAAATTACAAGAAAATGGTCAGATGAACAATTTGGAGTGAAATTGTTTATTTATATCATGAAGGATGAGACAAAAAATTATGTTTTGGAAGAGTAGTTTCATTGTTCTAGAATAAGTAGATTTATTGATAATTTCCTTCAGATTGGTAAGAATGGAAAATGTTAGAGCTTCACCTAAGGGATACATTGGGAGTATTGGAAGGACAGATAAGAGAGTACCTAATGGTCCATGATAAGGGTTTATACTGTAGAACAGAAGTGATGCCTTGAGGTTGTAATCTTATTTGTGATTTAAGGGGGCACATCCCACTCATCACTCCCTATGGCACAACAGCTGTTAGGAAAAATGCTGAAATAGAACACCATGCAGCATGGAGAGAGTATATTGCAGTAGAAAATTTAAAGGAAATTGCGAATGGGAAAATTTCCTCACTCTGACTGTTTGACGTCTGGGGAGAAGTTTAGAATACAAAAAAAAAAAAAAAATGAATTTTAAAACAATCAATTTAGTCTAAGTATGCTACGAGATACTCTGATGTTTTACTGTCAACTACTACCAGAGCTCTTAATTCCCTGGATCACAGGAAGAAAAAATTAGGCACAATTATTACATACATCTTCCACACAAGCATGTAGGTGATGTGGTAACTTTGAACATCTCTTCCATGTGTAATCATGCATTGATAACTCTAAACCACTTATTTCTTTACATATATCTTGTTATTCATTGTTCTTCTTTACTTTCCCCACTAACAACTCTCTCCCCTTCCCTCCCTCTTTTTTTTTTAAGGGTGGTTAGAGAGAGAGAGAGAAAAAAAGGGGGTTGGAAAGTAGAAAGTGTACTTGTGATATGGAAGAGAGAGATGAAGAGCACAGTGGTGTATGGTGTAGGTTTTCTGATGTGTTGGGAGATTCACTGGTAATGTGTTTTAAGATACCTTATTTTTTGTCCTTAGAAGACTGGGGATGTGTATAACGTGATGTTATTTCATATTGGTTTGGGAAAGAAAAGAAATTGAAGCATTGTTTATTGTATGCATTGATGCATGGCTGGAGCACTCCTGTAAGTGTTCTGAGACTTTGTGGGAACCAAGGATGTTCCATGTTTTTACCAATGTCAAGATCTCAGACATTTCTATAATTTTGTGCCATTATTTTCTTGCGATATTCCCTGATGTGATAAGTGTACCTTTATGTCCCTTAGGTCATTGGTTCCTAACTTTTTGCAGATGGTGTACTCTGGCCTCAATGTAAGGCATTGCATACCCCGTTCGTAATGGTGACATTTTTTATGAGAAAGATTTTTTATTTCTATACTGATAAATCTTGCCAAAATGATATAACTTTGAGCAAACCTTGTATGCCAAATCAGTTTTCTGCTTAAACAAAACAGCCCGGAGGCAATGAATCTTTTGCTTCTGGAAGTGTCTCTTGTGTACCTCCTGATGATTCTTCAAATACCCTACAAGGATATATGGACCCCAAGGTGGGAACCACTAATGTGGTCATCCAACAATATGCCTATTTTCCAGAGAGTCACTGTATGCATGACCTAAGAGCACAGTGGATGTGCACCTACAAATATGACCATAAGGGTAGTGAGGAGAGCAGAATGTTTCCTGCACCTGCACAGTAATGGAGGACATTCTTGGACTGCTTATGATATATGTCAGCTGGCTTTTTCAACAGTGAGTTAAGATATTCACAGAAGAAGGCTGGTGTTTGAAGGTCAAGTCTCCTAATTAAGGACTCCATCTTAGGATGAGAGAGAGATTGTTGCAGCTATTTGACATGAACATTGATAACCAGTGAGTGTTATGAAGGTTTTAGAGTTAGGAGAGTTGCAGGTGAAAGAAAAGTAGTACTTTATAAGGCAAATGATGGTAGAACTTTGAGATTCAGGACCCAAGAGGCCTGCAAGAAATAAGTGAATTGTGTAATGAGCACAGTGATTACTTCATGTATTGTTAATTCTGAACCTCAATTGGTTGGTAAACTGAAAATGTTATTCATGCCATTATATAGTTATATAAATACCCTTTTTAAACTGTTGAACAGGCATTTTGGTTTAGGCATTATTTCAGTTATGAAGATAGTAATAGTGATTGTGAAATTTTTTGACTGGATCTTTCCTTATCTGGAAAGTACTATCATACAACAAGGGAAGAAGTAGTATTTTATTTTTCCTTTTGCATGCTATGTTTAATTTTTGAAAATGCTGTGTAGTGTTATCATATGTTGCTTTAACAACTATCAATTTTGCAGCTGGATTTAGGTAATTTTGGGCATTTATTAATTCCGTATTACTAAGAAATAAAAAGCACTTGTATAACTAGAAAGAGATGTAGAATTGTAATAAAGCCATAGTTTTTTACCTCTTAAGTCATATATTCGTATAGTTTGGAACTTTGTGAACACAAAACCTTTTTGAATTAATTGAAGTCAAGAAAATTATGTTGATACACATGTTGTTTGTCATTACAAAACTTTGATAAAGTAGTAAGCCAGGGTTCTGAACATTGATTCCCAGACCCATATAATTTAAGAGCTTTGGTAATTGAGAACATCTATTAATAAGTTTCTCAAGTTGAGAAATTCTAAATTAGTGTCAGAATAAAGAGAGTGCATGAATTCCCTCTACTTCACAAGAGATGGATTTGAATAAAAACTTAGTCATCTATACCATCTTTGCCTATCTCTGAAGCATGAGAGAAATAATTTTCTACCTTCATATATGTTGGTCCCATAAATTCCCATAAGCATTAGAATTACTTTTATAACATAAGTTATTTCAAAATGAATTAATTAAATATTTGGTTCTTGAGGAGAAATTAGGTGGAGTTAGAGCCTAAGATGCTTTTTATTTACTTCCATTAGAAAAATGGTAAATTTATTGACTAGTTATCAAACCTGGTATGTCTGTAGGACAAAATAGATTTGTAAAGGTGATGATATAGTTAGGGAATGTCAGCTTATTGGTGTGATGCAAAGGAAGGTTAATTGTTTGTTGTATGCTTTAAGCTTTAAACATCTCTTACTTTTATTAATAAACTGTGTATTTTAATTCTCACAGTGCTGTACATAGCACTTACTGCATGTTGCGTGAAGTAGGTATCTCTGTAATTGTAATTTCGTACATATATCTCTTCATTTGTTACTATTGGAATCTCCTTAAAGTAGCATGTCAATCATTCCTGCTGTTGTTTCCAGGGCTTTATTTATTGTTTTGAATGAAAATTCCATTTTCTCATGTATGCAAAATCATTATCAAAAAGATATTTCATTCTCAGTTTCTTGCTAATGTTTACAGAATTCTTATTCTCCGTAGTGATCAGATTTCTTAAATTTTATGAAGTGTAGTTAGTTTAAACAAACTTGAAAATATTTCATTATGCAAGTTACTGACAAAATTAGATTATTGACATCCAGGTATCCAACTTTTCCATTTACTTGTCAGAATTATTCAAAATACTGATAACTACTGGTCTTATATCAGAAGTTAAGGTATCCTACATTTCAACCCCTAAATTGAATTTGTACAGTTCTTCATGAGTTACCCCATAGATGTGTTGCTCTTCAAGCTTCTGTAGTCATTATGAAAGTCCCATATCGTGATTCTGTGGTTGATCAGGTAGGTATTGTACAATATCTGAAATAGTCAAGTTTTCCTTTTACCTGATAAAAGCTAAGTGCCATTGCTTGACAGGCATTTGCTAAACAAAAAATTGTTTTGATGAACTGACTGTTTTTGCATACAGATTTCTTATAAACATGTATTGCCCACTTTACCAAACAACAGTTACATGTGACACATTGTGGTAAAAAAGACTGATTTGATAGATTAGCATTTAAGAGTTAGAAAAAATAAACAAAAAGTTATATTGACACCTCTGTGTTGGTCTGGTCCACTACCAAGTATTGTAAAGGGCAGAGGTGATAGTGGATAACACATCTGACAATCCCAGGAAGAGAGTAGATCATGGAGATTATGTTACATTCTATTCATATTGTTATTACATGCTGCCATGGTGTTGATGGTGAATAATGCGAAAATAATTTGAAATAATGCGCTGAACACTAAAAAGTGTGAGGAGGACAGTCATCATCAGTGTGTGGGAAGGATAATGGGGATGTTTTTCCTAAGAGATATTCCAACACTTTACCTACCCACAATAAGTACCAGTAAAAAAGTTTTCATGCTAGATTAGGATTTTGGGTTTAAATTCTTTGGGCCGGAGTACATTGCACCATACAACAAGGGTTGCTTAGATCAAAAGGTCTTGGGCTGGAATGTATTTTTGCTTTTAACAAGGGAAAACAAAATTTGTTGAATGAAAATTCACAGAATGAGTGCCTAGAATACATAATGCTCATGAAGTGAGACTAACCTGTTTGTTGCAAGACTTCAAGGTGAACTCGGCTTCTTTTTTTGAGCACATATAATATGTGAAGCATCTGGGGTAAACCATGGAAAGCTTTGTGGGGCCTGGATGTGGAAAGGGAGGTGTGGTTTCGGTGCATTATACATGACAGCTAGAGACTGTGTGTGTGAACGAATGTGGCCTTTGTTGTCTTTTCCTAGCGCTACCTCACGCACATGCGGGGGGAGGGGGTTGTCATTTCATGTGTGGCGGGGTGGTGATTGGAATGAATAAAAGCAGCAAGTATGAATTATGTACATGTGTAAATATGTATATGTCTCTGTATGTATATATATGTATACGTTGAAATGTATAGGTATGTATATGTGCATGTGTGGATGTGTATGTATATACATGTGTATGAGGGTGGGTTGGGCCATTCTTTCATCTGTTTCCTTGCGCTACCTTGCTGATGCGGGAGACAGCGACAAAGTACAATAGATGAATGAATAAAAATAATACATACTGAACTAGGGCACTTGAAAAGGTCTGGAGAAACCTCAGAAAGGTCTATGGATCTTGGCTGTGGATTGGGAGGATCTGGTTTTGAAGCATTATACATGACAGGTAGGGAATGGGTGTGAACAAATGGCTATTTTCTCTTCTTGGTTCATTTAGTAAGGGAATTGAGTTTAATGGTCTGGCAGATAGGGAAAGGTCTGCACTGTGGTAGTGGTTGGATGGGGACCTGGGAGATGCATAAGTTAATGTTTGCTGGTGAGGTTAATTAGTAAAGAGAGAAGGAGGTTTTGTCGAATTTGAGTTTGAGTGGAGAGAACCTTGAGGAAGTCAAGTGTTTTAGATACCTTGGAGTAAGGCTCGAGTCAAATTATCATTCCCCTTGTGAACTAAATAAAGGGATGTGCAATCCCCTTATTAACTTGATATTAAATTACCTTCCCCATTTTAACTAAATGAAATATGCTTTAACATCATCCTAAAAAAAAAGAAAATAGGAAAAAATTCCAAGAACTGATCATGCCATTCCAACTGAATTAAATGTTTTCTCATGGAATTGTCTTTGTAGAGAAAGACAGTCAAAAGATAACAGCAGTATGATAATGGAAACCCTCAGACCCTGTATTTAACTCACACACTACTATCCCCATTGTAAAAAATTTACAATTCAAGTACTGCCAAGGCGTGGATATGGCAGCAAATGGAACCATGGGAACTAAGACGAGCCATTGGATAGATGAGGGGATGAAGGTCCTGGGTTCATCAAGGAATGTGTGGAGAGTGAGGTCATTGTCAGAGATGGCAGTGATGGGCATGTTTACTGGTATAGCAGCACAGTCAGTTTTGCATGGATGTAAGGCATGTGTTTTAAGATAAAAATGTAGGGAAGAGGTTAGATTTCTTGGAAATGAAATGTTTGAGGACAGTATGGGGTGTGAGGAGGGTTGATTGAATAAGAAATAAGGTAAGAGACAAGTGTGGTAATGAGGAGTATATACGAGAGCTGAAATGGGTGTGCTGCAATGGTTTAGATATATGGAAATGATGACAAAAAGGGTAAACATGTTGAAAATGGAGAGAACAAAGAAAATAGGGACATTGAGGAGGAGGTGGAATACAGTACAAGTCACATGTCAAAATTTTACAGGTGGCTACCACCAGAGCTCAAAAGAAGCAATAAATTATCTGCAGCTGGTAACTAAAGTTGAATTATGACATGAGAACAGTGACTGTATTTCTACAAGAGATATCTTTTGTATTTTAAAGGGAAATGCCACATTACTAAATATGTCTTGTTCTTCAACTGAATGCAGATCTTAATGTGGTTTCATGGAATTTATATATCATAGTATGAAACTATAATGTAAAATTATATGTATTTATGTACATAATTTTTTATACTTTTTGAATCTCCATATTTTTGTAGACATAAATGCTACTCTCTTTAGCAAGGTAGCATCAGCAACAAATGAGTGTTTGCCTAATTTGCACACATCCACTATCGAGCTGTCATGTATATCAGCAGCTACCATCCACAGCCAAACCCTGCAGATTATTCCATGGTTTACTCTGACTGTTCAGGCTATTGACAGTATGTTACCCCTCATATACCACATTAATTCCCTTTATTCTGTCCTTGAACACCTCTCAGCTTCCTGAATGTTAATGCCCAAATGCCTTAGAGCCCCCTGTACTCTGTCGTCCAGTGACATTGTTGGCCCCCACTTATCCCTTGTGTCATCATCTAATGTTTACCTAAGCCCTCAATATTTTTTTTTTTTTTTTCAAACCATTTCATTATTCCAAGTTCTGTTCTCTCAAACTGTGCTTACTCAATCAACCCATGTCACATCACTCATTGTACTCAGGCATTTTATATCTAACATGTTGACTTGCTTCCATGGAAGCTTCTTTTGCATTCAAGGCCCAAGGCTCACTCACATCCGTACTACACTCTTGGAACTACTGTACCTTTAGTGCCCTAATAGACACTTTTATGTAGTCAGAACCTTATAGCTTGCTTGCTTTTCCATCCTCTGCTGTGTCTACTCCTAGGGTACCTAAAGCACTCCAGGTCCTCCCATTGAAACTTGCATTTGATTTTGTCTGCAAGCAGCAACTGATTATTTTGTCATCACCTATCTTTCCCCAGCATACCATAAACCTGTTTCTTGATCTTAGACCATTGCATTCTCCTCCTCCATCACCCTGTCCTTAAGCAGATTACACAACCACCTGATATCACATTTCCATGATGGAGACCTGCCTTCACTAAGAACCAGTGATTGCCCTCCTTTCCTACTCACACACATATCTTAATTTTCTGATAAGAATTCATAATCCCCCCCCCCCCTCATATACTCATAGGGTTGGGTGTGGTGGACTTGTATACCAGTAGGGGTGTGTTTCTCTAACATTTTGTCAGTTTCGATATTTGAAGAATTTGTCCATAGATAGTGGAACACTTTTCCTTTTTTTATGGTGGTATATCATCCTGTAACAGGTAAAGATTTTCTCTCTGGGTAATTTTTGGTAAAATTTGTTTACTGCTTTGTCCAGTTTTCTAATAGCTTCGGACATTTTCTTTATACTTAAAACTCTTGGGGAGTTTGTTTTTGCACTCTGCCTTTTCTTCAGTTCATTGATCCAACTGTACTTGATCCTCATTTGAAAAGTCCTCTCCATGGTATTATGGAAAATCCACCATGCCCTTCCCTTTTATGTTATCCACAATTTGCCTGTCTGGAAATGTCCTGTTGAGTCTGGAACTGCTGCTTGAAATCCTTTGAAAACATTCTTATTCTTCCCAGATTTTTTACCACAAACCATTCATTGTCATCAATGCAGCTTTCTGCCAGGACTTGCCAGTTTTGTCAATGGCTTTCATAATTTTACTGCATCAGCAAATTCTTTGATGTTAGGCTTATTCTCATCAACTGTTGCCCTAATAAGCTTAGAGGAGATGCAACAGATATTAACCCTTGTATATGGCCTTGATTCACACAGCAACAAAATGGTGTTGGGCTGCAGAAAAAGCTTGAATATCCTCATATGAATCCTTCATGTTCAGAGGGATGATGAAGGTCATTGTCAGGGATGAGTATTGCCATGTGTGGCAGGTTGTTTATGGCACAGTAGCACAATAGCCATTTACATCAGGATAGAAATAAGAAGAGAAGCATTCCTGAATTGATGTAGGAGGGTAGGGTTGCCAGCCCACCACCCTTGTATCATGATTTCCCTTGATATGTTTATTTCTTGCTGTGGATTTTTAGTTATATTTATGCATCAGTTTGCTATTTTCAAGCTTGTTTAGACCAACCACTTACCCCTTATTTGCTCAGTAGAGACAAATATGCCTGGCCACACTGGTGATACTAGTCATACCTGCCTGAAAGATGCTGGTCTTTCAGTCTGGTACTTAATGTTTTTGGGACAGGCTTTCAGTCTTAACTTTTTAGGTACCATAGTTAGAGGCTTTGCAAAAGTATTTAAGGGCAGAAATAGTGTATCCATATTTTATGTTCATTAACACATTGAGTGTAGTCATGTCTTCATTTTATAGTAATTAATTCATGCCTTTTATTGTAACACTGATACTCTAAAAATTGACAATATTAAAAAAAAGTAAGGTGCCAAAACCTAGAGTTGGGATCAACACATTGTAAACATTTGTAAACCTTTAGTTTTCCTTTTATGCATTCTATTGTATTTTTTTTTTTTGTGTGTGTGTATCTGCGTCATTTTTTTACCCATAGACATACAGCAAATGTCTACTCATGAATTTGTATGTGTCTCAGATTTTCTTAGCAGGCATTTGATTTTTTCAGTTGATGACTTACTATGTAATTAGTGTGTAATTAATGATGTACTATGTCACATGACTTACCATGTAATTATGCATAGGCAGGGAGAGACATTATTAGATTTGATGTTTTTGAATAACTGGTATACAGCTAAAGCAAGGGTAAGATAACAAGAAAAAGGTTGACATTTTGGATTCTTAAGTTTTTCATTTGCCTTTGGTGTTAGTGTCAGCCGACTATTTATAATTGCTTTGCTCATATAATGCAAGAATGAGTTATTCGTGTGAATTTTTGGGGAAATTTTACATTAATTTTAGGGGAATTTTCTGTTTATGTACAATAAATCTTTGAGTATTGAGATCAGATTATTGGAATCCTACCATGATGGTTTCATTCGATTGGCACATAAAAGCTTAAGTTTTCAGATTCCATTAGCTTTGCACAAACTTTTGTCATGATCAGGTGTCGACAGCATGCTGCTCAGCGGGTTTTTTTTTTTTCTTAAGTTGCCTATTGTACATGAACCAGAGGCCAGTAAGGCCTACTAATTTAACTGGCAGCTGCTAAGTTTCATGTTTGCTGGCTTGGATCAGTTAGTAACTATAATAGAAGCTGAATCTGATTACACAAACTAGAGCAGTTAAGATTCAGTTCTACTATTGTTACATCAAGAAACACACCTGCAAGCATTTGGATCTATGATTATGTAGCCAGTTATTGAAAAAGACTACGCTGGTGTACGCCAACATGAAAGATCTTTCCGTAATTATGTTTTGGTGTAATACAATACAGAAAGATGCCTTTAATTCATTCTCTCTCTCTGTAAATATATTACGGGTAGGGTAGAAAGAATACTGCCTATGTATCTACAACGTGTAGAAGGCGTTTAAGTTATATGTGAGCATGCACCTTATATAGCCTCACCAGTGCTTTTTACTCGAGGTGATGGGAGTACGGTAACATCTATACTTACACATTATATATATATATATATATATATATATATATATATATATATATATATATATATATATATATATATATATATCCCTGGGGATAGGGGATTAAGAATACTTCCCACGTATTCCCTGCGTGTCGTAGAAGGCGACTAAAAGGGGAGGGAGCGGGGGGCTGGAAATCCTCCTCTCGTTTTTTTTTTTTTTTTTTTTTTTTTTTTCCAAAAGAAGGAACAGAGAATTGGGCCAGTTGAGGGTATTCCCTCAAAGGCCCAGTCCTCTGTTCTTAACGCTACCTCGCTAATGCGGGAAATGGCAACTGGTTTGAAAAAAAAAAAAATATATATATATATATATATATATATATATATATATATATATACACACACTGATGATATGACTATCACACCAGTCCGTCATAATTTTGAGGTAATTCCACTTCAGTGTTACTAATGCTGCCCACTGACCGGCAATGTGCCCCAAGGCCACAATTTGTATGTCCACTTTAGGATAAATCCTGTTCCAGTCTGTCGAGATCCTGAAGTGACTGTGGCCATTACTTCTTTCCAGTTGTGTAGGAAGGTATTAATAAAACCACTTGAACATAGAGCTTTACATGACACTAACACTACTTGCTACAGACAGCATTAAACAGTGGGTCCATTACTCGATCCTGATGATCCCCAAATCCTGTCTGCCACTTGGACAGGTTAAATTGTTTCACAATGCTATCTGTATTCGACATCCTTATAAAACAAATTTATGGTTATTGTACTTGTTCTTACTGCTGCCTGAGTGACGTCCATCATGGAGGCTGTTATTGCTCATGTTCGTTTCACCTCTGATGGACTGATATCTTGTTTTCAAGACTTGTTGACATTAGTGTTTTTGCTGTTTTACCGTTAGTTGCTAAAACACGTGCTCCCTGCTTCATCTTTCATTTTGTTCTTGTGTGAGAGCAGAGACAGGCTTTCCAGCAAGCGGATCGTCGTATTTCTTTAATGGGTTATTTAGCGTTACTTGCCTTGAATGGTTGTCTCAGGGTTGAAGGCTCATTTGCGGCGCAAGCTGAAGCTACCTCCGCCAGCAGCAGTAATAGTGCGAATCCTAGGCCCACACCCAACACCAGGAATGCTCCCTAACACAGTGAATAAAAATAATCAGTTGCTTCTGTGCAAAGGAGAGGCTTTTGTTTTATTTTTTAAACAATTGGTTTACTGATGACTTTTATGGAGTCATGTCTTAGGATTCTTTTGCATGGTTAGGGATACGTATCAAGGCACGGGCATAGTCTTTTCAGTGATTTATCATATATCTTGAAAACCGTAATCATCCCAGGATTACTATACCCATATATCTTTGTAATGAGTCATTTACTGTTACTTGGTGAGCTATGTGTACTGTACATTTTTAAGAAAATAAAAATAGTTTTAGGGTTTGGACAAGAGGTTATCTGCCTGTAAACTCAAGGACCTGCCGATTCAGCCTTCGACCGCTTGCATACGCGTTTATTGTTTTCGTAATTCTCCTCAACATCTGTAAGTTATACGTTGACTGACATGAAATTTATATGTCATGTATATATCAGAGAGACGAAGGTAAAGATAGCCTCATCTGACCTGTATATGCTGGAAGGTGAGGGGTTGGACGCCGTCAGATAGTGTTTTGTTTGAGTCTTTGGCTAGGCTGAAGCTGGCACTAAGGTTGCGACTTTGCTCCTTCTTCAGTACTTCCTGGAAGAACCTTTCCACCAGCCCGCCCTCACGCAACCTCTGGATTGTCTGCATCAAATAACCAATGGTTTAGAATATCTCGCTTGTACTGAAAATATAATGTAAGTGTAATGGTAATATGTTCCGTTATAACATCAAAATCAGAAATTTGTAGGACCTGGACTTTACTGTATTTTTTTATTGTGGATTTTTTATTTGAAATTACATGTAAAAAGTCTAATTAGTTGTGCATCGAGTAAGTTTGGTCACACCACTATAACTACTTTTCCTATGTTAATGGATAGTGTCACAATACTTGTAAAATGAATAGGAATATTCGATAATAATGCTAAAAACGTTTTTCTGGTTTCCGGATTCCTGATATGTGGATTTTTAATGTACGTGTTACTGTTCAAGTAATAGTAACATTTGATGAATCACTACTTCGGGCTGTATTTAGAACAGGAGAATGATTCAGTAACTACAAGTGCTCACTAATGTTTTACCTCGAGTTACAAAATGGAGCTAAGAGAAAACTAGAAGATGGTATTATGATCTCACTGAGGACAGTGTCTTGGAAAGAAGGGCTTCGTAATCGGTTTAACTTCACATTTTGCCTGCGGGCAAGAAACATTTGACGATGCTAGTCTAACCATTCCCTTTTATCATACGGTATCTTGACTTCATTGTGCATTTGCTACTACTTCCCAAAACGTGTTCCATTTTTCTACATCATCGTTAAATGGATACCTAGTCAAATACAGAGGAAAATTAGCCAAACGTCCGGTTACCGGGCGCCAACTTCCACGGCTGTACGTCGGGTCAAAGACTCACGCCAGGTTTTGCGACGAGAGTATTGACCATAAATCTCGAAATTCCCACATTTACCTCTACGGTCAGATGACGACAGATTTCTGCATATCACGACGGATGTGTGAATTGTGACATGGTGAATTTCACATCGGACCTAAAGCTATGGGAACTGGTGCCCAAGTAGCCGAACCTTTAGCTTCGTCGTAAAAGAAAACAGAATGCAATTGTAACTGAAAAGAATGAGTAGACATATTTACATCACATGTGACTGCACGAAACAAGAAATGTAAAGGTGTAAGTACATAGTGCGAACTACAAATTGTTCAAGTAGATTGAGTAAGCAGATATTGACTACATATACTGTGAATGTACCAGATTACTTAGCAACGGAAAGACTAGTGACCGTGTCGATGGCGGACTTGAGGGGGGAATTCCTCTTCAGCATTACGCCAACGCCGAAGGGGTTGATGCACTCCTCCAGCATAAGCCTGACGGAGGACTGGCCCGCACGGTTGGTGAGATAGGTTTGTTGAAGGTACTCTAGGTGCTGCATGTTTTCAAGCAACACCCCCTTACGGTAGAAGACCCGTCTGTCGGGAAAGGCAGGTGCTACACGTCAGGAATATAATAAGTGACAAAGTCCACGGTAATATGAACAGTGCACCACAGTGTCGAGAATCATCAGGTCATTATATGTGGATAATGCGCAATTATTATTGAAGGTTATACTAAAAAGATGTAGACACAAATAAAGAAAAGAACTGTGCCAAAAGAAAACTAACGGAGAAGAGAGGCCTTTAATAAAGCGCATGATAGAAACGTAAAACAAACAATCGGAAAATAGAATGTGTACTGAACCCCTTGAGCCCAAGTCGTCATATACAAGGGTTGTAGTGCCGTACTTATGGGTTTAGCATATATGATGGTTATGAAATCTGTATAGTTAATCCTTCAACCTTTTGCAGATGGGGTTGATACGAACGATGTAAATATGTAAAAGATACGAACGATTTGAATCTGTAAATACAAAGTAATCATAATTATTATTGCTGGTGCATCGATGATATTGGGTAGGTTTGCTGAGTGGCGGGTGACAAACATGTAGGCTGGGGTTCCTCCTAATCTTCACTTTACTATATGAGTGATGACGTCTTTGTTCTGTTTATCCAGTTTTGTGATGATGCCTGCTTTATAGATCTTGTGTGCTTCCTAACCTTTGATAGATTAAACCTTCTAACCTGTGTAGGTTAGGTTTAGAAATTCCTAACCTTTAAACCGTTAGTTAGGTAAATAAGCTCTTAACTTGCAGAAGTGTAGCATGGTTTAACAAGTTTCCAACCAGTGGTAACTTGGGTAGCCTAAGTTAGGATGAGGAACTCTTAAACTATGGTTGCGCAATTTAAGAAATTCCTAACTTTAGAAATGCTAGGTTAGTTAACATCAAGAAATTCCCAATCTGTGGTAGGTTAGGTTAGATTAAGCCCCATAGCCTATGTTAGAAAAGGTGGTAGGTTAGCTGGAGTTAAGCTCCTAGTCTGTGGTAGATTAAGTTACGAATAATCTAGGTACAGTTATCAAAAACAAGGTCAATTAGTAAACAGTAATGGGCTAGCCCTGGATCTTAGTAATTGGCCACTGAGCACGGTTAGTGCTCCTAAGACAGATGTCACGTTAAAACTTTTGATTTGTACCGGAGAAACTGCTTGACGTCACTGAAGCGATAAAATTTATTGGTGAGGCGTCGGACGTGCTGGTTGGCCGAGCCTCGGAAGATTGCGCGCCAGAAATCGCTGTAGCCTCCCACCTGCAGCCCGCTCTGCGACACGGAGTTTCATTATAGTCTTGAGAACGGTGGTACGACCCTTTGGGTATGAAGGTGTGCTCTTTGACACAAACCTTACGTGTCAGGTCAAAGGCAAGTCACCATACCCTTAGGTCATACCGACATGCTTTAGGTTAAGCATCAAAAATTGGAACTGTTGTTATCTGTTGGTAATGTTCTCCACAAATGCAGCAGTTCAATGATAGTTTTATTCTACAAGCTGTCTGTTACACAGGTCTTTTTACAAACCATAACATCAGTTTTTAAATACAGTAATCTGGGAACGTAGGCTGCACTTCGGCCAGTGATACAGCTAAACTCATTATATGTCCTAATTCACTGTAAAGTAAATAACGTTTGATACATTCTGTCTGTAAGGTAGGTAAGGCATTTAGGATAAAGGCTAGTAACATTATCCTATAAATAATGCATTGAATTCTGCAGTAGATGCTATGATGACAGACGTGATTATAGAAGCAAGTTGTACGTTAAAGGAATTTCAAATCAGAACTCGAGATATCAGGGCATCACCTGGACGATTTGGCGGATGGAAGTGTAGGGCTGCTCCAGCTCCTTGACTGTCATGAACGCTGTCAGGTTGCTCGAATAGAACACCGTCACCACGAACCCACACATCATGATGAACCCCACCACCACCTGACGAGGTACAGTCTGTTGCAAGAACCTTCACCTCATCGCCTCCTTTAACATCTGTCATTTACCTCAAGCATGACACCATTCATACATGTTAAGATATAAATGTCATTATATTACTGATCACAAATGAAAGACAACATATCCGGGAAAACGTGCATGACACCAAATCGAGGGTACGAGATAGGCCTACCCACTGGCTCCTCTGGCCTGTCTGAAAAAAATATTTCTTCAGCTAAAGCCGTGGGTATTTCCTCAGGAATGTATTGCTTATCAGTCAGGAAACTGAATATGCATTTATCCACATTGTACGTACATGTAAAATGCGAGATATATATATACTACAGTACATTATTTGAAGAATATCTTTTGAGTTTTAATTTATCCATATAGTGTTTTATAGGAAAAAGGAACTTTATACAATAAGAATGTCTAAAATATGCTATGGGCGACAGAGTACCTGCATCGGCGGGCGTGTAGGCTGAGGTCTGGCCTGGTTACAGAACTGACCCAGGATGATGAGGAATGCTGACGAAGTTGAGTGTATCTCCTGTGGACTCCGAGCCACGACCAGTTCGCTCATTAACCGCACCGCCACCGTCAGCAACACCAAGCTTGCTGTCAACACCACCACAACCAAACATAATTTTTTATGAAAAAGTTATACTTCCAAGAAATTCATTGATATGAAAAAAAAATCAAAGAAATGATAATGGCTAACGTTTATGTTGTTATATGATACCATGAGGATATTATTGTATAAATCATAACTTACCATGTGTTATTATCATATTGATTTATTACCTCCCCCTTCGTAATATGATGACATTTCAGGTAGGTTTCCAACAATGGGGCGTTAGCACCCACCAATAACGTGGCTAACGGACAATAATCACATCCAAATTATTATATCCACGTAGGTGGTGACATAAGAATTAGCGACTCTCCTTGTGGGAGGAGGTGGGACAATCGAGGCAATTGTACGGGTCATCCCTCGACTCAGTGACTTGACAATTAGGCTTGTAATGCGGGCAGAGAGAGCAATATGTCTGCGCATCGTAAATCCATCCACGTTACTTGTATGGACAGTTATTTACTTGTGGTAAGCCCCAGCCGCTGATGTATCCCTTCTTTCAGATGTTCACGAGAAAATAAAGGGTTGGACTGAGGGAGTGTACAGTCGGGAAATATGATGTGGTTATAGTTCACAGAGATGTGTAGGTTTTACTGAAAGTGTATGGGAAGTTGGATGCATAGGTATCTTTGTTAACTTATCTATATATCCCCGGCAGACTGGTTGTCGACGGTTGTATTTGCAACGTTTTATTTAGGGGAAATTATCACTTTCTGATGTTTTGTTTTACAGTTGAAGCATTCAGTGTGGTATTGGTACGAACGTAGACTTTGGTATCAATTGATGAGTCACTTCGTGTGTAAAGTGGAAAAGTAAGAAACACTTTTATAAGCCTGCAAGTGCATGCTTCACTTGGCCAGCTTTGCGTGGGTTGAGGATGTGTTTGAGGGCTGTCGCAGAAGCTGTGTCTAACTAATGTACTCAAGGAAATTTGGGAAAGTGGAGTAATGGTAGTAGACACGTAGACATGTAGAAATTTTGTTATGGTTGATGACGGGCCTGACCCGTCATTAGGATCCAGACGTGAAGGGTGAAGGGAAAGGACACGGCCATCCAGGAGGGGAGCGGCCGGGGCGCTGGTGTGAGGAAGCAGGCCCGCTCGAAGTCGTAGGGCGTGGTGAAGGTGATGAAACGCGCCCGCTCCTCCGTCAGAAACACGTTACCGATACCCATCTCCGCTTCGTCATTACTCACCAGCCCTGAGGAACGTGTATGGATCGTACCTCTCGCCTTACAACTAGAAAGTCCACATTTGAATGTTACATAATTTATATCCAAGAAAATATACATAATGAGTTGATAATGACTGACTATAATGGATGCCTCCCTTACCTACCATACCGGTGAAGGTGCCGTTTGGCAGGAGGACACCCCACAGGTCTGGCCCTGGCCCATAAAACTCTGGCTGGAAGTTGAGTGCCTGACCCACCGCTTCCACCACCTGCCGAAGTCGGCCCACTATCAACAACCAGAAAAAAAGAAAAAAAAACATAGCTCCCACTATTTATCTCGTGATGAACGTCTGCGTCATAGTGAATATCAATCTTATATGGAGTAGTCTTCAAATTTAGGATGACTTTTTGAGTATTTCCAACCACCGACTGGTATGTGCGGGAATACCTGCCTACCTTGACGTCCAGACCGGAGAGGTTGTGGAGGCGACCATCAGCGTCGGCACTGGAGAATACGGAGGGGGCGTGGTTGACGGCCACCACCCGCACTCCACGCCCGCCCAGGTTTACCACCTGCATCATATTTCACCAGATATATTACGCCAGTAACATTCACTGTATAACAAGAGTGACGATACTTCTTCCTTAATCTATATGCAAATAGAAAAAGCTTCTTTTCATTCATTTGAAATGAACGCGATCGAGAGCTCATGTTACTTTCCGTATGGTCTGCTCCAAAAATTATTGTGATATTTAATCACTATAGATTCGAAAGAGGAAGATATCTTCCAGCAACCGCCACCAGCCTAAGGCACCTGCGTGTCTGGTGTCGGTTTTACCTATGAACAAAGTAACCGCACAATTTATTAGTTGGAAAGAAAACATGAAATAAAAACTGTCTTCCTCTAGCATTCAGGAAGCATTGGGGAAAGTAATGGGGCCTGAAAAGGGTCAATAGCCCGAGCGTTGATAACCTCAGATCGCGGGGAAGAGTTACATATGGGTGGATCTCTCATGTTTACCTTGCTTGGGAAAAAGTTTACATCGGAGACAAATGCGCCGTCTCTCCACAGTGTTAGAAACTGCAAGTTCCTGTTGCTGTACAGCTGGTGGGCGTATATGGCTAACTGGCTCTCACTTCCATCAGGGCTGGGAAACAAGAGGAATTTTTGAATGAAAAATTAATATTCTTAGCTCAAAGGTTCTAATTGTATAGCAGGTCGATGATGATCATCATTAACAGTGTTGGAACGAACTGAAAAAGTTCAGATCAGAAGTGTCTATGTGATGACTGAATCTCTCAGGTCAGCAGTGTTCATGTGATGATTATAAATGGTTCAGGTCAGCAGTGGCCATGTGATAGTTATGAATGGTTATTGTAACATTCGTTTATTTGATAAGAGAAGCTTTTGCCAAGTCTGTGTCATAATAACCTATGAATAACACGGACGCAGACACGTACATGATAAAGACAACGTCTACAGTTTTTTGAAGCTTATACATGACTGCCAGGCGCTGTAAGTCCTCGACGGGTGAGCGGGAAAACATGGCGTACCGCCCCTGCCAATCCCAGGCCTCGTCGTCCGTGTCCAGAAGAGCCGTAAAGTCCAGCAGATTCTATTGTTAAAGGGAAATTATGATTTAAGAAACAGCGGAAGTGATTCCAGAAATAGTCTTTTCATTAGAGACAGAAGCAGCATATGTGACAGCAATTACAGAGAAATAGCCAAGACAAAAGCGTTGGTTGCATTAAGTAATAAAAACTAATATTTTTAGTTACAGTAATAATGATTAGTAGTAGTAGTAGTAGTAGTAGTAGTAGTGGTAGTAGTTATAGTAGTAGTAATGTTTAATAATATACTTCGTAGTGGTATAAGTAATTACTCTTACAGTGGGATAACGTTAGTATGGAAACATTGTAACAATGGTGTAAATGTGATTCCTCGAAAATGAGTAGTTTCAAAATATAATAGGTTAATAGTTCACAGGCATTTTCATAATGAAGGCAACAGCTTATGGGAACAAAACATCCGGGAAGGTTGGTGAGGCAGTACATATGAACTGCCTGTTTTTAACAGAGCTGTTAGGCAGAGAAACATCGCAAGTGAATATAGATTTGAACTTATATGTGAGGTTGGTACCGACATGGTCATCCTTATTACACTGATGTTCACATTCATGAATTTTGGTTGTCCGACAATACTCCTGAAGGTTTTTTCAAATCATATCCCAGTTTCTCAACACCACCAAACAATAATGTTTCCTAAAAAATATTTAGTGACGGAATTAATTCATCTTCAGAGAAGCAAAAAAATCTAAGATATTTGGGAGAGCATTTTCAGAGAATATGAATCGTAACATCAAACTGAATATCAAATTACACCGAAAACCGAATTAAGGACACTTTCCAGTTATTTGTAGGCAATGGAATCACAACTTGAAACTCAGTGGTGGCGATGACTAACCTCAGCGACGATTATGTACGTGTCGCAGCCGGTGCTGCGCCATGCCGTACCTGCGCCGCCTCCTCCGTCAGGAGACATCTGCACCTAGAGGATAGAAGCTTGGGTCACCCTATCATCAGTATTTAGCAGTACATCTGAGCAAGCGATCCAGTGCCTTTAACCTTGCCTTAAACATGTAAAAAACTTTTGCAGGTCCACTTGAAAGGGCAGCTGGTCCACAGTGCCACTTGGTAGATCAACTGGAGCATCATGACCCACCTGGTGGAGCAATTGGTCGTGACCCACCTGGTAGGGCAGCTGGCCAGCAACCATGAGGTGGAGAAGGTGAATTGTGAGGTCGGTAGCAAAGTCGTCAGGGCTGGCCAGGATAGTGAGGGAGCAGCTTAGCTGTCTAATACGCTCCAGCCCCGCCATTGCCGCCAGGCACGACGCCGCTTGCTAGAGGTACAAAAACTTTGGAGAACATCAAACTTCTGTGTCATTATTGTCATTTGCAAAGAATCAGTCGTACAGGAATGTAAGAAAGAAAACAGAAAGCGTTTTTGAAAAATAGAACATGCTAATAATTTGCCAGTTAACATCTAAAACAATGTCTATACCTGCATCTTATAGTGAGAGCGGACAGTCAGCGATGGCAGTGTAGCTGTTGCTCCCAGCACGGCTCCAGCCAGCATGAGCCAAGTATCAGTAAACACAAGCATCTTCCTAGAGACAGACGATTCATACCATAGTGTTTGATAGACGTTATGCAAGGAATGTTCGGGTCTGTCTGCTGGTGTGCAGTGTGACTAGTGTGTAGGTGTGTCCAGGAGGAGAGTGCAAGTGTGACCAGGATCTGTGTGGGTGTGCAGTTGTGACTAGCAGGATCTGTCCGCGGGTGCGCTTCAGCTTGGTACCGGCACAAATTCCCAGCTAGATGAGCACGGTCCAGATCCTCATACCCGTCCTCTGTCATACCCTGGATGAGACTGGTCCAGGTATTCCTTTCATAAGAATAACAGTTGCGATAATTTGATTTAGAAAATTGGGGGAGAACTTTACTGATCCAGTACGTATATCCGGTGCCGTATTGGTATGAAAGACATAGGTGAAATGTAATGTTATCATATACATAAATGCCAGAAATTTAGCCTTGGAATATAATCAACTAATATGGACATGAAAGCATGGATGGAGCACATATTGATGTTCACGTAAATATAAGCGAAAATGCACGTAGCATTATTTGCAATTTTGTGAATCAGGTCTGATGTGATTATTCATAGTAGTATATTTTCACCCATCAAAAAAAAAAAAAAAATCAGTTGGTGGTATAGGAACGGCACGGGCCCGTATTTAACGCCAATACTTTCTTACCAGCGCAGTTATACCGTCAGATAATACTACCTCTGTGCCGATGAATTTCAAATCTTGAAAATGCAACCCAATTACTTCGTGTTCTGGTGATATTCTGAAATCAATTAACGTTAGGTGTGCCGATACTATAGGACCCAACTCTTAGTTTCCGTGACAGATCTGCTCAAGCCAAGCTAAGAGTAGGAGTTCCAGTAGGAGCGGCCGTCTAACTTACCGTGTAGGACTGCGGAAAGCGGCTGAATGATTGCTAATCGGGGTGGCGACACCAGAGCTGCAGCCGCAACCGTAGTGGTTGATAAGGTCAGCGTTAGGGCTCGGCAGAAGTTGGAGTATGCTATTAAGTCATGAAGAGCATAGTGGCCATGGTGATGTAATAATGCATGGCACTGACAGTGGCGATAATTGAACTCAGCCATATTGAATATTGTTAATCCATGTTGAGGCCGGGCATCGATACGCACCTGTTTTCTCAGACCACCTGCATATCCCGACCACTCAGGAGGGCGATCGCCTAAAGGCGGATCCGACCATTATGTCTAGCCCCGGGGTCACCGCAGTGCATCACAGTACGAGGAGGGAACTCTGCATCTCACTTTGGAGCTTTAGCAGAGATAGCGACTATCAAGTTCAAGTCAGCTGAGGTTATCCGTTGATAAAGAGTTGAGGTCAATCGAAAATCAGTGAGCTGATAGGAAGGTTTGTATGCATATAATGCCAATTTAGCCAATAAGCAAACATAACACCGTAAAGTAGGTTTATAAAGCTTGGAAACGGAGTACATAACAGCAGATAATACGAGAGAACTGATGTTGAACATCACGTTATAAATTTTATGGAAAAGAAAAAGTAGCAGTTTGATTAATGTGACTGTCAGAATCTCATAAGGTTAGCTGACTTTTCTACAGCACAAAATGTCTCCACAAAGCCGTTGATGTATTCTAGCGTGATTGGAAACCCAAATTACACTGTCACGTCTTATGTTCAACTTGCGAAAGTTTAAAATTGTTTCATTTTTGAATTCATTTCTGTTTGACATTAAGGGAATAAGCGCACGTTGCAGTAAAGACTGGCTGGCAAAAAGTGACAGTAGATCAATGACGCTACGTTTTTTTTTTTTCTAGATTACCTGCTATAGATACTGCATATACAGGCTTTGCTACCATGTTAGATATAGTTTACAGAGTAGGGATACAGGCTTTGTGTTACTGGCCATTTTCAAAATATGAACACGGCTGCTGATCAATATAGTAGGAGTTTTAAGAAATTTATGATTTTACGATAGGTTTTAGAAGAAATCTGGAAAAGTTAAAACAAGAGAAAGATGTAAGTGAAGAAGACCCATCCCAAATTACGGGAGTAGTGACATTACAGAAATAGTTAAGTCCGCCTCGAAAAAATTGTGAGTGCTATTTTTCTAAGATTTCTTTTCTTCCGAACAGTTGCTACGTTTCTATAAAGAATTGATTGATTCTTGTATAGAGTACTGCTCGCACTGTCTCATATCTGGGGTGGCTTTAGCTCTGCATCCTTACTTGACAGGATTAAGTCGAAAGCGGTCCGACATCATTTCCCCCAGGCTAAACGTCAAAACTTGTCACTTGCCCAGTGTCACCCTTCTTTGACCTATCTATATTTAAGTTAAGGCCCGACCTTGATGAGGACCTATATGCGTAATGGTGACTTTAACGTAAAAAAAAAAAAAAATCCACGACTGGCTGTAGAACAGGAAGTCAGTGAATATATATTAAATCCTTAGACTGAAGAACTGATAGGGCGACACTTGTTTATAAGACAGGACCTACGTAAATACCTGGACATTCCTACCCAGACTCACAAAGATAGTCTGTAATTGGAAAGAATAATTAGAGGCATTACTCAAGCATGTAGGACTGTCACAAGTGATTACCCCACACCAGCATAGAATCCTGAGTACAAGACACGAAACCTGGATAGATTCCCAGACAGAAGTTTGAGAACAGACCCCTGATATTAAAGAGCATTTAATGGTTTGGGTACAATGTTGCTGACCAAATGTGTGACCAAAATTCCGGAAAGTTTGAAGAGTAAAACAAGAATGTTTATAGAAGAAAAGAGGTCCACGACCACGTAGTATGAAGTAGGTGATCCATGCCTTGTTTCTAACTTTGCTGATAGATGGTTAAAAAAATCACATTAGTTGTATCAGTCAAAACAAAATTAAGTGTAAGAGGTGTTTACGAGGAGAAAAATCTATTGCTCAGAAGCTGCTACTAAAGCCATCATTGATGAGAGTTAATTTCACGAGATCTTCATACACCTCTAATGTAACTTGTTTAAGATTTTGTGTAATGCATATATCACACATGGAATTTTACTTCTGAACTGAAACTTTTACATGTATAAAGCATTTGTTCATGAGGGAATGTTTAAACAAACTGACCATTAACAAGAAAAGGAGCCATGATAACATGATAAGATTTTTTGGATCAAGATCTTATTGAGCAGTATAACGTGTTTCCACACATTCCCTAAGCAAACATTGTATCTCATAGGTCAAAGCATTTTTCTGTAGAGGTCAAGGAGATTCATTCCGGTGTATTTCTGGATATAGGTGTTACGTACTTGTCACTTTATATTACCCAAGTAACAGTATCTGAGGTGCTTTATGCATCAGATCAGCTGGTCATCAACCAAATATTTCGTATGATCAAATGATTTTACAAAGATTTAGATATTCCTCTGCCATAAGTTAATGTTTAAAATGTAACTAATGTTACTGGGGTGAATGGCAACATTGCTGCACAACAGCTGATCTATCACAACAAACAAGCTTTCGTGGCATTCTTGGGAATAGATTTTTTTTTTATCTTTTATGCTTGATTCTGATTCTTTAAGGTATATCTTATGAGTTCACAATAATTATGCATATGGCAGAGTCATGTTAGATTGATATAAAGTACTTAGCGAATTTACTTGATGAGCCAGAATGACAGCTTCGCAACATGCTGGGGGTGCTTCGTGTAATAGACAATATGTGCCATTTTTGATGTAATGCTGACAGGCTTGTGGATGCTGATGTTTATCATATAAAGGTAAGATGATTATTCACTTTTAATGGGTCACTTATAAGTATATTTTTTTTATATGATTTTACAGTGTAATTGATAAAATTTCGAGGGGAAAATGACTTCCACGCCCAGTAAGTGCGCTAACCCTCCTTCCTTTATGCAATTTCAAGTAATTTCCTGTGAACAGAAAGGGGTTTTAAGACTGGGAAAATGCTGGGTTGAAGATACCTGGTTTCTTGCAGATATGACACCAAAACAGACCTAAATAAACCAAACCAAAGCAAACCAAACCTTACAACCAAATCCAGTCTGATATAATTTATATAGAGTACATGAAGTTTGGTATAAGTGTGAATTAAGTTTATCTTACTTAGATGAGTATAGTGCTGCAATTGCGACCAAGAATTTGTGAATCACTGGCCAGGGTCAGGAAAGAACTTTCATATTTATCCAACATTGAGTATGTACTGTCTTGTGCACCACACTTTCTCTCTTATTTTTTTCACTCTAAAATCATCTAAGAGGCAAACACAATTCTTTCATGTAGGACTTTTGTTTTCAAACATGCAAAAGTTTGTATTGTGTTAACTATCAGAACTGTTCATTCACCAAATGCAAGAATTATATATATATATATATATATATATATATATATATATATATATATATATATATATATATATATATATATATATATTATCCCTGGGGATAGGGGATTAAGAATACTTCCCACGTATTCCCTGCGTGTCGTAGAAGGCGACTAAAAGGGGAGGGAGCGGGAGGCTGGAAATCCTCCCCTCTCGTTTTTTTTTTTTTAATTTTCCAAAAGAAGGAACAGAGGGGGGCCAGGTGAGGATATTCCACAAAGGCCCAGTCCTCTGTTCTTAAACGCTACCTCGGTAATGCGGGAAATGGCGAATAGTTTAAAAGAAAAAAAAAGAAAAGATATATATATATATATATATATATATATATATATATATATATATATATATATATATTATTTATTTCTTTATTTATTCATTTATTTTGCTTTGTTGCTGTCTCCCGTGTTAGCGAGGTAGCGCAAGGAAACAGACGAAAGAATGGCCCAACCCACCCACATACACGTATGTACATACATGTCCACACACGCAAATATACATACCCATACATCTCAATGTATACATATATATACTCACACAGACATATACATATATACACATGTACATAATTCATACTGTCTGCCTTTACATTCCCATCGCCACCTTGCCACACATGAAATAACAACCCCCGCCCCCCTCATGTGTGTGAGGTAGCGCTAGGAAAAGACAACAAAGGCCCCATTCATTCACACTCAGTCTCTAGCTGTCATGTAATAATGCACCGAAACCACAACTCCCTTTCCACATCCAGGCCCCACAGAACTTTCCATGTTTTACCCCAGATGCTTGACATGCCCTGGTTCAATCCATTGACAGCACGTCGACCCTGGTATACCACATTGTTCTAATTCACTCTATTCCATGCATGCCTTTCACTCTCCTGCATGTTCAGGCCCCGATCACTCAAAATCTTTTTCACTCCATCTTTCCACCTCCCACTTCTCCTCGTTCCTTCCACCTCTGACACATATATCCTCTTTGCCAATCTTTCCTCACTGATTCTCTCCATGTGACCAAACCATTTCAAAACACCCTCTTCTTCTCTCTCAACCACACTCTTTTTATTACCTTACATCTCTTTAACCCTATTATTACTTACTCAATCAAACCACCTCACACCACATATTGTCCTCAAACATCTCATTTCCAGCACATCCACCCTCCTGCGCACAACTCTATCCATAGCCCACGCCTCGCAACCATACAACATTGTTGGAACCACTGTTCCTTTAAACATACTCATTTTTGCTTTCCAAGATAATGTTCTCGACTTCCACACATTCTTCAACACTCCCAGAATTTTTGCCATCTCCCCCACCCTATGATTCACTTCCACTTCCATGTATATATATATATACATATGTATGTGTATGTGGGTGGGTTGGGCCATTCTTTCGTCTGTTTCCTTGCGCTGCCTTGCTAACGTGAGAGACAGTGACAAAGTATAATAAAAAAGATATAATAAAAAATATATATACATATTGCAAGAGGTCACACTGGTGCATGTGTATGAATATGTGTAGTATAGTTCTTTGTGTCTGACCAACAAATGAAAATGTACAAACATTTCTCCTTTTACTGAACAGATAATTAGTGAAAGAGAAGAGAGAGGCATTTGGCCGATTTTTGCAGGGAAATAATGCAAATGAGTGGGAGATGTATAAAAGAAAGAGGCAGGAGGTCAAGAGAAAGGTGCAAGAGATGAAAAAGAGGGCAAATGAGAGTTGGGGTGAGAGAGTATCATTAAATTTTAGGGAGAATAAAAAGATGTTTTGGAAAGGTAAATAAAGTGCATAAGACAAGGGAACAAATGGGAACCTCAGTGAAGGGGGCTAATGGGGAGGTGATAACAAGAAGTGGTGATGTGAGAAGGAGATGGAGTGAGTGTTTTGAAGGTTTGTTGAATGTGTTTGATGATAGAATGGCAGATATAGGGTGTTTTGGTTGAGATGGTGTGCAAAGTGAGAGGGTTAGGGGAAATGATTTGGTAAGCAGAGAAGAGGTAGTAAGAAAGATGAAAGCTGGCAAGGCAGCAGGTTTGGATAGTATTGCATTGGAATTTATTAAAAAAGGGGGTAACTGTATTGTTGACTGGTTGGTAAGGTTATTAAATGTATGTATGATTCATGGTGAGGTGCCTGAGGATTGGCGGAATGCTTGCATAGTGCCATTGTACAAAGGCAAAGGGGATAAGAGTGAGTGCTCAAATTACAGAGGTATAAGTTTGTCGAGTATTCCTGGTAAATTATATGGGAGGGTATTGATTGAGAGGGTGAAGGCATGTACAGAGCATCAGATTGGGGAAGAGCAGTGTGGTTTCAGAAGTGGTAGAGGATGTGTTGATCAGGTGTTTGCTTTGAAGAATGTATGTGAGAAATATTAGAAAAGCAAATGGATTTGTATGTAGCATTTATGGATCTGGAGAAGGTATATGACAGAGTTGATAGAGATGCTCTGTGGAAGGTATTAAGAATACATGGTGTGGGAGGCAAGTTGTTAGAAGCAGTGAAAAGTTTTTATCGAGGATGTAAGGCATGTGTACGTGTAGGAAGAGAGGAAAGTGATTGGTTCTCAGTGAATGTAGGTTTGCGACAGGGGTATGTGATGTGTCCATGGTTGTTTAATTTATTTATGGATGGGGTTGGTAGGGAGGTGAATGCAAGAGTTTTGGAAAGAGGGGCAAGTATGCTGTCTGTTGTGGATGAGAGAGCTTGGGAGGTAAGTCAGTTGTTGTTCGCTGATGATACAGCGCTGGTGGCTGATTCATGTGATAAACTGCAGAAGCTGGTGATTGAGTTTGGTAAAGTGTGTGAAAGAAGAAAGTTGAGAGTAAATGTGAATAAGAGCAAGGTTATTAGGTACAGTAGGGTTGAGGGTCAAGTCAATTGGGAGTAAGTTTGAATGGAGAAAAACTGGAGGAAGTGAAGTGTTTTAGGTATCTGGGAGTTGATTTGGCAGTGGATGGAACCATGGAAGTGGAAGTGAACCATAGGGTGGGGGGGGGAGGCGAAAATTCTGGGGGTCTTGCAGAATGTGTGGAAGTCGAGAACATTATCTCAGAAAGCAAAAATGGGTATGTTTGAAGGAATAGTGGTTCCAACAATGTTGTATGGTTGTGAGGCGTGGGCTATGGATAGAGTTGTGCGCAGGAGGGTGGATGTGCTGGAAATGAGATGTTTGATGACAGTATGTGGTGTGAGGTAGTTTGACTAAGTAATGATAGGGTAAGAGAGATGTGTGGTAATAAAAAGAGTGTGGTTGACAAAGCAAAATAAATAAAAAATACTTAACAGATTAGTACCTTCTATCAACTTTACTGCAAAAGTGGAAAATAATTATATATACCATATTTAGATTGCATGATCCATAGGGATAGGAACATGTTTAAGTTTAGCATATACAGAAAACCTACTAATGTGTGTGTTCATATAATCATTATTACTCAGCTCAACATGACAGAGTTAAATTATCATTCCAGTCGATAATCCTTAGGGCATTATGTATACGCAGTCCTGAATTTATTGGTGATGAGTTTGAAAAGATATATTCTATTGGATCCAAGTTAAGAGTATCTTAGCTTTTTCATTTATAAGTCCCTTAAGCTGGTAAAGAAATAATTTTATAAATCCAAACCTCCCCTTGATACCAAGAATCTTTTAGTTCTCCCTTTTATTGATGATTGTGCAATACTTCCCAGGTTGCTTAAATCCTTTAATGTAAATTTTACCATTCAGCAATATCATTACAATAAAGAATATCATAATCAAAAGCTCACCAGAAAATTCTGCTGGCTGTGTTTACACAATAACTGGTAAAGGTTTTTTGCATTATTGTATGATGGGATGATGTTAATGATATTTGTAGAAAAGTGATGAGATCAAATCTATGCTAGAAATTGAGGTGAATGGGGAAAATTACATCATCATTTAATGGTATTAGCAGTGACCCTATTTGTTATCAATTGGCAATTGTAGCAGGTGATGGTTAAGTGAGATTGTGCCATTTTTTATTGAGTTTGCCTCTCTTTGCCACCAGTGTTATCCATATTGCTTTTATGTCTTTAAAGGAGAATTACATGAATGAAGGGCAGTTAAGGATTGTAGCTGAGAGATTTGCTTTTTTCATGCTCAACAGTGAGCTTTTACCACATAAAAGCAGTAGTCGAGATGGCAGGATCAGGAGGCAGTGAGGATGTAGACTCAAGCTTTAAGGCTCAGCTGGAAGATGATGTCATCCGTGAAGCCCTCACTTCTGGAACAGACCTGAGACAGTACTCCCAATCTGTAGAGAAGGAACTCCGACAGGTTTGGATTAGTAGAGCTCTTGTTTGATTATGTATTGGAGGTATGATTAGAATGAACTGTAACTGTTATTTGACTGTATAATGAATTATACTGCCTGTATATAACAAAGTTTCTTATTTGACTTTGAACATTGAATTATATTGCTTTTGTAACAGAATTTTTTATTTGAGTGTGAACAGTGAATTATGCTGCTTGTAAAGCAGTACCATTAGAGGGATCGTAAAAGAAAACATGTATGTGGTAAGCTTTTTTAGCCTTTTCACCATGGAAATTGCTTATGTGTGATTAGATTTCATTTCCTACCCATTGCAAAAATTTTGATATCTTCATGGCAGCCAAAACTCTTTCCCTCATACTCTTACTGCCTAAATTACTATGTACTATCACATGGTTTTTAATGTGCCCACCAAACCACACAGAGTGTAGTCATCTTTAGGTAACGTGAGTGAATACAAATATAGATTAACAACAGATAAGTTATATGCAGTAACATCATGATGTATAGTATAAAGAAATATTATGAATAGCATGATATGTAAATGAACTTAGTGCCTGTTCCTGGAAATTGTTTGGTTCATTAATTTTTCTCTTTTCATTCACCTCTAAGATATTCTTTCATCATGAGTCACATGAAGAGAAATATATGGGCAGAGAAGGTAGATGATATATTTCAGGCATCAACCCAGAAAATGCAAATATTTTTTTTTCTTACTGTATGTGTAATTTTCTGCTGTTACTAACACATGTATAGTACATGATATCTATGAATAAGGTAATGTTCTCCATGGATAGAGGAGTTTCGTGCTTTCAGAATACATCTGACTTTTTAATCAATCCTTTTTCTCATTTATCTGTTATTTATTAATAAGATCAAGAAATTTTATCAGTTTTCTAGTTAAAAACATAAAATTCGATTCCTGTATATTATGTTAGAGGAATTTCAGTGCCAGATAAGGAAACAGGATAGTCATTTCAGTTGAAAATGGAAGAAAATTTGTCAAATTCCATCAGTTTTTCAAGGAAAAATTACGTTTATTAGGGAATGCCATGAATGATGAATATGCAGTGAAAGGGTTAATGAAAGTAAGTTGTTCAAGTGTTATGTATGATCAACAATTTATTATTGGCTGAGAGTATATAAGTATCAGTAAAATAAGGTCTTCTTTGTCTTTTAGCTGGAAAATCTAAGCATCCAAGATTACATCAACAAAGCCCAGAATATAGCTACATTGCACCACCAAATAACAGAGTGTGACTCAATTCTTGAAGTAAGTAGCATACAGATATTCTTTTTAGATACTTGGACACAGTCCATATTTTATGTTTGGCTTTAGTGATGTACTGTATAAGTACTGGTATGTTTGAAGGTATAGTACTCCTAACACTGTTGTACTGATGTGAAGAATGAGCTGTAGTTGAGAATGTGCAGGGGATGTTGGGTTTGTTGGAAATGAAGTGTGTGAGAATAATATATGGTATGAGGAAAGTTAATCAAGTAAGTAAAACAAGAGTAAGAGACGGATGTGGTAATAAGAAGAGTATGATTGAGAGAGCTAAAGACATGCTGAAATGGTGCAGAGAATGAATGGGGAAAGGTTGAGTAAAAGGTTATATGTGTCAGAAGTGGAGAGAACAAGGAGAAAGGTTAGACCAATTTGGATGGAGTGAAAAATACTTAGAGTGCTTAAGTCCTGAAATTTCAGGATGGAGAGAAACATACATGTGATAGAGTGATTTGTTGCAGATAACCAATGTATGTGACTCTTTTCTCCTGTAGGCATTTTATGTGCTGCTGTGCTATTTGTCACTGATAGGCATGTTTCTGTATGCTTTGTATGTTGTCCAGGTGCAGAATATAGTACGCTCTATAACTGAATTATTATAATTATCTGTGTATTTTTAGTAGGTCTACGGTTTCACTTTTTTTAGCTTTTGAATAGTCTTTCAATTTCCCATTCTTTCTGAGCTACTATAGATTAAACAGTAACATATTTTTCCTTTACTTAGAATATGCAGGGCATGCTGGAAGGGTTTTTGACTCATTTATCTACAATTAGTCAGGAGATACAATCTCTTCAAGAACAGTCAGCCTCAATCAATGTCCAGCTTACCAACAGGAAGCAAGTTCATGCTGAGATGTCAGCATTCATCGATCAGCTGATGGTCCCTGAAGTTATGATTCAGTAAGATATTTATATTTATATGTTAATGTGCTGAGAGGTGCAACTGGAGGGATGTCTGATCATTATCTTGTGGAGGCTAAGGTGAAGATTTGTATGGGTTTTCAGAAAAGAAGAGTGAATGTTGGGGTGAAGAGGGTGGTGAGAGTAAGTGAGCTTGGGAAGGAGACCTGTGTGAGGAAGTACCAGGAGAGACTGAGTACAGAATGGAAAAAGGTGAGAACAATGGAAGTAAGGGGAGTGGGGAAGGAATGGGATGTATTTAGGGAATCAGTGATGGATTGCGCAAAAGATGCTTGTGGCATGAGAAGAGTGGGAGGTGGGTCGATTAGAAAGGGTAGTGAGTGGTGGGATGAAGAAGTAAGAGTATTAGTGAAAGAGAAGAGAGGCATTTGGACGATTTTTGCAGGGAAAAAATGCAATTGAGTGGGAGATATATAAATGAAAGAGACAGGAGGTCAAGAGAAAGGTGCAAGAGGTGAAAAAAAGGCAAATGAGAGTTGGGGTGAGAGAGTATCATTAAATTTTAGGGAGAATAAAAAGATGTTCTGGAAGGAGGTAAATAAAGTGCGTAAGACAAGGGAGCAAATGGGAACTTCAGTGAAGGGCGCAAATGGGGAGGTGATAACAAGTAGTGGTGATGTGAGAAGGAGATGGAGTGAGTATTTTGAAGGTTTGTTGAATGTGTTTGATGATAGAGTGGCAGATATAGGGTGTTTTGGTCGAGGTGGTGTGCAAAGTGAAAGGGTTAGGGAAAATGATTTGGTAAACAGAGAAGAGGTAGTGAAAGCTTTGCGGAAGATGAAAGCCGGCAAGGCAGCAGGTTTGGATGGTATTGCAGTGGAATTTATTAAAAAAGGGGGTGACTGTATTATTGACTGGTTGGTAAGGTTATTTAATGTATGTATGACTCATGGTGAGGTGCCTGAGGATTGGTAGAATGCGTGCATAGTGCCATTGTACAAAGGCAAAGGGGATAAGAGTGAGTGCTCCAATTACAGAGGTATAAGTTTGTTGAGTATTCCTGGTAAATTATATGGGAGGGTATTGATTGAGAGGGTGAAGGCATGTACAGAGCATCAGATTGGGGAAGAGCAGTGTGGTTTCAGAAGTGGTAGAGGATGTGTGGATCAGGTGTTTGCTTTGAAGAATGTATGTGAGAAATACTTAGAAAAGCAAATGGATTTTGTATGTGAGAAATACTTAGAAAAGCAAATGGATTTGTATGTAGCATTTATGGATCTGGAGAAGGCATATGATAGAGTTGATAGAGATGCTCTGTGGAAGGTATTAAGAATATATGGTGTGGGAGGAAAGTTGTTAGAAGCAGTGAAAAGTTTTTATCGAGGATGTAAGGCATGTGTACGTGTAGGAAGAGAGGAAAGTGATTGGTTCTCAGTGAATGTAGGTTTGCGGCAGGGGTGTGTGATGTCTCCATGGTTGTTTAATTTGTTTATGGATGGGGTTGTTAGGGAGGTAAATGCAAGAGTTTTGGAAAGAGGGGCAAGTATGAAGTCTGTTGGGGATGAGAGAGCTTGGGAAGTGAGTCAGTTGTTGTTCGCTGATGATACAGCGCTGGTGGCTGATTCATGTGAGAAACTGCAGAAGCTGGTGACTGAGTTTGGTAAAGTGTGTGGAAGAAGAAAGTTAAGAGTAAATGTGAATAAGAGTAAGGTTATTAGGTACAGTAGGGTTGAGGGTCAAGTCAATTGGGAGGTGAGTTTGAATGGAGAAAAACTGGAGGAAGTGAAGTGTTTTAGATATCTGGGAGTGGATCTGGCAGCAGATGGAACCATGGAAGCGGAAGTGGATCATAGGGTGGGGGAGGGGGCGAAAATTCTGGGGGCCTTGAAGAATGTGTGGAAGTCGAGAACATTATCTCGGAAAGCAAAAATGGGTATGTTTGAAGGAATAGTGGTTCCAACAATGTTGTATGGTTGCGAGGCGTGGGCTATGGATAGACTTGTGCGCAGGAGGATGGATGTGCTGGAAATGAGATGTTTGAGGACAATGTGTGGTGTGAGGTGGTTTGATCGAGTGAGTAACGTAAGGGTAAGAGAGATGTGTGGAAATAAAAAGAGCGTGGTTGAGAGAGCAGAAGAGGGTGTTTTGAAGTGGTTTGGGCACATGGAGAGAATGAGTGAGGAAAGATTGACCAAGAGGATATATGTGTCGGAGGTGGAGGGAACGAGGAGAAGAGGGAGACCAAATTGGAGGTGGAAAGATGGAGTGAAAAAGATTTTGTGTGATCGGGGCCTGAACATGCAGGAGGGTGAAAGGAGGGCAAGGAATAGAGTGAATTGGAGCGATGTGGTATACCGGGGTTGACGTGCTGTCAGTGGATTAAAGCGGGGCATGTGAAGCGTCTGGGGTAAACCATGGAAAGCTGTGTAGGTATGTTTATTTGCGTGTGTGGACGTGTGTATATACATGTTTATGGAGGGGGGGTTGGGCCATTTCTTTCGTCTGTTTCCTTGCGCTACCTCGCAAACGCGGGAGACAGCGACAAAGTATAATAAAAAATAAAAAAAAAATTTATATTTTTATGAAAGCTGAACCTTTTTCTTAAGAGCAGTGACTTACAGTTTCAAATTTTATGAAACTTTAAATCTTTAGCCAGACATCAGTATATCCCTCCTTGATGCAGATGTTTTCAAACTCAGCATTATTTTTCAAAGATTATTTGTTCTTTCTTGTTAATTATAGGGCTGCTTTTCATGTTAGAAAATCAGCTTACTGTAAACCACAAGTCCCAGTCTCATTTGTTAGTGGGGAGGGTGCTAGAGGTGTGAGAATGTGTTTGTTTCAAATTTTGAATTTTGTGCTAGCAGAGAATGGTATGGGTTTCTTCCCACCATCTTTTTGGTACCCCTCATTACTGAATGGTTTCCATATGGTGTGTTGCATTTGTCAAATGTTTCCTGCTTACAGTGTACCCTGAACACTGTGTTGTGAGCATTATGAATCGAAAAGCATTTTCTATCTTGTAGAAATTCTTGATTATCCAAGAAGCTTAATAGAGTTATGCTGACTCTGCAAGATGAAGCAAACATCCTCAAGTGTTTGAATCAGGGTGAAACTATGGCATCATTTGTGGAATTTTATGATCTAGGCTTGCATATTGCTTTTGACTCTGAAGAAACAAATGTTGGAAATCATGAGATTCTGTTCATGTATGCAGTCATCAAATACTGTTATTCTTAATTCTGATTTAATGCAGTCAGTATTTCTAAGCTGCATAGGTTAGGAATCAGGTTGGGAAACCTCAGCTGTATGCCAAAATCAGTTATCTGCATGTGATCAAGTACTGATTAATGCAGTTAGAAGAGGAAGCACTGTATTTTATATATTCTTTATCTAAATTCGCTTTATATGGCTTCTCTACTGTTGCTTTGTGTCTTGTGAATGGTTATTGAGGCAACTCCAATCTCTTAATATGCAGCATTATATCTTAGTGCAAACAATGATGATTCAGATTTTAAACATTTATTCTGGCAAACGTTAAACAGATATGTAGGGTTCTTAAATGGATGTTTGGAGCAAAGTTTTTAGGAAGTCTGTGCATTTGCAACTATTCTGTAAGGAAATGTAGATTATGGAAATGATAAGAAAATTTGCAGAATAGTAGTATTCTATATTGTAAATGCAAAATTTCAGCAAAGTAAGACTTAACTAGTTTTGTCCTTGTCAATAACATGTCTCAGTGAATCATAGTTAGATTTAACCCTCATGGGACTCTTGCCTTACTGACAAGGTTACAGTGCTGGTACTCTAGTAGTACAGGTACTTGTACAGGTTGCCTTCTTTGGGCCTTGTTTAAACTAGATGTGCCTTATTGGTATTTAGGGATGCCATTTTATGTATTGAGAGCATTAAGGCATGTGTTAGCTACTAAGAAAAGTCTATTGTGTATAGTTAAAAGAGAGATGGACTACTTTCATTGCATATTGCTTAAGAGTGTTATATTTTAGTCTTGCCAGAGGAAAGGTCTACAGTTTCTCATTTTAGACTTTGCAGCTGTGGCATTATGTTCCAGCTTCATACCTATCTTCATTTTATGAATAGTTTTATAAAGGGAACAGGGGCTTTCTAATCTAACTTGATTATTTCATGCCTACTCAGTTTGCATACTAAATTGAATTATTTTGTGGGAATTGTTTCTGTATCCGTATTTCCATACACACATAAGATGCCTCCACTGCACTGAGTCTGCATTAGTTGATTTTATCCCTTGAGAAACCCTTGGCTTTGAGGAGCCCATTTATTGAGTGTGTCTGTCTCTTCTATGGTCCTCCCCCTCTCCTTGTACCTTCATTCATATTACCATGTCATTTTCACCAACCTCTTGTTTCACATAGTGTTCACCATGGGCATGGCCTAATTATGATATGCTTTTTGTAATGTAACTCTCTAGTACCTCCCTACTTCATGTATCTTCCTTGCTCTGATATTATTTATGTTGCCTTTTTTCCTAATCTTGGGTAGGTGAGATATCATCAAACATATGTAATCCATTCTGATACAGTAAACTTATTTGTTAAAACAAATATTCTTTATATAGAAGTGAAAATTTTTAGCTCTAGAAGGTAATTTGAAGTATCAAAAGTACTTCCAGACTTGTGCAACTGAAGTCTTTAAATACATTCTTTTGTTTTTTCTTGTCAGCCACATTCTCAATACTCCAGTTACTGATGAGCATTTTATGCAGCAGCTCAAGGCCCTCAACCAAAAGAGCAAGTTTATCAAGGAACAGAATTTCAGAGGTTAGTTGTCTATTTCAGGTCCCATGATTTAGTGAGATTACTTTACACTGTGTGAACTGTACTGTAGCCCGAAAAACAGAGATAAGAGAATCTGCTGTGTTTTAGAAATAGAAGTTTACAAAATATGCCTTTTTCTCAGTTTTGAAAATTCAAAAAAGGAAGTTTCCATTCATGATATATTGTGCAAAAACAATAATAGTCCAGGTCAAGGCTCAGAATTCATAAGGTGTGAGGTATTGGGTTCATCTTGTAAACAAACAAGGTTGGCAGGCTGTATTCAGTGTCTTTGAAGAGCCAGACAGATTGTCAAGTTAGTGCCCTGAACAATTTTTTTTTTCACTTAGATACCACCATATAAAAGTAAAATGTACAAAGGATGTTAGATTCTTCTTTTATAAACTCTTCTCTCAGTGCAGCTCTTTTACCGTATATTACAGTATGATTCTTTTTTAGCAAACTTCCTCTCTTGCCCTCAGCTTAATTAGCAGATTATCAGGCAGGTTGACTTTCCTCCTTGCTCAGTGGAACTATTTCCAGAGGACGTTGTGAAAGCTTTTTTTTATGGAAACATCATTAATTTCTTCCATTTATAGTGTTATGACAGTGCTTGATAAGTCCCTCAGTGATTTAGTTTCCCAGGTGTAACCCTAGTGCATGCTGATTCTCATCTTTACTCACTGGAAAATAAAAGGGTCCTAACTTTGGTTTGAGTAAAGTATCTTAGCCGTAATAGGCTTAGTCAGCTGACAGTTTTTAATAAAACTTTCCCCTGGAGTTTTCTTTGCAGGGAACATTGACAGGACTTGGGTCTACAAGGTTGCAGTATTTCATGGTTATGACTGAGAAACTTTTGTTGGTCTTGAGGTTTTATATTCCATGTTCAAGAGCAGTAATTCTCAGCAGGTAAATTGTTAAGATTTCCTGGCTTAGGTTTTACATTAGGACATATGTTTTAACAAAATATTCCTTAAATAAGGCCTATCTGCAGCTCATGTATTGCAAAGTGATCAAATGAAATGCTTGATTGAGGACTCACTGGGCTTATGATGGTGGATGATTACTTGAATGATAGATCTCATCACTGTGATCTGCAAACCTTGGAAGATTCAGCTGTGCTGAAGGGAAGCCTCCCATATGGTTCTTCTCAAAAGAGAGTTAATTTTGAGTTGCTTGTTCTTTTGTAAATACCTGCAGATAATTCTTGTAGTGAACAGAACCTCCTCCCCTTTGAGGTGCTTTGGAAAGTAAATGAAGGTGAGAGCAAGGAAGGGAGCTTGCTTTACGAGTCATCTTGAGGCCAGTGAAAAGAATGTTTTTAAGTTACACTCATCCCTTGCCCCATCTCATCACCTGGCATACCTTCCTTCTTTGGACACTGCATAATTTTCCAGTGACCATAAGTTGTCATGGAATAGCATGACTGTCAACTGAGCAGGAGAATATGTGGTGACAAGGTGGTCATGACTTCTAAGCTCAAGATTCAGAATTCTTATAAGTAGATTTTTCAGGCCACCCTTGGGGCACATTATAGCTGTTTTTCTTCTGCATGAAGTATGATTGTGGCAATTTCAGTTCTGTAGTTATGCATTTTCAGTACCTCATGTAATCTAACAGCTTATGAAAACTATATAACATAATTTTGATTGGCTCAAAATGTTATGTACATACTGGATCATCCATGCTCTGTCTGATTGTTTTGTGTTAAACTGAAGAAATAAAATTTTACTAGACAACTTTTTCATGACACATGTACAGATGCCCACTCCTGCCAAGATGTTCAAGATATTGTAGACAAGCTTACTGTTAAGGCTGTTAGCAAAATTCGGGAATATTTACTTCAGAAGGTGTATCAGTTCCGGAAACCTCTATCTAACTACCAAATCCCACAAAATGCAATGATTAAGCACAGGTAGGAGCCAGTTCTTCTTATCGAATCTTTTTAGACACTAGTTGATTTAGTTTGTTTAACATAATAGTTGTTGATTGGAATAGTCACCATTTAGTGTATGACCCTTTCCATTATTTTATACAGATTAATATTTTATTAGACTGCTTTATTAATTGACCAAGAGGATATATGTGTCGGAGGTGGAGGGAACGAGGAGAAGAGGGAGACCAAATTGGAGGTGGAAAGATGGAGTGAAAAAGATTTTGTGTGATCGGGGCCTGAACATGCAGGAGGGTGAAAGGAGGGCAAGGAATAGAGTGAATTGGAGCGATGTGGTATACCGGGGTTGACGTGCTGTCAGTGGATTAAAGCGGGGCATGTGAAGCGTCTGGGGTAAACCATGGAAAGCTGTGTAGGTATGTTTATTTGCGTGTGTGGACGTGTGTATATACATGTTTATGGAGGGGGGGTTGGGCCATTTCTTTCGTCTGTTTCCTTGCGCTACCTCGCAAACGCGGGAGACAGCGACAAAGTATAATAAAAAATAAAAAAAAAATTTATATTTTTATGAAATGAACCTTTTTCTTAAGAGCAGTGACTTACAGTTTCAAATTTTATGAAACTTTAAATCTTTAGCCAGACATCAGTATATCCCTCCTTGATGCAGATGTTTTCAAACTCAGCATTATTTTTCAAAGATTATTTGTTCTTTCTTGTTAATTATAGGGCTGCTTTTCATGTTAGAAAATCAGCTTACTGTAAACCACAAGTCCCAGTCTCATTTGTTAGTGGGGAGGGTGCTAGAGGTGTGAGAATGTGTTTGTTTCAAATTTTGAATTTTGTGCTAGCAGAGAATGGTATGGGTTTCTTCCCACCATCTTTTTGGTACCCCTCATTACTGAATGGTTTCCATATGGTGTGTTGCATTTGTCAAATGTTTCCTGCTTACAGTGTACCCTGAACACTGTGTTGTGAGCATTATGAATCGAAAAGCATTTTCTATCTTGTAGAAATTCTTGATTATCCAAGAAGCTTAATAGAGTTATGCTGGCTCTGCAAGATGAAGCAAACATCCTCAAGTGTTTGAATCAGGGTGAAACTATGGCATCATTTGTGGAATTTTATGATCTAGGCTTGCATATTGCTTTTGACTCTGAAGAAACAAATGTTGGAAATCATGAGATTCTGTTCATGTATGCAGTCATCAAATACTGTTATTCTTAATTCTGATTTAATGCAGTCAGTATTTCTAAGCTGCATAGGTTAGGAATCAGGTTGGGAAACCTCAGCTGTATGCCAAAATCAGTTATCTGCATGTGATCAAGTACTGATTAATGCAGTTAGAAGAGGAAGCACTGTATTTTATATATTCTTTATCTAAATTCGCTTTATATGGCTTCTCTACTGTTGCTTTGTGTCTTGTGAATGGTTATTGAGGCAACTCCAATCTCTTAATATGCAGCATTATATCTTAGTGCAAACAATGATGATTCAGATTTTAAACATTTATTCTGGCAAACGTTAAACAGATATGTAGGGTTCTTAAATGGATGTTTGGAGCAAAGTTTTTAGGAAGTCTGTGCATTTGCAACTATTCTGTAAGGAAATGTAGATTATGGAAATGATAAGAAAATTTGCAGAATAGTAGTATTCTATATTGTAAATGCAAAATTTCAGCAAAGTAAGACTTAACTAGTTTTGTCCTTGTCAATAACATGTCTCAGTGAATCATAGTTAGATTTAACCCTCATGGGACTCTTGCCTTACTGACAAGGTTACAGTGCTGGTACTCTAGTAGTACAGGTACTTGTACAGGTTGCCTTCTTTGGGCCTTGTTTAAACTAGATGTGCCTTATTGGTATTTAGGGATGCCATTTTATGTATTGAGAGCATTAAGGCATGTGTTAGCTACTAAGAAAAGTCTATTGTGTATAGTTAAAAGAGAGATGGACTACTTTCATTGCATATTGCTTAAGAGTGTTATATTTTAGTCTTGCCAGAGGAAAGGTCTACAGTTTCTCATTTTAGACTTTGCAGCTGTGGCATTATGTTCCAGCTTCATACCTATCTTCATTTTATGAATAGTTTTATAAAGGGAACAGGGGCTTTCTAATCTAACTTGATTATTTCATGCCTACTCAGTTTGCATACTAAATTGAATTATTTTGTGGGAATTGTTTCTGTATCCGTATTTCCATACACACATAAGATGCCTCCACTGCACTGAGTCTGCATTAGTTGATTTTATCCCTTGAGAAACCCTTGGCTTTGAGGAGCCCATTTATTGAGTGTGTCTGTCTCTTCTATGGTCCTCCCCCTCTCCTTGTACCTTCATTCATATTACCATGTCATTTTCACCAACCTCTTGTTTCACATAGTGTTCACCATGGGCATGGCCTAATTATGATATGCTTTTTGTAATGTAACTCTCTAGTACCTCCCTACTTCATGTATCTTCCTTGCTCTGATATTATTTATGTTGCCTTTTTTCCTAATCTTGGGTAGGTGAGATATCATCAAACATATGTAATCCATTCTGATACAGTAAACTTATTTGTTAAAACAAATATTCTTTATATAGAAGTGAAAATTTTTAGCTCTAGAAGGTAATTTGAAGTATCAAAAGTACTTCCAGACTTGTGCAACTGAAGTCTTTAAATACATTCTTTTGTTTTTTCTTGTCAGCCACATTCTCAATACTCCAGTTACTGATGAGCATTTTATGCAGCAGCTCAAGGCCCTCAACCAAAAGAGCAAGTTTATCAAGGAACAGAATTTCAGAGGTTAGTTGTCTATTTCAGGTCCCATGATTTAGTGAGATTACTTTACACTGTGTGAACTGTACTGTAGCCCGAAAAACAGAGATAAGAGAATCTGCTGTGTTTTAGAAATAGAAGTTTACAAAATATGCCTTTTTCTCAGTTTTGAAAATTCAAAAAAGGAAGTTTCCATTCATGATATATTGTGCAAAAACAATAATAGTCCAGGTCAAGGCTCAGAATTCATAAGGTGTGAGGTATTGGGTTCATCTTGTAAACAAACAAGGTTGGCAGGCTGTATTCAGTGTCTTTGAAGAGCCAGACAGATTGTCAAGTTAGTGCCCTGAACAATTTTTTTTTTCACTTAGATACCACCATATAAAAGTAAAATGTACAAAGGATGTTAGATTCTTCTTTTATAAACTCTTCTCTCAGTGCAGCTCTTTTACCGTATATTACAGTATGATTCTTTTTTAGCAAACTTCCTCTCTTGCCCTCAGCTTAATTAGCAGATTATCAGGCAGGTTGACTTTCCTCCTTGCTCAGTGGAACTATTTCCAGAGGACGTTGTGAAAGCTTTTTTTTATGGAAACATCATTAATTTCTTCCATTTATAGTGTTATGACAGTGCTTGATAAGTCCCTCAGTGATTTAGTTTCCCAGGTGTAACCCTAGTGCATGCTGATTCTCATCTTTACTCACTGGAAAATAAAAGGGTCCTAACTTTGGTTTGAGTAAAGTATCTTAGCCGTAATAGGCTTAGTCAGCTGACAGTTTTTAATAAAACTTTCCCCTGGAGTTTTCTTTGCAGGGAACATTGACAGGACTTGGGTCTACAAGGTTGCAGTATTTCATGGTTATGACTGAGAAACTTTTGTTGGTCTTGAGGTTTTATATTCCATGTTCAAGAGCAGTAATTCTCAGCAGGTAAATTGTTAAGATTTCCTGGCTTAGGTTTTACATTAGGACATATGTTTTAACAAAATATTCCTTAAATAAGGCCTATCTGCAGCTCATGTATTGCAAAAGTGATCAAATGAAATGCTTGATTGAGGACTCACTGGGCTTATGATGGTGGATGATTACTTGAATGATAGATCTCATCACTGTGATCTGCAAACCTTGGAAGATTCAGCTGTGCTGAAGGGAAGCCTCCCATATGGTTCTTCTCAAAAGAGAGTTAATTTTGAGTTGCTTGTTCTTTTGTAAATACCTGCAGATAATTCTTGTAGTGAACAGAACCTCCTCCCCTTTGAGGTGCTTTGGAAAGTAAATGAAGGTGAGAGCAAGGAAGGGAGCTTGCTTTACGAGTCATCTTGAGGCCAGTGAAAAGAATGTTTTTAAGTTACACTCATCCCTTGCCCCATCTCATCACCTGGCATACCTTCCTTCTTTGGACACTGCATAATTTTCCAGTGACCATAAGTTGTCATGGAATAGCATGACTGTCAACTGAGCAGGAGAATATGTGGTGACAAGGTGGTCATGACTTCTAAGCTCAAGATTCAGAATTCTTATAAGTAGATTTTTCAGGCCACCCTTGGGGCACATTATAGCTGTTTTTCTTCTGCATGAAGTATGATTGTGGCAATTTCAGTTCTGTAGTTATGCATTTTCAGTACCTCATGTAATCTAACAGCTTATGAAAACTATATAACATAATTTTGATTGGCTCAAAATGTTATGTACATACTGGATCATCCATGCTCTGTCTGATTGTTTTGTGTTAAACTGAAGAAATAAAATTTTACTAGACAACTTTTTCATGACACATGTACAGATGCCCACTCCTGCCAAGATGTTCAAGATATTGTAGACAAGCTTACTGTTAAGGCTGTTAGCAAAATTCGGGAATATTTACTTCAGAAGGTGTATCAGTTCCGGAAACCTCTATCTAACTACCAAATCCCACAAAATGCAATGATTAAGCACAGGTAGGAGCCAGTTCTTCTTATCGAATCTTTTTAGACACTAGTTGATTTAGTTTGTTTAACATAATAGTTGTTGATTGGAATAGTCACCATTTAGTGTATGACCCTTTCCATTATTTTATACAGATTAATATTTTATTAGACTGCTTTATTAATCATGATTTCTTTCCTAAATCAAGCTTTTGTACTCTAACATAGTAAAATTATATTTTGCAGGTTTTTTTTTGAATTCCTTCTTCTGCATGCAAGAACAATAGCTGCTGAAATTCATGATGAATATGTTGAGACGATGAGCAAAGTCTATAGTTCATACTTCCAGTCTTACACAAAACAGCTGTGGAAGTTACAGGTTTGTTTTATATCGGTTTTTACATAAAGTGATGTTAACCCTTTAGCTGGCACAGATTTCCTGGATTTTTTTTTTAGGGGAAAAGTTTCTCCCTTGCGAAAGAACAGCATGTAAGAATAAGAAAACAACAAAGAGACAAGTGAAATAAGCCTCACCTACCCTTGGATTGATGAAAAGTGGTGGGAGTATACTTACTGAAAAAAGATTGACCAAGAGGATATATGTGTCTAAGGTGGAGGGAACGAGGAGAAGTGGGAGACCTAATTGGAGGTGGAAAGATGGAGTGAAAAAGATTTTGAGTGATCGGGGCCTGAACATGCAGGAGGGTGAAAGGCGTGCAAGGAATAGAGTGAATTGGAACGATGTGGTATACCGGGGTCGACGTGCTGTCAATGGATTGAACCTGGGCATGTGAAGTGTCTGGGGTAAACCATGGAAAGTTTTGTGGGGCCGGAAAGGGAGCTGTGGTTTCGGTGCATTATGACATGACAGCTAGAGACTGAGTGTGAACGAATGGGGCCTTTGTTGTCTTCCTAGCGCTACCTCGGGCACATGAGGGGGGAGGGGGTTGTTATTACATGTGTGGTGGGGTGGCGATGGGAATGAATAAAGGCAGACAGTATGAATTATTTACATGTGTATATATGTATATGTCTGTGTGTGTATATATATGTATACGTTGAGATGTATAGGTATGTATATTTGCGTGTGTGGGTGGGGTGGGCCATTCTTTCATCTGTTTCCTTGCGCTACTTCGCTAACGCAGGAGACAGCGACAAAGCAAAATAATAATAACAAAATACTATTTACTTAAACAGTAATTGTCAAACAATGGTGACAACTAAAGAGCCTTATATTTACATATCTTTTCACTGCTACTGCTAACATCCAGTTCTTCAATATCAGTGTTTTACCTGCTCCATACATGTTATCATCAAATATGTTTATTGGAATCAATAGAGTCCTCACTGCTATGAGGCAAATGCTGCTTAATTTCATGTGTAGACATTAGTTTGGTATCAATCATCTTTCCTGCATAAATGTAGTGTAAAGAGGCCTTTGGCATCTTACCCACCTTCATAGATAAGCTGAAATTTGAT
The DNA here is from genome assembly GCF_036320965.1 of Panulirus ornatus. NCBI lineage: Eukaryota > Metazoa > Arthropoda > Malacostraca > Decapoda > Palinuridae > Panulirus > Panulirus ornatus. Next base: position 21,649,324 of record NC_092246.1, on the reverse strand, counting down.
TTAAGCTGTAATTCGATTTGTAGCTCAAAAAGCACTAAATGTAAATCTGCATGAGGTCCCTTTTATGTAGCACTAGATCTGTGATAGGTCTGGTTAAAAAGTTATGTGTAACATCATACAGTTCATTTTAAGAGTGGAGACTAGAAGGGCCAACATTCATAAGTTGATGCAGTGTCTTCCTTCATATACAAATTAGATATCTTTTTGCTGGACTCAACATTATTAACTGGAGGATGTAATAACTAAGTGGCTTTCATCAGCTTTGAAATGAAATGAATTGATGGCTAACAATTTTGATTCATGGAAACCATTGACCCCAAATGAAGGCTGAGAATGATCATGACAAATTTTTCATCAGCAATATGTGGTGTATGTTCTGGAAGGAGTTGAGTGAGTGAGTTCAACAGTAATTTTTGGTGTGGGAGATCAAATCTTATCGTAGGGAATGTGAATGCAGAAGTAGGTGATGTGACAATTTAGGGTATGTTTTGGGGGCATGGGATACCCAATGTAAATAGAAATAGTGAACAGCTTGTTGAGTTGTGTGCTGTAGAACTGATGTTGGGAATACCTGGTTTGAAAAATAGGTGCATACATAACTATGTGAGTAAGGGGTGTTATGAGTGAACAGGTGTTGTTGGATGATGTGCTAATTGGGATGCAAAGGAGTGACTGTTGGATATAAATGTACAGAGAGGAGCAGCTGTTGGGTATTTTAATTACTTATTGGTGGCGGCCAAGTGTGAAAGTTGGTAGTGGCTTTAGGAAAAGAGGAAATGACATCGATGGGAAAATAGTAAGGAAAATGAGTGAACTCAAAAAAGAAATTTGTGTGCAGAGATAGATACCAAGAGAGATTTAGTGAAGATACTAATTTTAGTGCAACTGTAAAGCTGCAGGAGCCCTTTTAAGATTGATAATTGCAATAGTCATATTAATGATTACAGATGATAAACATAGGCTAAGGTGTGGATGTCATTAGAAATGATAGATAATAAGAAGTAATAGATAATATGAATAATAGATGATACAGTGATAATGCTAATGATAACACTAATTCTCATGATAAATGGCACAAAGGTAAGAATATCAGAAATACTATGATTTAGAGGTTTGTCTTCATGACATTTATACCTGAATATACATATGAAACCTGTTTTTGTTAGATTAATAGTGGATAATTATGAAGAACTTTAATGTTTCATTGGTCCTCTGATAGTGTTATGTCTTTTTTCTTTTATATTGATATTACTTCTTCATGAGATATTAACTTTGCAGTATGAGGAAGGAGTGACCCGTGATGACCTTATGGGTGTTGAAGACTCACGAGCCAACAGCTTCTTTACCAAAAGCCTGAAGAGCCGAGGGACTGTGTTTACCTTAGGCACCCGAGATTCAGTGCTATCCCCAAATGGCCTTATTCAGGACATTATTGTGCCTCACACTGCTGGCAAGGGTGAAGCCAAGGTTAGAATATTGTTTATATGTGTAATTTGTGAAATATTTTGATGACAAAAAGTCCTTATGAAAGAAAGCCAGGTCTTAAGTTGAAATAAAAAGGGAAAATCATCTTTGGGATGCAAGATAGACTGCACACCATACTGAATATATTGAACAAATATTATAGTTCCTCTTGGTAATTACAAAAGCAAACGTATGTGTGCACACACACACACAGCATGGTTTTAGGGGAAGTAGGTCATGTCCCTGCGTGTCGTAGAAGGCGACTAAAAGGGGAGGGAGCGGGTGGCTGGAAATCCTCCCCTCTCGTTTTTTTTTTGTTTTTTTTTTAATTTTCCAAAGAAGGAACAGAGAAGGGGGCCAGGTGAGGATATTCCCTCTAAGGCCCAGTCCTCTGTTCTTAACACTACCTCGCTAATGCGGGAAATGGCAAATAGTATGAAAAAAAAAAAAGGTCATGTGTTATGAACCTCTTAGATTTCTACAAGGGAGTAAGCTCTGTCTTATACAAAAAAGGGAGATGGTTTGTGTGATTGTTAAAAAGCATTTTAAGTTGTACCACATGGAAGGCTGATTAAACAGTTAAAACACCATCAAAGAATGTGGAGATTCCTTCAAAGGATAAAAGATTGTCTTTTCAAAATTGGTTGAGGTCATCAGGAGAGTTCCACAGGGTTCTGTTCTAGGATTGTTTCTCTTCTCGTTCAGTGTAAATTACTTGCCAGTAGGTTTGTTTGCAGATAATGCAAAGGTCTTGATGGAAGTGAAAAGCCTGGAGGATTGCATCAGCCTGCAAGGTGATCATGACAAACACCAAAGCTGGTCTGAAACATGGTTGATGAAGTTCAACTTGATTAGATGTAATAAAGGTGGGTCACAGCAAAAGAAGGCCTTGTTATGATTGTCATCGATCACGAAATAAGATGGGAACTTTTGTGTGAAAATGACTTAGGAGTCAACATTGACCCTAGCCTGTTGCCTGTTTCCTACCTTTGGAGAATAGTTTAGAAAACCAATTGTCTGCTAGTGAACATTAGAACTGCATGCAAGTTCATGGATAAAGAAATAAATGAGGATGTTGGATGTGTTGGAAATGAAATGTTTGAGGACAGTGTGTGGTGTAAGATAGTTTGATTGATGAAGTAATAAAAGTGTAAAAGAGAGATGTGGTAGTAAGAGTGTAGTAGGGAAAAGGTGAAGAGGTGTGCTGAAATGGTTTGGACATATGGGAAGAATGAGTGAGGAAAGATTGACAAAGAGGATATATGTGTCAGAAGTGGAGGGGACAAGGAGAAGGGGGAGACCAAACTGGAGATGGAAAGATAGAGTGAAAAATATATCGAGTGCTCAGGGTCTGGACATGCATGAGGGTGAAAGATATGTGAGGGATAGAGTGAGTTGGAACATTGTGGTGCAAAGGTGTTAACATGCTATCAGTGGGCTGTGCCAGGGCATGCAAAACAGCCATAGGAAACCAAGGAAAAGTCTGTAGGGCCTCGTTGTGGATATGGGACTGTGGTTTTGGTGCATTGCACATGGCAGCTAGTAAATGGAGATGAGTGAATAAGGTTTCTCTTCATTTGTTCCCGGCACTACCTTGCTAATGCAAGAAACAGCAAGCAAGCATGAAAATGTATATATTTCTTCCTTCCTTCCTTAGGAATCTCTTTCAACATTATGAGGATCCTGCAACTGTCAGGACAGTAGACATGCAGTGCTTTTGATTACTTTTATTTACTTTGCTGTGTAATTCTGTTTGATATTTTCACAGTATGCTTTTGAGGTGCTCTTCAGAAGTCAGCAGTATGCACTGATGGACAATGGTTGTCGGGAGTACATCTTTCTCACCGAGTTCTTCATGGTTCGAGACAGTGATGCTTTGAAACTCTTCATGATGGTGATGGGCAAAACTTTGCAGCATATACAGGTTAGGTTAGGTTATATATTACGCTTAGTATATAGCACAGCTCTAAGATGGTGTGTTTATATACCATTTTAGTTGGTTCTCCTGAGATATTTTCCATATTCTTAAAATCTCTCTTGGAACTGAACAGTCCTCGCAAAGTACATAGTTTCTCTTGTATTATTGCAATTTTTGGCCTATGTTTATAATGTATTAATGTATGATCACTTGATTTTTTTATAGAAAGAAGTTTGTGGTGTGGTTATGGGGTGCTATGACTCAATAGCACTTTATTTGTGTGTCCACCTTATTCATCAGTATAGACTTTTGTGTCACAAAAGAGCAGTTCCCGCATTAGATAATCACTGGGAACAGTTACTTCACATGATATGGCCCAGGTAAGGAACAGTTACTTCACTTGACATATCCCAAGTAAGAGATATTTTTCTTTAGAATCTAATCAGAGTAGCATATCAGTTGATAAGTTATTTGTAGAAGGAAATTGTATACTTGTCATCTTGCTTTGAAAGTTATTGCTTTTGGATTCACTTGAATTTGCGTTTTGGTAATGGGAGATAAGAATTCAACCTAAATAAAAACTGAGATGCATGGTTTGTTTATACTTAACATAAAGTTTTAAAGTTTGATATTTTCAGAGTGGCTTAGTAGTACTGTGAACTACTAATCATTAGTCATAAACTAGATTTATTAGATAATTAGATTTGATGATTTAGATCTAATGGATATATTTTAGACAAAGCTTGTGAATGTAAATGAGAGTGGATTGAAGATTGATTGGATTTGTGGTCAAAAGTATGTAAACAAGAGAGAGGATTGAAGACTGATTGGATTTGTGGTCATAAGGATGTAAACAAGAGAGAGGATTGAAGATTGATTGAATTTGTGGTCAAAAGTATGTGCAACAAATGTGAAAGACATGGTGATGTCTGAGGGGTTGAAGCTGGAGTTCAAAAGGTTTACCTACTTTTCTTCTCCCCATTTGCTCTTTCAGAATTTTAGAGAAATATTTACCTCTCACATCCTTGAATTTGATACTACTTAAGGAATTGCATAGTACAAAGATAGTCCTCGGTTTAAAGGTGTCTTTTATTGAGTGTCAGTACTCTCAGGTAAAGGAAGTCGGTTCAGTATTGATGTAGATCTGTCACCCCTTAACACATTTTTAGGAACTCAAAGGCTCTAGGTGGAATTCATGTCAATATCTTAGATTATTCCCTGCTTCAATGAGTGACCTATTTAGACATGAAAAATACTTGTTCATTTGATTTCATTCATTGAAACTTTATATATTACTTTTCCTTAGAAGGAAGAAATTTATGTCTTCCCAGAGATCTTTGTAACTTGTGGTTTAGGTTCTGTTACTTGGACTTTCATCACATTTAAGAAGTTCATAGAAGCACTTTGCCACAGCTAGGTGATTACATTTTTCTTTGTAGATGACATTTTGATTTTCAGGATCTCTGCCTTATGCTAAAGTAACTTCAGTTTGTTTCCTCTTTGTGAGGAAGTGAAATATATAATAGTTTTCAGCCTTATTTGTGTAAGTCTTGCTGTTTCCTTAGCCAGGCAACATATGATTTGATTAGGATGTTCTTGTGGTCAGATTTTAGTGTTGGAAGGAATGTTTTTGACAGATTTGTCCTCTCCTCAGTTCCTTTAATTCCATCCACAGGTTAAAGTTTCATCATCTCATTTGAGAGAGCCTTGGGAGTTTAGATATTTTTCAAAATTTCTGCAGCTTTAGTTTACATGAGCTAATATATTGATTATGGTATATTACATGTGGAGCTAACAAGTGAATATTTTCTGTAGTTCTGAGGTCGTGCTGTCACTATTTGTTTCCTTATATTCCAGGTAAGGTAAATATTGTAGATTTGCCTGAGAAGAAACCTTTTTCCTGGAATGGAAAGTGCTCTGGCAGGTATATTTGTTATCTAAATGCAAAATCTTTGCAAAAAATTCTTTAAGTGCAAGTATGAACTGACCCACTCCATATCAGTGGGACCAGAAAACTAACTAGAAAATTGTATTTTATGTTTTTGTCACAACAGTAAACATTAAATTTTGAGTAGTGCATTTGATTATATATGTTCATAGAGTTAGAATACCCAAAATTGAATTAGTACCAGTTGAAAATTAAATGTGACCTGGGCAAAAATTTGAACTTTTAGTTGGATATGTTATTATCCCCAAGACTCTTTCAGCATGTATAAAAGCAAATGTTTTGATTTGCTACCATTGGCTGAAGTACTTCTGTTATTAGTAGACTAAATATTTGATGAACACATTTTAAATACCTAATTACCTTTCTTGCTTTATCTCTGTAGTGTCAGAAACATATGATCGATGACCTCTTGTACACATCCAAAATCTAGCTGTCATGTGTAATGTACCAAAACCATATACCACCATCCACGGTTAAGCTCAACAGATTACTCCATATGCTTCATATGCCCTGACACAATGATGGCATGTTGCATTTCATTAACCCCCCTGAATGTTCCACTGCAGTAAGCTTTTGCTCATTTCATATTTTGTACATGAAAATCTTCACTAGTAGGTAGTAGATGGTAGGCAGCCAATGACCAGTACCACCCACTTGGGTATTGGGAGGGTTAGTGACATCTGCTTAATGAGCCAGCACTTCAGAGGATGTCAAGTTGCACTCCTCTGACCCAAGTAGTTGTCTTTTCTTTCTGCTTCACTAAACATGTGGACTACTGTCATTTTATCCACAAATGTACAGTCTCTCCTTGTCATACATAACACTTGACAGCATTTAACTCACAGCTCATTCTTCATAATTTGAGTTTTTCCTGTGGTGAGCATGATGTGCTGTCCCAACCTTTTGGCAAAATGGTAGGAGCAGTTGGTGGGAACATTTAAGCTGAAGGATTAGGTAGAAGTAGTTGGTAGGAGCATTAGATAGTAGTAGTCAGTAGGAACATTAGGTAAGAGCCTCGGCAAGCGCTACACTAGAGTAGCCCACTGCCAATTGCCTGTTAAGAGTGAGGCACTAAGGCTAAGAAGCAGCACTAGAGTTCACTTGTTATGGTGACTCTGTTGCTATGGCCACCCCTCTGAGGAAGTTCCAATTGGAACAGGTGTCAGAGACATAGATAGATGGATAACATATCTTCACTGTGGTTTTTTCACTTTACTGATTTTCTGTTTTCTCTTTGTCCACTGTGACTTTATATTCTTTTAGATGAGTTTTGAAATCCTCACACTTTCTTGACTTTTTTCTCAGGTGTTTTCAAGGTGTACATAGCTTCTCAGTGGTGGCATATGGAGAGTTGAGTGGTTCCTCATGAACATGGTGTTGCTTGAAGGATATATGATGCCTCATTGGCCACTAAATCAGTTCATAGAAAGGATGACAAAGGAGTCAAATTGAGGGTCATAAAGGAAGTGGTAGGCCTGAATTAAACTGGGGAAGGCAGGGTCATGGGAGATAGACTAGTTGCTGTTTGTAGTTGACATGGTTCTGATAGCAGATACCAGGAAGAAACTGCAGAAGCTGGTTACAGAACTTTGGTGAGTATGTAAAAGAGTATGTTGCATGTAAGTTTGGTGAAAAACATGGCAGTGAGGTGCAGCATACATGTAAGATAGATGTTTTAGTGTGAGTTTATATGGGGAGGACCTGGAGAAAGTGGAGTACTTTAGGTACCTGATAGTGGACAAGACAATTGATGGAACCATTGGGGCTAAAGTGAGTCACAGGGTAGAAGAGGTGGTAAAGGTCGTTAGTGCACCCAGAATTGTATGGAAGGAAAGGTCAGTGTCTGTAAGTGCAAATAATCCCAGTAGTGTTGTTTGAATGTATCACTTGGTCATTTACAAAAAAGAATGGAAAAGGGTGGAAACATACATTTCCTAAGGACAAAGGATATCACTTATACTTCAGATCCTATTTTCTTAAAAGGTTTGTTAGAGCAGATATGATGAAATAAGTTTTGGTTAGTAATGTGTTACAAATGTGTCTTTTGTGTCCAGGTTTGAATATGTTGTGAAAATGAACATACAGAGCATTCAAGAGTGTGATCCATCGAAAATGGCAAATCTGGATATGCGACCTCACTATGTAAGTTGAGTTATAAAGAAATATTTTTGTCCTATTGATATTATTTTTGCTTTGAATATTTTGAAATCTTTTTTCTGTGTAAATCTTTTAATTTAAGGATTTAAAAACCAAAGGAAAATTCTGTAAATTGAGGTATATAAGCTGCTAAACAAATTCTTTTCTGTATAAGTATAACTTTGATTGCAAAAGTTAATTGTAATATTGTTTAACACCTTGTCTAGACCTTTAAAGTGACTTATTAAGCATCCAGTATTATTTTTTCAATGCAACAGCTATGTTTGTTACCAAAATAGGTAATTTGTTATACATTCTCCTTGCTCCTTTAATCACCGTATTCAGTTGATGGGTGATTTGAATGCAAAGGTGAGTAATGTGGCAGTTGAGGGAATAATTGGTATACATGGGGTGTTCAGTGTTGTAAATGGAAATGGTGAAGAGCTTGTAGATTTATGTGCTGAAAAAGGACTGGTGATTGGGAATACCTGGTTTAAAAAGCAAGATATACATAAGTATACGTATTTAAGTAGGAGAGATGGCCAGAGAGCGTTATTGGATTACGTGTTAATTGACAGGCGCGCGAAAGAGACTTTTGGATGTAAATGTGCTGAGAGATGCAACTGGAGGGATGTCTGATCATTATCTTGTGGAGGCTAAGGTGAAGATTTGTATGGGTTTTCAGAAAAGAAGAGTGAATGTTGGGGTGAAGAGGGTGGTGAGAGTAAGTGAGCTTGGGAAGGAGACTTGTGTGAGGAAGTACCAGGAGAGACTGAGTACAGAATGGAAAAAGGTGAGAACAATGGAAGTAAGGGGAGTGGGGGAGGAATGGGATGTATTTAGGGAATCAGTGATGGAGTGTGCAAAAGATGCTTGTGGCATGAGAAGCGTTGGAGGTGGGTTGATTAGAAAGGGTAGTGAGTGGTGGGATGAAGAAGTAAGATTATTAATGAAAGAGAAGAGAGAGGCATTTGGACGATTTTTGCAGGGAAAAATGCAATTGAGTGGGAGATGTATAAAAGAAAGAGACAGGAGGTCAAGAGAAAGGTGCAAGAGGTGAAAAAAAGGGCAAATGAGAGTTGGGCTGAGAGAGTATCATTAAATTTTAGGGAGAATAAAAAGATGTTCTGGAAGGAGGTAAATAAAGTGCATAAGACAAGGGAGCAAATGGGAACTTCAGTGAAGGGCGCTAATGGGGAGGTGATAACAAGTAGTGGTGATGTGAGAAGGAGATGGAGTGAGTATTTTGAAGGTTTGTTGAATGTGTTTGATGATAGAGTGGCAGATATAGGGTGTTTTGGTCGAGGTGGTGTGCAAAGTGAGAGGGTTAGGGAAAATGATTTGGTAAACAGAGAAGAGGTAGTAAAAGCTTTGCGGAAGATGAAAGCCGGCAAGGCAGCAGGTTTGGATAGTATTGCAGTGGAATTTATTAAAAAAGGGGGTGACTGTATTGTTGACTGGTTGGTAAGGTTATTTAATGTATGTATGACTCATGGTGAGGTGCCTGAGGATTGGCGGAATGTGTGCATAGTGCCATTGTACAAAGGCAAAGGGGATAAGAGTGAGTGCTCAAATTACAGAGGTATAAGTTTGTTGAGTATTCCTGGTAAATTATATGGGAGGGTATTGATTGAGAGGGTGAAGGCATGTACAGAGCATCAGATTGGGGAAGAGCAGTGTGGTTTCAGAAGTGGTAGAGGATGTGTGGATCAGGTGTTTGCTTTGAAGAATGTATGTGAGAAATACTTAGAAAAGCAAATGGATTTGTATGTAGCATTTATGGATCTGGAGAAGGCATATGATAGAGTTGATAGAGATGCTCTGTGGAAGGTATTAAGAATATATGGTGTGGGAGGCAAGTTGTTAGAAGCAGTGAAAAGTTTTTATCGAGGATGTAAGGCATGTGTACGTGTAGGAAGAGAGGAAAGTGATTGGTTCTCAGTGAATGTAGGTTTGCGGCAGGGGTGTGTGATGTCTCCATGGTTGTTTAATTTGTTTATGGATGGGGTTGTTAGGGAGGTGAATGCAAGAGTTTTGGAAAGAGGGGCAAGTATGAAGTCTGTTTTGGATGAGAGAGCTTGGGAAGTGAGTCAGTTGTTGTTCGCTGATGATACAGCGCTGGTTGCTGATTCATGTGAGAAACTGCAGAAGCTGGTGACTGAGTTTGGTAAAGTGTGTGAAAGAAGAAAGTTAAGAGTAAATGTGAATAAGAGCAAGGTTATTAGGTACAGTAGGGTTGAGGGTCAAGTCAATTGGGAGGTAAGTTTGAATGGAGAAAAACTGGAGGAAGTAAAGTGTTTTAGATATCTGGGAGTGGATCTGGCAGCGGATGGAACCATGGAAGCGGAAGTGAATCATAGGGTGGGGGAGGGGGCGAAAATCCTGGGAGCATTGAAGAATGTGTGGAAGTCGAGAACATTATCTCGGAAAGCAAAAATGGGTATGTTTGAAGGAATAGTGATTCCAACAATGTTGTATGGTTGCAAGGCGTGGGCTATGGATAGAGTTGTGCGCAGGAGGGTGGATGTGCTGGAAATGAGATGTTTGAGGACAATGTGTGGTGTGAGGTGGTTTGATTGAGTAAGTAATGTAAGGGTAAGAGAGATGTGTGGAAATAAAAAGAGCGTGGTTGAGAGAGCAGAAGAGGGTGTTTTGAAATGGTTTGGGCACATGGAGAGAATGAGTGAGGAAAGATTGACCAAGAGGATATATGTGTCAGAGGTGGAGGGAACGAGGAGAAGTGGGAGACCTAATTGGAGGTGGAAAGATGGAGTGAAAAAGATTTTGAGTGATCGGGGCCTGAACATGCAGGAGGGTGAAAGGCGGGCAAGGAATAGAGTGAATTGGATCGATGTGGTATACCGGGGTTGACGTGCTGTCAGTGGATTAAATCAGGGCATGTGAAGCGTCTGGGGTAAACCATGGAAAGTTGTGTGGGGCCTGGATGTGAAAAGGGAGCTGTGGTTTCGGGCATTATTGCATGACAGCTGGAGACTGAGTGTGAACGAATGGGGCCTTTGTTATCTTTTCCTAGCGCTACCTCGCACACATGAGGGGGGAGGGGGATGGTATTCCATGTGTGGCGAGGTGGCGATGGGAATGAATAAAGGCAGGCAGTGTGAATTGTGTGCATGGGTATATATGTATGTGTCTGTGTGTGTATATATATGTGTACATTGAGATGTATGGGTGTGTATGTTTGCGTGTGTGGACGTGTGTGTATATACATGTGTATGGGGCTGGGTTGGGCCATTTCTTTCTTCTGTTTCCTTGCGCTACCTCGCAAATGCGGGAGACAGCGACAAAGCAAAATAAATAGATAAATATAAAAAAAGTGATATTGATTTTCTTCTGTTCACACTGACGTATGATTAAGAAAGACAGGTATATTGACATTGTTCATTTATAGATCACACGTCGTTATGCAGAATTCAGTGGTGCAGTGATGGTTCTGCATGAAAAGTTCCCACTTGAAGGTGTCGATGGCCTTATGTTGCAACTCCAGGATGAAGTGGAGAAAGTCATACTGAAAATGGCTGCTGTTTTTCACAACCGAAAAGACCAGCTTATTTTCCTCATCAATAATTATGATATGATGTTATCAGTACTATCTGTAAGTTTTCATTTTATATTTTATTTACCTAAATGTATGAAATTAATACGGTAGTAGCCAATTTATATGATAACTTTCTTTTATAATATAAGCCCAAGCATAGACAGTAGGACAAGATAGGCTACTTGTCTTACAAATATTGTACTCAAGCTTAAGAAAAAAACCTTAACTCTGTTCTTGTGGAAAGACCAAAAGGACCTCAGGAGAGGCTAGGTTAGTAAAACTCGTCACCAACATTGGGGAAATAGCCTGTGAAAACACTCACAAATCTGAAGCATGTGGGAGGTAATTGTTCAGCAAGCTGTTACATTTCATTACATTACAGATATAGACAGGTAAAGTAAAAGAATGTAATGCAATAGTATAAGAAAAAAAATAAAGCACCCTATTAATAATGGTGTTGGGGTTGAAAGTATGTAACACATCAAAAAAATAGGCTTCTGATATGAATAGCTGTATGAATTATATGCAGATTGTGTAGTGTTTAGTCACAGATGTCAGTTTTTACAAAAATTGCACAATTGTAAATGTGGCATTTCAGGAGAAGACACGTGAAGACAGCCGTGAATGTGAACATCTGAAGGAGTTACTTGGTCAGCGCACTGCAGAATATATAGAAGAGGTGCTAGCACCGCATTTTGGTGGCATGCTTACATTTGTAAGGGAAACTGACCATTATATTGCGAACAGCAACACTGAAGCTTTAAAGGATTATGAAAGTAAGTGTTTTACATCCTTGTTTTTGGTTTGTTAGAATATTGTAAGAGGAATGCATAAGATGTTCTGGGAGTCAAATAATGGATGGAAATGATATTCATATATTTTCAAACTTGACATACTGTTTTGTGTATCACATGCAGCTTTTGTCTTGACAGTCTACCTACAAACTTGCTCCAGATGATTTTTGTCATAAGACTCTAGAATTCATTGAAGAATTTACTTTATAATCATTTGCATCACTGATTTTTACTGTTCACTGCTGTTAACATCCAGTCCTCTCCTTTTTTGAATTTCCCTTTTGTGTTTACTTTACTCTAAGTATTTTATATTGTCTGTCTTTAAATAAACAGTAACTTGTCTCATATGATCATTCATTTCACAAAAGTACTCGTACCACTTAGATCCTTTGGTTTTGTCCCTTGATAACTAACACATTTACCCTCAAATTGGGAAAGTAGATTCACAACTAAGGTTGACTTTTTTTTCACTGAGGCAAAACCATCAGAAATATTCTCCCTTCTTAAGAAAGATGTTTCCCTGGGAAAGTTTATGCTTCAGTAATGCCTCATTAAAATGACACTTCCCAGACATCTTTAGGAGACAAGTAATTGGAGATAATGTTTATTGTTGGTTACCTTTAGATTTTACCAATCTAAGTTTAGACTTTCCTTCTTCTATTTGATTTGCATGGCACCATTACATGGCAAGTAAGGGATTTGTTCACAGTGTTATCTTTGAACTTGAGTAGGAGCATGTTTTTGAGCAAGAATTCTCTCTTGTCTTTCAAGTCTCGCACACTCAACCCATTTATCCAAGAGAATTTGGCACACATTAAACTGACCATTGAGCGTTAGAGACAGAATGCATGGAAAGCTGGGGTGGGGGAATGTGGTGGCATGATGTCATGTTTAGGAAATGGATTTACACATTTAGCAAGTGATGTACAGCTGTATTTTTTGATAGTTTTGTCTCATCATCCTTCAGAACTCATTATGGTTGCCTTTTTTGAATACTTTAAGTGTGACTGGCATTTCTTTGTTGTTTGTTTACCTATCTTGCTGATGTTAACCAAATTACTTTAGTAGTTTTAAAGGAGAACTACATGGGAGAAGGGCTAGTTGACTTTTTCAAATGTCTGCCAGATTGCTACAGTTAGCAAACTAGAACTGGAACAATGATACTTTATATGTTCTTTTCTCATATTTTTGCCTTCATTCGGTCCTACTCAGCTCATAGTACATCCCTTCCTTGGTTTTACACCTATTGCATGAAAGTATATGTGCATTGCCTCACTTTTTTCCTCCAGAATCAAAATAGTTTTCAAAATACTTTCAAAATACTTTCCACTGTTAGCTGAATTCATCTCTTTCTTATAACATTACAGTCAGATCTGCATTCCATAGTAATACCTCATTTTCTTTTTTCTATCTATCTCTATCTCTGATGCCTGTTCCCTTCTGAAACTGCTTCAAGAGGGTGGCTATGGTTATAGAGTCTCCGTAACTGGCAAACTTCAGTGCCTTTTCTTAGCCTTTAATGCCTCACCCCTAACATGTCTAGGGCAGTGTTTGCAAAGGCTCCTACCAAATGTTTATACTGACTACTTCTACCTGACACTTCTGCTCAATGTTCGTACTGCTACTTCTACCTGTTGTTTTATATAAAGCTACTACCTAAATATTCCTTCCTACAAATAAAAATAATAGTCAAAATAACAATAGATTTTCTAAATTGATTGAAAAAAACCATGTAAATTTTAATGGATATATATTAATACCTTTACTTTATGTGTTTCAGAAAAAGTAGTGCCACTGGTCAGATCATTTTCATCAACATGGAAGAAATCAGTTGAACGACTGAACAATGAGGTGATGCAGTGCTTTACAAATTTTCGCACCGGAACAGTAGTGCTGCAGCGTGCTCTGGAGACTCTTATCACAGCCCACCATACATTTAATCGTATTCTGAGTCACCAAACCTTCCAACACTTAAACATCAAGGGAGATATTGTAAATTCACATCATTTGATAGTTGAAGCAAAGAAATATAAGCCAACATTTTAGATTATTAAATAAGAGAGAGATTCTGTGCAGTTGAATAGTGCCATTTCATGCTAACCACAACTAAATTGGAAGGCAGGGTTAAATTAATGTAGTCATCAGAACAAAATGAGATGTTGGAATATTGGTTATATTGTATGTATTACTTCATTTATTATTTTTACTTGACAAAGAAGAAAGACACATGATTCCATGTTTTTCCAGTTAGGGAGTTGGACCAGCATGGTGTTGGTTAAACTGTCCAACTTACATACTTGCTATCATTAAACATCTGCTAACTTAAGGCCAACACATCATGTCTTGTAAAAGACCTAAGTGAGTAGCCTCAATTTCCCTGAGTGGGGTCAAGCAGCATCCCTTTCCAGGATACAGCTCCCAGCTTGGTTAAGATTCATCTACGAGAGAGAGACAAGATGTAATGGAGAGATATTGTGTTAAGCAAATTTATGAAGGATTGGTATGCTCTAGTTAATTTCATTCAAGTGATGGAAAGGGAAACTCACACCTCATTTGTTGATTCTCCAGTTGTGATTGCCAAGATTGTCTAATGTCCTATTTTTGAGGGGAAAGTAAACTCTATGAAAACACACTGTTGTTGGGTGTGTAGATCTGAAAAAGTTTAAAACTTTTGTTTCTTTTAATCAAAATTTAGAGATTAGTAAAAACTATTCATTACAGACACATTACAGTTCACCCTTGGCTTGTAAATTATATAATTTGAAATACAGCAGTGATGTTCCCTTACTGCTGTATTTACATTTTAGATCCTAGATACTCTCAGATAAGTCATCTAACAGTCCATCATCCTTAGAATATCTGCATCAATGTGAACTGAGGGTATGAGATACAGTGACACTTTTTATCAGAATTTGTCTTCTGCCTTTAAAGATTAACTCTTTAAGAGACCAGATGTTTCATGGTTTTATGATAAAATAATGAAATTTTGAGGCCACATTGTGATTAACCTGATACACCCCATGTGTTTTTTAGTAGATGCATTTAAGTTAAAGCATCAGTTACATGTAATAATCAATAAATTAAACTTTTGGTCAGATGAATGAATATTATAGAACACAGAAATGTCTTAGAACTCTCTGGAATGTTGGGGAAAAAGGTTATTTATTTGAGCTTTAGGCTTATTTATGTCCAGGATAAATAAGGCCATCAGTGTCAAGCTCTATCTTGCAACTGTAATCAAGATAATTTTAAGACCATATAAATTCTCACTGTACATGTGGCCCATAGGCATTAAGAGATTTTTTGTATAATGAAGATTTTCCATACTACAGGTTATCAATTGTAAGATTACTGATGAAGCCTCTGAACCTTCATAGAAGATATCTCCAGCAATGAGACAGTATGTGACCTATTAGGAAGAGATGTATGACTCCACTTTTTGTAAGTGCCAGAACACCTTAGATCAGCTGAGTAATCATACATTTATTCAAATCTTTAAGGAGCTCTTTACAAAGAAAATCTTCAGCCTCATCTACACAGAAACTGTGCTGTATGCTAGATGTAGAAAACCATTCTCTCTTTTCTCTAAACAAGAGCTTAAAGCTTTCTTGGACATTTTGATGTATTTAGGATATGTGCCATTGCCATGCAAAATTGATCTGCTCTTAGGATGAGGATCTGTGACACAGTGTCATTCATTTTTTTCAAGCTCTTACCTGAAACTTTTTTTAATGCAGAACCGTGCAAGTGTTCAGCTGACAAAGTGCACCCAATGATTGGATGCTCAGTGTGTCACTGAAAAATTTGGCATCTTTTGGTATAACTTGGTCAGGGTAAAATGACTGGTAATACTAGTCTTAACTACCTGAATTGACATATTAGAAGTAGGCCATGTGCTTTCAATATAAGCACTAGGTGGTATGTAGCAAAGAGAGCTACTGCCTCCTTGGTGTAGCGGTTAGCGTTCCTGACTGTGATGCATTCGTGGGCTGCCCTGGGTCAACTCCTGGTTGTGTCAGGCAGTCTACAGTCAACCCAGCTGTTCATTCACCCTTAGGGATAGGTAGATAGAATGGGTACCTGGCACAGGTTAGAGTATAGTGTTAATGAGATGGCCTTGATTAGGGACTCAGTTGCCTTTACCATCTCAGCTAACATAGGAAAAAAAGTTTGATTTACACTATGGCAAAGATGTATGACCTTTCTTAATGTGAAAGTATTCTCAGTCGCTTTCTTTATAGTTAAAACCTCTGTTATGGGAATTTACCATCTCTGAGAATGCCATGGCTTGCTGCCTCTTGCATTATCCTGATCATGCCTTCATTATTTTCGAATGATAATTGTTCAGATGCATGAAAGTTCTGTGAAGAATTGTAAGTTACCACTTCAGCAATTTTCTTTGTTGTTTATTTGCCCATTATGTACCATATTAATGGACCGTCCACTAGTATTTCCTAAAACTTAAGGTTGCCCCTTACTAAGAGGGCCCATGTACATCTTCCTTTGTCTCCTCTTTCCTTCTTTGCCATCATATATCTCAATTAGATATTTCCTCTTTAATGCATAATTCAACCACTTCCATATCTGTGGTTCTTTCTAAAATCACATTTTTGTCTTTGTGTATTCTATCTATCTATATCTCTGATGTCTGTTGCAGTTGGAATGCCCTTTAAGTGGTGGCCACAGCAGCAGAGTCTCCATAACTAATGAACTTTAGTGCCGCTTCTTAGCTTTTTTGATACAGAGTAGTCTGTGCCTTTCTGAACTTGCCATCAAACACTTCATATATTTCATTGATTGCTTGGTATTATAGAATAGTATATTACCCATTTGATAGCTCCACTTCGGTAAATTACAATGTGTCTCTGTTTAAGAGTTCCCAGATCTGTTGTTACTGCTGATGCCAACAGAACATCAACAGAATTCTACACTCATACTTTGAGCAGGGTATATTCTTACAATCCAGTCTCATCTGATTTGAGAATTGGAACAGAGTGTGACATGGCTTAGGGTACACTCTGGGGATCAGACAAGATTTTTTTCATACATATTCGCCATTTCCCATGTCAGGTAGCATTAAGAACAAAGACAGCACGTCGACCCCGGTATACCACATCGTTCCAATTCACTCTATTCCGTGCACGCCTTTCACCCTCCTGCATTTTCAGGCCCCGATCACTCAAAATCTTTTTCACTCCATCTTTCCACCTCCAATTTGGTCTCCCACTTCTCGTTCCCTCCACCTCTGACACATATATCCTCTTGGTCAATCTTTTCTCACTCATTCTCTCCATGTGACCAAACCATTTCAAATCACCCTCTTCTGCTCTCTCAACCACACTCTTTTTATTTCCACACATCTCTCTTACCCCTACATTACTTACTCGATCAAACCACCTCACACCACATATTGTGCTCAAACATCTCATTTCCAGCACATCCACCCTCCTGCACACAACTCTATCCATAGCCCATGCCTTGCAACCATACAACATTGTTGGAACCACTATTCCTTCAAACATACCCATTTTTGCTTTCCGAGATAATGTTCTCGACTTCCACACATTCTTCAAGGCCCCCAGAATTTTGGCCCCCTCCCCCACCCTATGATTCACTTCCACTTCCATGGTTCCATCTGCTGCCAGATCCACTCCCAGATATCTAAAACACTTTACTTCCTCCAGTTTTTCTCCATTCAAACTTACCTCCCATTTGACTTGTCCCTCAACCCTACTGTACCTAATAACCTTGCTCTTATTCACATTTACTCTTAACTTTCTTCTTTCACACACTTTACCAAACTCAGTCACCAGCTTCTGCAGTTTCTCACATGAATCAGCCACCAGCGCTGTATCATCAGCAAACAACAACTGACTCACTTCCCAAGCTCTCTCATGCAAAACAGACTGCATACTTGCCCCTCTTTCCAAAACTCTTGCATTCACCTCCCTAAAAACCCCATCCATAAACAAATTAAACAACCATGGAGACATCACACACCCCTGCCGCAAACCTACATTCACTGAGAACCAATCACTTTCCTCTCTTCCTACACGTACACCTGCCTTACATCCTCGATAAAAACTTTTAACTGCTTCTAACAACTTGCCTCCCACACCATATATTCTTAAAACCTTCCACAGAGCATCTCTATCAACTCTATCATATGCCTTCTCCAGATCCATAAATGCTACATACAAATCCATTTGCTTTTCTAAGTATTTCTCACATACATTCTTCAAAGCAAACACCTGATCCACACATCCTCTACCACTTCTGAAACCACACTGCTCTTCCCCAATCTGATGCTCTGTACATGCCTTCACCCTCTCAATCAGTACCCTCCCATATAATTTACCAGGAATACTCAACAAACTTATACCTCTGTAATTTGAGCACTCACTCTTATCCCCTTTGCCTTTGTACAATGGCACTATGCAAGCACTCCGCCAATCCTCAGGCACCTCACCATGAACCATCCAAACCTGCTGCCTTGCCGGCTTTCATCTTCCACAAAGCTTTTACTACCTCTTCTCTGTTTACCAACCAGTCAACAATAATGTCACCCCCTTTTTCAATAAATTCCACTGCAATACCATCCAAATCTGCTGCCTTGCTGGCTTTCATCTTCCGCAAAGCTTTTACTACCTCTTCTCTGTTTACCAAATCATTTTCCCTAACCCTCTCACTTTGCACACCACCTCGACCAAAACACCCTATATCTGCCACTCTATCATCAAACACATTCAACAAACCTTCAAAATACTCACGCCATCTTCTCACACCACCACTACTTGTTATCACCACCCCATTAGCCCCCTCCACTGAAGTTCCCATTTGCTCCCTTGTCTTACGCACTTTATTTATCTCCTTCCAGAACATCTTTTTATTCTCCCTAGAATTTAATGATACTCTCTCACCCCAACTCTCATTTGCCCTCTTTTTCACCTCTTGCACCTTTCTCTTGACCTCCTGCCTCTTTCTTTTATACATCTCCCACCCATTTGCATTTTTTCCCTACAAAAATCGTCCAAATGCCTCTCTCTTCTCTTTCACTAATAATTTTACTTCTTCATCCCACCACTCACTACCCTTTCTAATCAACCCACCTCCCACGCTTCTCATGCCACAAGCATCTCTTGCGCAAGCCATCATTGCTCCCCTAAATACATCCCATTCCTCCCCCACTCCCCTTACCTCCTTTGTTCTCACCTTTTTCCATTCTGTACTCAGTCTCTCTTGGCACTTCCTCACACAAGTCTCCTTCCCAAGCTTACTTACTCTCACCACTCTCTTCACCCCATCATTCTCTCTTCTTTTCTGAAAACCCCTACAAATCTTCACCTTCGCCTCCACAAGATAATGATCAGGCATCCCTCCAGTTGCACCTCTCAGCACATTAACATCCAAAAGTCTCTCTTTTGCGTGCCTATCAATTAACACGTAACCCAGTAACGCTCTCAGGCCATCTCTCCTACTTACATACGTATACTTATGTATATCTCGCTTTTTAAACCAGGTATTCCCAATCACCAATTCTTTTTCAGCACATAAATCTACAAGCACTTCACCATTTCCATTTACAACACTGAACACCCCATGTATACCAATTATTCCCTCAACTGCCACATTACTCACCTTTGCATTCAAATCACCCATCACCATAACCCGGTCTTGTGCATCAAAACCACTAACACTCATTCAGCTGCTCCTAAAACACTTGCCTCTCATGATCTTTCTTCTCATGCCCAGGTGCATATGCACCAATAATCACCCATCTCTCTCCATCAACTTTCAGTTTTACCCATATCAATCTAGAATTTACTTTCTTACTTTCTATCACATACTCCCACCACTCCTGTTTCAGGAGTAGTGCTACTCCTTCCTTTGCTCTTGTCCTCTCACTAACCCCTGACTTTACTCCCAAGACATTCCCAAACCACTCTTCCCCTTTACCCTTGAGCTTCGTTTCATGCAGAGCCAAAACATCCAGGTTCCTTTTCTCAAACATACTACCTATCTCTCCTTTTTTCTCATCTTGGTTACATCTACACCCATTTAGACACCCCAATCTGAGCCTTCGAGGAGGATGAGCACTCCCCGCATGACTCCTTCTTCTGTTTCCCCTTTTAGAAAGTTAAAATACAAGGAGGGGAGGGTTTCTAGCCCCCCCGCTCTCGTCCCCTTTAGTCGCCTTCTAAGACACTTGAGGAATGCGTGGGAAGTATTCTTTCTCCCCTATCCCCAGGGATATATATTAGGTACAGTAGGGTTGAGGGTCAAGTCAATTGGGAGGTAAGTTTGAATGGAGAAAAACTGGAGGAAGTAAAGTGTTTTAGATATCTGGGAGTGGATCTGGCAGCGGATGGAACCATGGAAGTGGAAGTGGATCATAGGGTGGAGGAGGGGGCGAAAATTCTGGGAGCCTTGAAGAATGTGTGGAAGTCGAGAACATTATCTCGGAAAGCAAAAATGGGTATGTTTGAATGAATAGTGGTTCCATCTATGTTGTATGGTTGTGAAGCGTGAGCTATGGATAGAGTTGTGCGCAGGAGGATGGATGTGCTGGAAATGAGATGTTTGAGGACAATGTGTGGTGTGAGGTGGTTTGATCGAGTAAGTAACGTAAGGGTAAGAGAGATGTGTGGAAATAAAAAGAGCGTGGTTGAGAGAGCAGAAGAGGGTGTTTTGAAATGGTTTGGTCACATGGAGAGAATGAGTGAGGAAAGATTGACCAAGAGGATATATGTGTCGGAGGTGGAGGGAACGAGGAGAAGTGGGAGACCAAATTGGAGGTGGAAAGATGGAGTGAAAAAGATTTTGTGTGATCGGGGCCTGAACATACAGGAGGGTGAAAGGAGGGCAAGGAATAGAGTGAATTGGATCGATGTGGTATACCGGGGTTGACGTGCTGTCAGTGGATTGAATCAGGGCATGTGAAGCGTCTGGGGTAAACCATGGAAAGCTGTGTAGGTATGTATATTTGCGTGTGTGGACGTATGTATATACATGTGTATGGGGGTGGGTTGGGCCATTTCTTTCGTCTGTTTCCTTGCGCTACCTCGCAAACGTGGGAGACAGCGACAAAGCAAAAAAAAAAAATATATATATATATATATATATATTTTTTTTTTTTTTTTGCTTTGTCGCTGTCTCCCACGTTTGCTAGGTAGCGCAAGGAAACAGATGAAAGAAATGGCCCAACCCACCCACATACACATGCCTTGATTCAATCCACTGACAGCACGTCAACCCCGGTATACCACATCGCTCCAATTCACTCTATTCTTTGCCCTCCTTTCACCCTCCTGCATGTTCAGGCCCCGATCACACAAAATCTTTTTCACTCCATCTTTCCACCTCCAATTTGGTCTCCCACTTCTCCTCGTTCCCTCCACCTCCGACACATATATCCTCTTGGTCAATCTTTCCTCACTCATTCTCTCCATGTGACCAAACCATTTCAAAACACCCTCTTCTGCTCTCTCAACCACACTCTTTTTATTTCCACACATCTCTCTTACCCTTACGTTACTTACTCGATCAAACCACCTCACACCACACATTGTCCTCAAACATCTCATTTCCAGCACATCCATCCTCCTGCGCACAACTCTATCCATAGTCCACGCCTCGCAACCATACAACATTGTTGGAACCACTATTCCTTCAAACGTGTACGTGTAGGAAGAGAGGAAAGTGATTGGTTCTCAGTGAATGTAGGTTTGCGGCAGGGGTGTGTGATGTCTCCATGGTTGTTTAATTTGTTTATGGATGGGGTTGTTAGGGAGGTAAATGCAAGAGTTTTGGAAAGAGGGGCAAGTATGAAGTCTGTTGGGGATGAGAGAGCTTGGGAAGTGAGTCAGTTGTTGTTCGCTGATGATACAGCACTGGTGGCTGATTCATGTGAGAAACTGCAGAAGCTGGTGAATGAGTTTGGTAAAGTGTGTGAAAGAAGAAAGTTAAGAGTAAATGTGAATAAGAGCAAGGTTATTAGGTGTAGTACGGTTGAGGGTCAATTCAATTGGGAGGTGAGTTTGAATGGAGAAAAACTGGAGGAAGTGAAGTGTTTTAGATATCTGGGAGTGGATCTGGCAGCGGATGGAACCATGGAAGCGGAAGTGGATCATAGGGTGGGGGAGGGGGCGAAAATTCTGGGAGCCTTGAAGAATGTGTGGAAGTCAAGAATATATATATATATATATATATATATTTATATTTTTTTTATTATACTTTGTCGCTGTCTCCCGCGTTTGCGAGGTAGCGCAAGGAAACAGACGAAAGAAATGGCCCAACCCCCCCCATACACATGTATATACATACGTCCACACACGCAAATATACATACCTACATATATATATATGTAGGTATATATATATATATATATATATATATATATATATATATATATATATTTTTTTTTTTTTTTTTGCTTTGTCGCTGTCTCCCGCGTTTGCGAGGTAGCGCAAGGAAACAGACGAAAGAAATGGCCCAACCCACCCCCATACACAATGTATACACACACACGTCCACACACGCAAATATACCTACCTATACATCTCAATGTACACATATATATACATACTCAGACATACATATATACCCATGCACACAATTCACACTGTCTGCCCCCATTCACTCTCATCGCCACCTTGCCACACATGGAATACCTTCCCCCTCCCCTCTCATGTGTGCGAGGTAGCACTAGGAAAAGACAACAAAGGCCCCATTTGTTCACACTCAGTCTCTAGGTGCCACGCAATAATGCCCGAAACCACAGCTCCCTTTCCACATCCAGGCCCCACACAACTTTTCATGGTTTACCCCAGACGCTTCACATGCCCTGATTCAATCCACTGACAGCATGTCAACCCCGGTATACCACATCGATCCAATTCCCTCTATTCCTTGCCCTCCTTTCACCCTCCTGCATGTTCAGGCCCCGATCACACAAAATCTTTTTCACTCCATCTTTCCACCTCCAATTTGGTCTCCCACTTCTCCTCGTTCCCTCCACCTCCGACACATATATCCTCTTGGTCAATCTTTCCTCACTCATTCTCTCCATGTGCCCAAACCATTTCAAAACACCCTCTTCTGCTCTCTCAACCACGCTCTTTTTATTTCCACACATCTCTCTTACCCTTACATTACTTACTTGATCAAACCACCTCACACCACACATTGTCCTCAAACATCTCATTTCCAGCACATCCACCCTCCTGCGCACAACTCTATATCCATAGCCCACGCCTGGCAACCATACAACATTGTTGGAACCACTATTCCTTCAAACATACCCATTTTTCCTTTCCGAGATAATGTTCTCGACTTCCACACATTCTTCAAGGCTCCCAGGATTTTCGCCCCCTCCCCCACCCTATGATTCACTTCTGCTTCCATGGTTCCATCCGCTGCCAGATCCACTCCCAGATATCTAAAACACTTTACTTCCTCCAGTTTTTCTCCATTCAAACTTACCTCCCAATTGACTTGACCCTCAACCCTACTGTACCTAATAACCTTGCTCTTATTCACATTTACTCTTAACTTTCTTCTTTCACACACTTTACCAAACTCAGTCACCAGCTTCTGCAGTTTCTCACATGAATCAGCCACCAGCGCTGTATCATAATATTCACCATTTCCCGCCTCAGCGAGGTAGCGTTAAGAACAGAGGACTGGGCCTCTGAGGGAATATCCTCACCCGGCCCCCTTCTCTGTTCCTTCCTTTGGAAAAAAAAAAGTGAGAGGGGAAGATTTTTTTCTGACTGCTCAATCAATTTAAATGCAGCTTGAATACCATATAGTGCTGCAGTAAACATGAAAGATTTTCATGGTAGTTTTACTTTGTGAGATTTCTTCATGAGCAGTTCTTGCTGCAGTAGTTTCCTTTTTGTTATTAAAGAAGCAATATTGCTTTTGGTTGTTTTCATGCATTCCCTGCAAAATTTGCTTAGGAAGCATTCAGGGAGGGAACGAAGCAAAACCCTACCTTTTGAATTGAGGTTACATCTAAACCACTCTCATTAATAGCATCTTTTATTCTTACATCAAAAGGTGTTGAGAACTTTGGATGTTGATCAAATACCTCAGTTCTCTTAGCAGCAAAAAACATTTGTGGGATTAGGTGGTGTACATTAAAGCCTTAATTTTTACCTTAAGCCAAGTTCTTTGTGCCTTAAATTCTTAAAGAAAGCTTGCCAAAATCTGCATACAGACTTTCAACTGTAGAGGATCTGAATGCTCCAGTGTATATTTCAATACTAGGATTATGGACATCAACCAGTTTGAGGATCATCAGTGGCTGATGAAAGCTTCTGCAACAATATACCACTTTTGGTCATCATAATAAATCATTCGTTTCCTTTCTGCTCCCCCTGAGCACTGAGCCACTGCCATTAAAATATTTAGCAACTTGTCTCTCTACATTTAAGGTTTTTCATATATTGCGCCCCTGTCGATATTTTATCAAAACTTTTGCCTCCTTTTCATATGAAATGATTGTCTTTTAATAATACATGTAGAGTTGCAGATCTTTTAACTGATTCTGTTAAATGTATAGCTATAGAGGCTTATTCAGAGGTATTAAAACCATAATTTTTTTTTTTTTTTTTTTTTTTATACTTTGTCGCTGTCTCCCGCGTTTGCGAGGTAGCGCAAGGAAACAGACGAAAGAAATGGCCCAACCCCCCCCATACACATGTACATACACACGTCCACACACGCAAATATACATACCTACACAGCTTTCCATGGTTTACCCCAGACGCTTCACATGCCTTGATTCAATCCACTGACAGCACGTCAACCCCTGTATACCACATCGCTCCAATTCACTCTATTCCTTGCCCTCCTTTCACCCTCCTGCATGTTCAGGCCCCGATCACACAAAATCCTTTTCACTCCATCTTTCCACCTCCAATTTGGTCTCCCTCTTCTCCTCGTTCCCTCCACCTCCGACACATATATCCTCTTGGTCAATCTTTCCTCACTCATTCTCTCCATGTGCCCAAACCACTTCAAAACACCCTCTTCTGCTCTCTCAACCACGCTCTTTTTATTTCCACACATCTCTCTTACCCTTACGTTACTTACTCGATCAAACCACCTCACACCACACATTGTCCTCAAACATCTCATTTCCAGCACATCCATCCTCCTGCGCACAACTCTATCCATAGCCCACGCCTCGCAACCATACAACATTGCTGGAACCACTATTCCTTCAAACATACCCAGTTTTGCTTTCCGGGATAATGTTCTCGACTTCCACACATTTTTCAAGGCTCCCAAAATTTTCGCCCCC
The DNA here is from genome assembly GCF_036320965.1 of Panulirus ornatus. NCBI lineage: Eukaryota > Metazoa > Arthropoda > Malacostraca > Decapoda > Palinuridae > Panulirus > Panulirus ornatus. Next base: position 21,624,199 of record NC_092246.1, on the reverse strand, counting down.
TCCCCCACCCTATGATCCACTTCCGCTTCCATGGTTCCATCCGCTGACAGATCCACTCCCAGATATCTAAAACACTTCACTTCCTCCAGCCTCTCACCATTCAAACTCACCTCCCAATTGCCTTGACCCTCAACCCTACTGTACCTAATAACCTTGCTCTTATTGACATTTACTCTTAACTTTCTTCTTCCACACACTTTACCAAACTCCGTCACCAGCTTCTGCAGTTTCTCACATGAATCCGCCACCAGCGCTGTATCATCAGCGAACAACAACTGACTCACTTCCCAAGCTCTCTCATCCCCAACAGACTTCATACTTGCCCCTCTTTCCAAAACTCTTGCATTTACCTCCCTAACAACCCCATCCATAAACAAATTAAACAACCATGGAGACATCACACACCCCTGCCGCAAACCTACATTCACTGAGAACCAATCACTTTCCTCTCTTCCTACACGTACACATGCCTTACATCCTCGATAAAAACTTTTCACTGCTTCCAACAACTTTCCTCCCACACCATATATTCTTAATACCTTCCACAGAGCATCTCTATCAACTCTATCATATGCCTTCTCCAGATCCATAATTATCTACCTAATATGTAATCTTATCAACAGGATCTTGAAAGTGGTGATGTACAACAGGTATCCAGATTATTATTAAAAAGAGTAAAGTCAGCAACCATTGGAATAGTGTCTACAACACTCCTAACACTTAAATGGTGAGCATGATCCAGTAATTCCATCACAGATTGGCAAAATATATGAATATAAAGGAAACTTGAGCCTATGAAATGATAGATTAGCATTCAAAAATAACAGAAAATTCACAGAACGTCACATTGTTGGCCTGGCCCCATAATAAGTGAAGTATACCCAAAGTGGGTGTGAATAATGCATTTAACTGGTCCTAATATCAGAGGAAGACATGGAAATGACATTTTCTTTCTATTGAGTTTGTTTTCTTAATGTATTTCATGCTTAGGTGCTAACATAAATATATGTAAATATTGACATATGTTGCTTTTTATCTAATGAAAACTGTACTTCATATATACTCTAATTTCATACATAGGCACAGCAATATAAGCAAAAAACTTGCATATGTATATATATAGAAACATTACAACACTCGCGCACATACACACACATATTTTATTTATTATTTATATTGCTTTGTCGCTGTCTCCTGCATTAGCGAGGTAGCGCAAGGAAACAGATGAAAGAATGGCCCAACCCACCCACGTACACATGTATATACATACACGCCCACACGCACATATACTTACCTATACATTTCAACATATACATACACAGACATATACACATATACACATGTACATATTCATACTTGCTGCCATCATCCATTCCCGCTGCCACCCCACCACACTCGAAATGCTACCTCCCTCCCCCTGTGTGCACATGAAAAAGAATAAGGCATTTGGACAATTTTTGCTGGGAAATAGTGCAAATGACTGGGAGATGTATAAAAGAAAGAGGTAGGAGGTCAAGAGAAAGGTGCAAGAGGTGAAAAAGAGGTCAAATGAGAGTTGAGGAGAGAGAGTATCATTAAATTTTAGGGAGAATAAAAAGATGTTTTGGAAGGAGGTAAATAGAGTGCATAAGACAAGAGAACAAATGGGAACATTGGTGAAGGGGGCTAATGGTAAGGTAATAACAAGTAGTGGTGATGTGTGAAGGATATGGAGCGAGTATTTTGAAGGTTTGTTGAATATGTTAGATGATGGCAGATATTGGGTGTTTTGATCAAGGTGGTGTGCAAAGTGAGAAGATCAGGGAGAACGATTTGGTAAAGAGAGAAGAGGTAGTGAAAGCTTTGCAGAAGATGAAAACCGGCAAGGTGGCGGGTTTGGATGGTATTGCAGTGGAATTTATTAAAAAAGGGGGTGACTGTGTTGTAAACTGGATGATAAGGATATTCAGTGCGTGTATGGCTCATGGTGAAGTGCATGAGGATTGGCATAATGCATGCATAGTGCTATTGTACAAAGACAAAGGGGATGAAGGTGAGTGTTCAAATTACAGAAGTATAAGTTTGTTGAGCATTCCTGTGAAATTGTATGAGAGAGTATTGATTGAGAGAGTGAAGGCATGTACAGAACATCAGATTGGGGAAGAGCAGTGTGGTTACAGAAGTGGTAGAGGACGTGTGGATCAGGTGTTTGCTTAGAAGAATGTATGTGAGAAATACTTAGAAAAACAAATGGATTTGTATGTAGCATTTATGGATCTGGAGAAAGCATTTGATAGAGATGCTCTCTGGAAGGTATTAAGAGTATATGGTGTGGAAGCAAGTTGCTAGAAGCAGTGAAAAGTTTTTATCGAGGATGTAAGGCATGTGTACGAGTAGGAAGAGAGGAAAGTGATTGGTTCTCAGTGAATGTCATTTTGCGGTAGGGGTGTGTGATGTCTCCATGGTTGTTTAATTTGTTTATGGATGGGGTTGTTAGGGGGGTTAATGTAAGAGTTTTGGAGAGAGGGCCAAGTATGCAGACTGTTATGGATGAGAGAGCTTGGAAAGTGAGTCAGTTGTTGTTTGCTGATGATACAGCGCTGGTGGTTGATTCGGGTGAGAAACTGCAGAAGCTGGTGACTGAGTTTGGTAGTGTGTGAAAGAAGAAAGCTGATATTAAATGTGAATAAGAATAAGGTTATTAGGTACAGTAGAATTGACTCACTTCCCATGTCCTCACATCACCACTACTTGTTATCACCTTCCCATTTGCCCCCTTCACTGAAGTTCCCATTTGTTCCCTTGTCCTACGCACTTTATTTACCTCCTTCCAAAACATCTTTTTATTCCCCCTAAAACTTAATGATACTCTCTCACCCCAATTCTCATCTTTTTTTTTTTCTTTTTTTTTTTCAAAAGAAGGAACAGAGAAGGGGGACAGGTGAGGATATTCCCTCAAAGGCCCAGTCCTCTGTTCTTAACGCTACCTCGCTAACGCAGGAAATAGCGAATAGTTTGAAAGAAAAGAAAGAAATATATATATGCAAGTGTGAAGAGACTTGCGTTGTTGGCATATATGGGCAGGATATTGGAAGTGTTGTTTCTTCGGAAATATTCTAGGTCTTTGCCTATTATTTATTGCCAAAGTCCTCCATTACCCCAGGATTACACTGAGAAAATGTGGCTATTTTCTCCCATGAATGTGAATTCATTGGGGATGCCTACTCCTCATCCTTATGTGGTCCCCACTTGAATTCACTGGGGATGCCTCCCCCTCTTTCTTATGAGGTGCTCAACAAAAAATCATGAACTTGCTCTTTTCTGTACTTTTTTCATGTTATTCTTCTTCACTTTCCTCACCAGCTGATAAATCTTATAAGTGTCCCTCCTGATAACTTAAGGTAATGTCACTGTGTTCAAATGACCTTCAGATGGATTGCTGTGCAGTTTTAGTGGTGGCTGTAGAGGTACTGAGGAAATCTGAATTTTTTGTTTCTTCGTAATGGAGTAGACCTTCATATGCTAGTAATAGCTCTATACTTCAGTGAGATATCTAAACAGAGGCAGGAAAAGCTAGAGCATCAGTTGATGTTGGCTGCTGTTTCCAAGGAAAACATCAACTGATCACTGCTTAAGGGTCAATGGCAACTTTGAAGCCGGTAGCACAGCATGCTCCACTGTGGCACACTTTCCTCATGAGAGAATTCTCTTGAATATTCACTGACAACCCTCACCTTTAATCTTCTGTCATTCAAAAACTTTTGAATAAACCTTAATTCTATAGTCTATGTTGTGGCCCATTCTGTGGAACCGCTAATGATGAACTACTTACAAGTAGTATCCAAGGCCTTGTCTTGATCAAACAAAACTCCTATTTGTATTCTGATGATCAGCAAATCCTATCTCAACATTACTTGATATTCTTTCCAAGGGATCTTTGGTAGATGAAAACTTCCTAAAACCATATTGTTATGGAGTAATATCAGTTTCTTTCAAGGTACCGAACCATTTGTTCGCAAAGACAGCTAGTCAGTGCAATACGTCTAGGGCTTGTAACAATGGTAGAATCTTTACGTGGCTTAAGAATTGCAAATATATGGGATATTTGTATCTTCCTGATACACTAAGCATCCATATTACATTAAATCCAACTAGAATTAGTTGGAAGCTTAAGGAAGATGTTTTAACATATAGTGTATTTCATCTTTCCTTGGAGCAGTAGCTTCAGTGTCCTATAAAGCTGATATTTCTTTCATGCAAAATGGTTCATTACAGTTCTCTTCCTTATTAGAGAAGCCAGATATCGTAATTTCTTAGAACAGTTGACACTGTTGAGAAATCTTTAGCAAGAATATTAGCTACTACAGAAGGGAAAAATGCTTTCCAACAAACATATTTATTCTCTTGCAAACATATTCAGGTTTGGTACTGGGGTTGATATCCTCCATATCCTTTATACATGATGCCCTCTTGGCTTTCTTGAAAGCTTAGTTTTTCTTTTAAAGATACTTTTTAGTAAATTTATTTGTTAACCATAGAATTATTATCACTTCATCTTCTGTTTAAAGATCTAAGAATCTTCCATTCTTCATCACAAGACTGTTTCCACATGATGGCTGTGGCTTTTGGTTATTGGTTTTAGGAACACTATTTTCAGATCTGTCCAAAATATTGTTTAGTAAAATAATCAAATGCTTCCTCAATACCATGAAATTCACACTTTTTTGAATAATTAAAGATTGTAGTTTACATTCATCCTAATTGGTCATCTCAACTTTCCATCCAGGAGGGCTATTTGGTGTATCATATTCTGCTCTACTCAACAAGACTAGAAAGTGATCATGACCAGTTTCTAAAAAAAATTATCACTAGAGCAAACTGACAGGTCAGTACCATAAGTTTTTCAATTTGTACATAGTAATAGATAGAGATGTCATTGTTTGATAATGTCATCAATTAATCTCCCTCTTGCATCTTGGCTATTGCATTCTTCAGTCCATAAAGAGCTCTGTGCAATGAAAACACCAAACAATAGAAAGGGTTTAAGAATATGTTTATTGGTTCTTCAATATCAGTTTGCATAACGTCTCCTGCTGGAGGGAGATATAAGGAGCAGACAGTAATTTCAAATTTCAAATTAAGGTACCTCTCAATTTATTTGATAATTACGTTCTTGAAAATGGTCATGTAAATCAAATAATGTAAGTGATGGATATTAAGGGAATTCATTATTGATACGACAGTACTGAATATTATACCAGTGAAAAACTACAGTATATACATATCAGGAAATAATAAGTACTACAATATACATACCATACATTGAAATAAAAACAGAAAATAACAGACTTAATTACAGTACTTACATTTACTGCTGTTCCTGAATTGCTCACTGGTGCTGATGGGGAGGGATGAGGTGAGCACTTATATTTACTGCTGTTCCTGAATTGCTCACTGGTGCTGATGGGGAGGGATGAGGTGGGCAGAGTTAATGGGGAAGGGGTCATGTAGGTATGTTGATGTAGTTGTGGAAGGTGGTAGTGACAGTCAGTTGAGTTACTTTTTTTTTTTTTTTTTTTTTTTTGCTGTCTCCCGCGTTTGCGAGGTAGCGCAAGGAAACAGATGAAAGAAATGGCCCAACCCACCCCCATACACATGTATATACATACGTCCACATGCGCAAATATACATACCTACACAGCTTTCCATGGTTTACCCCAAACGCTTCACATGCCCTGATTCAATCCACTGACAGCACGTCAACCCCGGTATACCACGTCGATCCAATTCACTCTATTCCTTGCCCTCCTTTCACCCTCCTGCATGTTCAGGCCCCGATCACACAAAATCTTTTTCACTCCATCTTTCCACCTCAAATTTGGTCTCCCACTTCTGCTCATTCCCTCCACCTCCGACACATATATCCTCTTGGTCAATCTTTCCTCACTCATTCTCTCCATGTGCCCAAACCATTTCAAAACACCCTCTTCTGCTCTCTCAACCACGCTCTTTTTATTTCCACACATCTCTCTTACCCTTACATTACTTACTCGATCACACCACCTCACACCACACATTGTCCTCAAACATCTCATTTCCAGCACATCCATCCTCCTGCGCACAACTCTATCCGTAGCCCACGCCTCGCAACCATACAACATTGTTGGAACGACTATTCCTTCAAACATACCCATTTTTGCTTTCCGAGATAATGTTTTCGACTTCCACACATTCTTCAAGGCTCCCAGGATTTTCGCCCCCTCCCCCACCCTATGATCCACTTCCGCTTCCATGGTTCCATCCGCTGCCAGATCCACTCCCAGATATCTAAAACACTTTACTTCCTCCAGTTCAGTTACTACGCTACTATATGTTCATGGCTGGTCTTCCTCCTGAGTGTTCTTTTTCATTATAAAAAAACCTAGTGCTCTTTGTTTAGCCTTCATTGTCTTTTCATGGTGGACTTCTCATAGCAACTGATGTCAGGGTATTTTGGGCAACCTTTAAACTCTGTTCTGTGTTTGGGTCATCCTTGTCAAACATGGCAAGAGCATGCTTCTTGCACTGCTCAGGCAACGCTTCACCACCAAATTACCAGTTTAATGATGATTGTATTATTCTAAACTTATGTCAGTTAAAAAATGGTGTAAATGTACTGTGCATATTGTTCTAAAAATGGTGTAAATCAAACTTGCATAAATCAAGAGGTCCCTCTTTACTCTTAATGCTTCCACTTGTGATGCAGTCCTTAAAGAAACTATATAACAATTAATTTCTGATTCTAAAATAATGGAGGATTGAATTTTTGATACAGTCAATACAGGAAGTAAGCTCTCATTCCTTAACTTGGTTTCATATATGCAAGTAAATTTAAAGGGGGTTTCATTCCATAAAACATTAAGATCTTGCCAATGGAACAGTATTCCTTTTCAGCTCTATTGTAGAATACTATCCATTTAAATATCTATGTATTTTTGAACTGAGAATTTCTTCTAAGGAGTTCTTCGAGCTTTTGAGTTTGCCTGCTGATGACTTTACTGGTTTAGAATCATGTCTAGGCAATGCAACAAAAGAGGAGTCCTTTAAGCTTTTGAATTTGCCTGCTGGTGACTTTACTGGTTTAGGATCATGTCCAGGCAATACAGCAGATGATTGGGGTGGATCTCCCATGTTATATTACTTTGCAAACAAAGAGCAGGATTAATTTCTTGTTTCCTTGAATTTTGGCCCTTGAGAGCACTTGATGAGCATTCTTTTAGACGTGTGCCTGAAGGATTCTCCCCAGGAGTGCCAAAAGATGCTCCATAGGAAACATCTGAATGATATCTTCACAAGATAGCAACTGAATGATGCCTCATTGAGAGGATATCAGAAGAAGCACTTGATCCACTGTCATCATGAACGAGAGGAAGTTTTGGAATGTCATAAGGCAATACTCTTTGTCCTTCTTTACATGGAGAAGTAGCTTGTGATTGCCAAGTCAGTAATATTCCATTAGAACCAAAGCTCTCTAAGCATGAAAACCATGAATGCCAGTAGTACATATCCATTTAGTGTAGTCATCAACCACACTTACAGGTCAAGAGTACTTGTCCATGTCCTTTCTATAAAAACTTCTTTTCATGGCTTTTAGTTCCTGTATCACTGCACTCATTAGTAATGGTTCCCTGTCAGCATTATCCAACTGATTTAGAATCTTTACGGTTGTGATCAGGTCACCCTTAACTCTTTTCTCCTCCATTTTGAGCAGATGTGCAGCCCTCAGTTGCTCATACCTCAGCTATCCTAATTCATGTACAATAATTACTGCCTTTTTCTAGAGTCTCTTAATTATTTCTTTGTGCTTCTTTATGTGTGATGTCTAGACTTGAGAAACATTCCAGTTACGGTCAAATTAAAATAGTTCACCAAACACATCCTGATCTACTTATTTAAGTACCATTCTATAGTTTGCCCGCAGACAGTTTGTCTCAACAATTCTCCTGCTGTAAAGCTTGACAACAGGTTTGGCACAGTGCCAACTCCTAGGTGTTTTTCAGGTGAAAGTTCCAGTAGCTCATTTCCCACTAAAGAATTATCATAATTCACTGTCCCTTTTGTTTCTTAGTCTCTTGTATGCTGATGAAATCATTGTTCTTTCATGAACTTAGAATCATTTGCAAACACGTTCAAGTAAAAATCTAGTCTATTAGACAAATCATTTATGTATACCCAGAAGCGCAGAAAGCCTAAGACTGAGCCAGTATCAAGCCACCGGTGACACTATCCCAATTTGAGAATGCTCCTGTAAACTCCATCTTTTGCTCTCCTCTGCTAAGGTGATTTTCAGTCCAGTGTAGGAGCCTACATTATTCCTGTGAGTAAATTTAGCTTAATGACCAACCTTCGATGAGGTAGTGTCAAATGCTTTCTGACAACCAAGGGACACAAGGTCTACCCTTACAGCTCCTCTTTTGCCTTAGATGAAGCTGCAGATGGTTGGCCATTTGGTTCCTGATTTTATTCTCCAGTATTTTACAGACCACAGTTGTTGGTAATACTGGTTTGTAATTCAGGAAATTTCCTTATCATCTTTCTTAAAGATCAGCAGAACATACGTCATCTTTCACTCCTTTGACATTACTTTCTTGAGCATCATATTGTGCAATATTTTGAGTAGCCTTAGTAGACATTAGATAGAGCCTCTGCAAACGCTGCACTAAACTTGCCCTCTGCCAGTGGCCTGTTAAAGGGTGAGGCACTAAAGGGTAAGAAGTGACATTGGAGTTCACTAGTCATGAAGACTATTGCTGTGGCCATCCCCTCGAAGGAAACAGAAGGAAACAGGTGTCAGAGATGTAGGTAGATAGAGAGATTTTGAGTAGCCTATCAAGCATATCTGCACTTTACTTCAGTACATTCAGAGAAACGTCAATGACCATGAGCTATATATGGGTAAAGGTATTTTAATAGCATAATTCATCAACACTATGAGCAGTGTATGGTTCAAGGTGTATTAATAGAATAATAAATTAGGACAATGAGCCATATGTGGGTCAAGATGTCTTTATATCTTAGTCATGACCTGATATCTATTCAGTGCCTTCAATGACCTCTTCCCCAACCTATGTTGCTGAAATTAGGGCTATAGTGTCTTCTACCGTGAAAACATTGACCTTCATCGTTTAGGTCCTAAAAAGTTTTTACCTGTGCATCCCTTACTTAACTTGATCAGCAGCTCTTTAACCAACAATTTGATTCTGATGAGCTTATGTGTCTCATCTATTCATTTATTTCTAACAAGAGTCTTTATCACAATTATAAGACCATGGTGGCAGTTTTTTTTTTTTTTTTTTTTTTTTTGCGAGGTAGCGCAAGGAAACAGACGAAAGAAATGGCCCAACCCACCCCCATACACATGTATATACATACGTCCACACACACAAATATACATACTTACACAGCTTTCCATGGTTTACCCCAGACGCTTCACATGCCCTGATTCAATCCACTGACAGCACGTCAACCCCGGTATACCACATCGATCCAATTCACTCTATTCCTTGCCCTCCTTTCACCCTCCTGCATGTTCAGGCCCCGATCACACAAAATCTTTTTCACTCCATCTTTCCACCTCCAATTTGGTCTCCCACTTCTCCTCGTTCCCTCCACCTCCGACACATATATCCTCTTGGTCAATCTTTCCTCACTCATTCTCTCCATGTGCCCAAACCATTTCAAAACACCCTCTTCTGCTCTCTCAACCACGCTCTTTTTATTTCCACACATCTCTCTTACCCTTACGTTACTTACTCGATCAAACCACCTCACACACCACATTGTCCTCAAACATCTCATTTCCAGCACATCAATCCTCCTGTGCACAACTCTATCCATAGCCCACGCCTCGCAACCATACATCATTGTTGGAACCACTATTCCTTCAAACATACCCATTTTTGCTTTCCGAGATAATGTTCTCGACTTCCACACATTCTTCAAGGCTCCCAGGATTTTCGCCCCCTCCCCCACCCTATGATCCACTTCCGCTTCCATGGTTCCATCCGCTGCCAGATCCACTCCCAGATATCTAAAACACTTTACTTCCTCCAGTTTTTCTCCATTCAAACTTACCTGCCAATTGACTTGACCCTCAACCCTACTGTACCTAATAACCTTGCTCTTATTCACATTTACTCTTAACTTTCTTCTTTCACACACTTTACCAAACTCAGTCACCAGCTTCTGCAGTTTCTCACATGAATCAGCCACTAGCGCTGTATCATCAGCGAACAACAACTGACTCACTTCCCAAGCTCTCTCATCCCCAACAGACTTCATACTTGCCCCTCTTTCCAAAACTCTTGCATTCACCTCCCTAACAACCCCATCCATAAACAAATTAAACAACCATGGAGACATCACACACCCCTGCCGCATACCTACATTCACTGAGAACCAATCACTTTCCTCTCTTCCTACACGTACACATGCCTTACATCCTCGATAAAAACTTTTCACTGCTTCTAACAACTTGCCTCCCACACCATATATTCTTAATACCTTCCACAAAGCATCTCTATCAACTCTATCATATGCCTTCTCCAGATCCATAAATGCTACATACAAATCCATTTGCTTTTCTAAGTATTTCTCACATACATTCTTCAAAGCAAACACCTGATCCACACATCCTCTACCACTTCTGAAACCACACTGCTCTTCCCCAATCTGATGCTCTGTACATACGTTCACCCTCTCAATCAATACCCTCCCATATAATTTACCAGGAATACTCAACAAACTTATACCTCTGTAATTTGAGCACTCACTCTTATCCCCTTTGCCTTTGTACAATGGCACTATGCACGCACTCCGCCAATCCTCAGGCACCTCACCATGAGTCATACATATATTAAATAACCTTACCAACCAGTCAATAATACAGTCACCCCCTTTTTTAATAAATTCCACTGCAATACCATCCAAACCTGCTGCCTTGCCGGCTTTCATCTTCCGCAAAGCTTTTACTACCTCTTCTCTGTTTACCAAATCATTTTCCCTAACCCTCTCACTTTGCACACCACCTCGACCAAAACACCCTATATCTGCCACTCTATCATCAAACACATTCAACAAACCTTCAAAATACTCACTCCATCTCCTTCGCACATCACCACTACTTGTTATCACCTCCCCATTTGCGCCCTTCACTGAAGTTCCCATTTGCTTCCTTGTCTTACGCACTTTATTTACCTCCTTCCAGAACATCTTTTTATCCTCCCTAAAATTTAATGATACTCTCTCACCCCAACTCTCATTTGCCCTCTTTTTCACCTCTTGCACCTTTCTCTTGACCTCCTGTCTCTTTCTTTTATACATCTCCCACTCAATTGCATTTTTTCCCTGCAAAAATGGCAGTTGTATATCACAGTATTCCACAAATGAAATCCCCTTTCCTGTAATTCTAGTACACTGCTGTCATGACATCTGATGCTACTTAAAATTGGTTGTGTTTGTATTGTAATGTAAATTTGGCAATGCTAATTGAAAATACTTGCCCTTACTTCCACTACAGAGGAATCTTTTGAGTCTTCATAGCTATCAAATTATGTTACAGGCAATGCAAAAAAATATTGGATACCTGAAAAATAAATAATTGTCTACTTTTAATATATATATAATCTAAAATGTCAACAAACAAACAAGTGTTCAGCATGTTTGAATATGAGGTAATGTGTACACAGCACACCTGCTAGTATTCAACTGCTGGTTTCACTGTTAGTGAGGCGGGAAGGAGTGCAACTTGACAACCACGAAAGTTCTAGCTGACTAAGCAGAGGGTAAGTGACATCTGCTTAGTGAGCCAGCACTTTAGTGGTTGTCAGGTTTCACTCCTCTGACCCAGGTATCTTTTCTTTTCTTTCTGCCTCACTAAAGTGTGGACTACTGCCATTCTGTCCACAAATATACAGTCTCTCATTATATGTAAAATCTGACAACACTTAACTCACACAACTCATTCTTTGTAACTCTAGATCCTGCGGTGAGCAGTATGCGCTAGCCCTGCCTTTTGGCAAACTGTTAGGAGTAGACAGAAGTAGGTAGGAAAATTTAGGCAGGAGCATTAGGTATAAGCAGTAAGTAGGAGCCTTAGATAGAATTAGTCATTAGGAATATTAGGTGAAAGCCTCTGCAAACACTGCACTAGACTTGCCCACTGCCAGTTAAGGTGAGGCACTAAATGCTAAGAAGCTGCACTGGAGTCCTTTTGTTATGGAGACTCTGTTGCTGTGGCCACCCCTTTGAGGGAGTTCCAACTGGAACAGCCATCTGAGATATAGATAGAGAGAGAAGTTCACTGAGCCGAAAAGACAGATGGAAAGTATCTATGCTGGACCTACACTTTTGACAATAGTTTGAAATATTTTCATAAAATTTTTAAATCTGTGGAACTAATGTAAGTAAATACAGTTTCATCATTTTTATATGTAAAAGAAATGTAGTGAAATCATCCATTTTCTAAGTGAGTATGGTTACCATTATTAGAGGTTAGATGGACATACAAAGTAAAATCAAATTATATAAAAACCTAAAACATTAACAAGGAATACAATGATTCTGTCTACATCATCTCATTCTCATTTATTGCAATTTCACATTTTCCAGGTCTGATGTATCAAAATCTCGTTTCATGTGTTTTGCTTTCTTGCAGCATTAGCACAAGGAAAATTTTCAAATTGCATATAAGCTAGTACACTTTTCACTGCTACATCAAATAATATAGACTGAATTTTTTTTTAATTTTTCAATTCCCATGAGTAGCAGCTTCCTCCAAGGCTTATATTGTACTGTACATTAAATAGTAACATCATTTTCCCACTGATATGAAATCCACCACATTCGTAGTTAACAGAAAGGATAAGATATATAGGAAAAAGTGAAGAACCAAACCTATGAGTGACGTTGAGGGGAATCTTAAAGTGGTGTAAGCACTAAAAGCTGGTAATGAGGGAGTAACCTCAATCACTGAGCCATTCTTCCCTCTTACAGTGGCACCACAACCCATGTTGTTAAATTATTTTTACTGATATATACAAATTGATATTTTAATTCAGTACAAACACATGAGAAAATAAATAATATATTAAAATGTCTCCTCTGGGAACAAAGAATGAATTTATGTAACATTACTGCATCACAAATTAACTTATGTAACATTGTTTTTTCTTAAATTGAAATCTACTTTACTTAAAGTGAAGAGCTAACCTCCTGAGAGACTTTGAAGAAGCTCTAAGTGGCATTGGGCTCATGGAAGGGATAATGGGAAGGTGGACAAAGGAGTATAAACCATCACACTCATTCGTTCCTCCATCTCACTCTCGCTCTACCACTACAAACCCCTATCAAAAGTTTCTTTGATGGGTTAATATTGTTTAAAGCTCTTTCCCTTTTTTAATTTTACATTCAGTGTTGCACGATACATCCTACATTTTTATTCACGACAAATGTGAAAGAAATGTTATTAGCACCAAGGGAGGCAGATGGTAAAGGAGTTATCACTTTCCCACCCACTCACTCACAGCTTCTTAGATTGGTTATTATTAAGTAAATCTTTTAATCTTCATTTCTATGTTCTGTATTTGTACATCCTATATTTAACTTGTTCATCACAAATGTGAAAGAATCAAAATTAAGCAGGTGATGGGTTTTCCAGCATCTACCCTCCTACTTACTCACTCCATCACTATAGGTCCTTACAGTTGGCTTCTTTGATTGACAGTCAGAGATGAAGGAGTATATCCAATAAACTGGTGAATGCTCTTAAGCTTCTGCACATCTTTCATACAGTGCACTTATAATTTTTTCATGCTTGTTTGCCATTTCTTGCATTAGCGAGGTAGCACCAGAAACAAGCCTCATTTGCTCACATCCATTCTCTATCTATCATGTGTAACGCATTGAAACCACAGCCCCCATATCCACAACTAGGCCCTATGGACCTTTCCATGGTCTACCCAGCACTAATATTTTTATTTATTACTTTGTGTACTAAGGTGCACAATGTATGAAGTTGCCTCTTATAAATGTTAAGAACAAATGACAGAGAGGGGTCTTAGGTGGAAGCAAGATTCTGGAAAGTATTCCCATCACCTTTGTTTTAGAGCTGAATAACATATGTAACATACTTAAATACAATACTCCATGCTTTACTTTTTTGTTCAGATTCTGTATGTCCAATAATAATATAACTGAACTGTACTGTATGTTTCTTGACATTTTATTCACATATTTGTATGAAAATTCCTGGCTAGGAACACAATATCCCTTAATACATGTGCTTCTATGGGAAAATATGTTTTGGATAATGCAGTTTTGATTATTACAATGTATTCTGGAAAAGTAACCTTTGCAATAAATGAGAATGAGATGTACATTTATAATGAATGTTGAATCTATAAACATAACCATTTACTTCATCTTTACAATTAATACTGCTCATTTACTATATCACCCTCCATTCAGTGAACTCTTGAAAAATCATCTACAGTTATGCATATCAGAATTACCTGTATTACTTGAGCTAGCTTAAGTTTGTATAAGACACACATCACTTAATAGCATATATCAAATCTGGTATCCAAATACATCATCAAGAAATATCCTTTACATTCTTATACATCTAGTCTTTATAGATATTTCACATCAATTGCTATTTCAAAATTTCAGTAATTGCAAATCAAAGAGAATGGATCTTTTCACAAGTTATATTTCTGTGAGGAGGAAAGAACTATATTATCGGTATTATCAGCCTTTCTTCAATATGGTTATTTTTATTCACAACAGTATTATTTTTTCTTTTTAAAGCTGGTCATGCTGTTTTTGTAGCTCTTTAAAAAAAGTGTAACACAAGTACATGTATTAACAGTCACTGAACTTATTTCCAAGCTGCAGATCCAATATGGAAACAAAATTCTTAGCCAATTTATGCAAAGCTGATAAACATAGTAGTACCTAACACCATTAAGTTCTTGGTAAGTTTAAAGGGTGCTATATAAATATATATTACAAATAGGCTAAACATAACTAATAAAAATTTCTGCAAGAGGCAAAGCACTTAAAAATAGTATGTAAATAGAAAATATACAAAAGGTTATCAGATTCAAACTGAAACAATAGCTCCATAATAACCTTTTCATAATAAGACATGCAGTCTTATGTTGTCACTAACACACCATTAAAGTCAATAATGACTCCAAAGAGACAGTCTTATATGTTAGGTAACAGATGTGCTGCAGGACAAATTGAGTTGAATGCACATGAGACTGTGAGTGATGTAAAAATGTCTGTATCCAATATTCACCAGCTAATAAACTCTAATGAGAAAAAATATATGAACACTATTCTGTATCAAGGAATGGGCTGCTAAGAAATAAATTTTTAACGTTGCAATTCACACTGTCAGGATTTAGTAAAACTGTACACAGTGCAACACATTCCTCTGGCACTTGGTTTCAAACTCATGTAGAAGTTCATCAATGTCATTGTCCAAGTCTTCAGTGCCAGACAGCTGGAAAAATTAAAAAACACATGAAGAGACTGACATCAGACAGTACTTACATATAATGATACAAATGACAGAGATAAGTTCTGTAAAACTTGGGCATTGTTAACATGTATAAAGTCATACAGTCCTCCATCAAGGGCCCATATAAATTCAAGACTACATACTTGATACAATAGTTAAATTTCCCTCACCTACATCTCTTCTGAACTATTTCAAACTTTATCTGCAGTACCTACTTGATGTTTCATATTTTCATCTTTGTCTTTATATTACACTCCTTCATGTTTTCCTATTACTTCAGTGTGCAATTACAGCTAATCTTTGTTCTTCAATTTTTATTCATTTTAGCTGAGATGGCATGGAAAACTGAAGCCCTAATCAAGGCCATCCCATTCACACTATATAAATAAATATCACAACCTGAGCCAGGTACCCATTTTATCAACCAACCCTTAGGGGTGCATGAACAGCTGGGTTGACTTTGGTCAACTGCACCAACCAGGGTTTGAACATATGCACTTGACCCTGGGTGGCCTGTAAATGCATCACAGTAAGATGGAAGAGCAAACTATTTCTTTATACATCAAAGGGAAAATTTTCCTTTGCATCAAAAGTGTCTCATTCATTGCCACATTAAAAAAACAATTTCTTTTTCACACTGTTTACAGGCTGACTCCCTTTTGTCATAAATCAAACCAATTTGTTTTGATCTAAATGTAACAGGCTGGAAATTGACCTTAAAATTAAAGATAAAAGAAAGACAGATGAGCTGCAACACTTTTTCAGAGCTTTATTTTCCAAATTTTAGGGAGGCAAGTTGTTAGAAGCAGTGAAAAGTTTTTATCGAGGATGTAAGGCATGTGTACGTGTAGGAAGAGAGGAAAGTGATTGGTTCTCAGTGAATGTAGGTTTGCGGCAGGGGTGTGTGATGTCTCCATGGTTGTTTAATTTGTTTATGGATGGGGTTGTTAGGGAGGTGAATGCAAGAGTTTTGGAAAGAGGGGCAAGTATGAAGTCTGTTGGGGATGAGAGAGCTTGGGAAGTGAGTCAGTTGTTCGCTGATGATACAGCGCTGGTGGCTGATTCATGTGAGAAACTGTAGAAGCTGGTGACTGAGTTTGGTAAAGTGTGTGAAAGAAGAAAGTTAAGAGTAAATGTGAATAAGAGCAAGGTACAGTAGGGTTGAGGGTCAAGTCAATTGGGAGGTGAGTTTGAATGGAGAAAAACTGGAGGAAGTGAAGTGTTTTAGATATCTGGGAGTGGATCTGGCAGCGGATGGAACCATGGAAGCGGAAGTGCATCATAGGGTGGGGGAGGGGGTGAAAATTCTGGGAGCCTTGAAGAATGTGTGGAAGTCGAGAACATTATCTCGGAAAGCAAAAATGAGTATGTTTGAAGGAATAGTGGTTCCAACAATGTTGTATGGTTGCGAGGCGTGGGCTATGGATAGAGTTGTGCGCAGGAGGATGGATGTGCTGGAAATGAGATGTTTGAGGACAATATGTGGTGTGAGGTGGTTTGATCGAGTAAGTAACGTAAGGGTAAGAGAGATGTGTGGAAATAAAAAAAGCGTGGTTGAGAGAGCAGAAGAGGGTGTTTTGAAATGGTTCGGGCACATGGAGAGAATGAGTGAGGAAAGATTGACCAAGAGAATATATGTGTCGGAGGTGGAGGGAACGAGGAGAAGAGGGAGACCAAATTGGAGGTGGAAAGATGGTGTGAAAAAGATTTTGTGTGATCGGGGCCTGAACATGCAGGAGGGTGAAAGGAGGGCAAGGAATAGAGTGATTTGGAGCGATGTGGTATACCGGGGTTGACGTGCTGGCAGTGGATTGAATCAAGGCATGTGAAGCGTCTGGGGTAAACCATGGAAAGCTGTGTAGGTATGTATATTTGCGTGTGTGGACGTATGTATATACATGTGTATGGGGGTGGGTTGGGCCATTTCTTTCGTCTGTTTCCTTGCGCTACCTCGCAAACGCGGGAGACAGCGACAAAGAAAAAAAAAAAAAGTTTGAATGGAGAAAAACTGGAGGAAGTAAAGTGTTTTAGATATCTGGGAGTGGATCTGGCAGCGGATGGAACCATGGAAGCGGAAGTGAATCATAGGGTGGGGAGGGGGCGAAAATCCTGGGAGCCTTGAAGAATGTTTGGAAGTTGAGAACATTATCTCGAAAAGCAAAAATGGGTATGTTTGAAGGAATAGTGGTTCCAACAATGTTGTATGGTTGCGAGGCATGGGCTATGGATAGAGTTGTGCGCAGGAGGGTGGATGTGCTGGAAATGAGATGTTTGAGGACAATATGTGGTGTGAGGTGGTTTGATCGAGTAAGTAATGTAAGGGTAAGAGAGATGTGTGGAAATAAAAAGACCGTGGTTAAGAGAGCAGAAAAGGGTGTTTTGAAATGGTTTGGGCACATGGAGAGAATGAGTGAGGAAAGATTGACCAAGAGGATGTATGTGTCGGAGGTGGAGGGAATGAGGAGAAGTGGGAGACCAAATTGGATGTGGAAAGATGGAGTGAAAAAGATTTTGAGTGATCGAGGCCTGAACATGCAGGAGGGTGAAAGGCGGGCAAGGAATAGAGTGAATTGGATCGATGTGGTGTACTGGAGTCGACGTGCTGTCAATGGATTGAATCAGGGCATGTGAAGAGTCTGGGGTAAACCATGGAAAGTTCTGTGGGGCCTGGAAGTGGAAAGGGAGCTGTGGTTTTGGGCATTATTACATGGCAGCTAGAGACTGAGTGTGAACGAATGGGGCCTTTGTTGTCTTTTCCTAGTGCTATCTCGCTATCTTCCGCTTCCATGGTTCCATCCGCTGCCAGATCCACTCCCAGATATCTAAAACACTTTACTTCCTCCAGTTTTTCTCCATTCAAACTTACCTCCCAATTGACTTGACCCTCAACCCTACTGTACCTAATAACCTTGCTCTTATTCACATTTACTCTTAACTTTCTTCTTTCACACACTTTACCAAACTCAGTCACCAGCTTCTGCAGTTTCTCACATGAATCAGCCACCAGCACTGTATCATCAGCGAACAACAACTGACTCACTTCCCAAGCTCTCTCATCCACAACAGACTTCATACTTGCCCCTCTTTCCAAAACTCTTGCATTCACCTCCCTAACAACCCCATCCATAAACAAATTAAACAACCATGGAGACATCACACACCCCTGCCGCAAACCTACTTTCACTGAGAACCAATCACTTTCCTCTCTTCCTACACGTACACATGCCTTACATCCTCAATAAAAACTTTTCACTGCTTCTAACAACTTGCCTCCCACACCATATACTCTTAATACCTTCCACAGAGCATCTCTATCAACTCTATCATATGCCTTCTCCAGATCCATAAATGCTACATACAAATCCATTTGCTTTTCTAAGTATTTCTCACATACATTCTTCAAAGCAAACACCTGATCCACACATCCTCTACCACTTCTGAAACCATACTGCTCTTCCCCAATCTGATGCTCTGTACATGCCTTCACCCTCTCAATCAATACCCTCCCATATAATTTACCAGGAATACTCAACAAACTTATACCTCTGTAATTTGAGCACTCACTCTTATCCCCTTTGCCTGAGTACAGAATGGAAAAAGGTGAGAACAATGGAAGGGGAGTGGGGGAGGAATGGGATGTATTTAGGGAAACAGTGATGGATTGCGCAAAAGATGCTTGTGGCATGAGAAGAGTGGGAGGTGGGTTGATTAGAAAGGGTAGTGAGTGGTGGGATGAAGAAGTAAGATTATTAGTGAAAGAGAAGAGAGAGGCATTTGGACGATTTTTGCAGGGAAAAAATGCAATTGAGTGGGAGATGTATAAAAGAAAGAGCCAGGAGGTCAAGAGAAAGGTGCAAGAGGTGAAAAAGAGGACAAATTAGAGTTGGGGTGAGAGAGTATCATTAAATTTTAGGGAGAATAAAAAGATGTTCTGGAAGGAGGTAAATAAAGTGCATAAGACAAAGGAGCAAATGGGAACTTCAGTGAAGGGCACAAATGGGGAGGTGATAACAAGTAGTGGTGAGGTGAGAAGGAGATGGAGTGAGTATTTTGAAGGTTTGTTGAATGTGTTTGATGATAGAGTGGCAGATATAGGGTGTTTTGGTCGAGGTGGTGTGCAAAGTGAGAGGGTTAGGGAAAATGATTTGGTAAACAGAGAAGAGGTAGTAAAAGCTTTGCGGAAGATGAAAGCCAGCAAGGCAGCAGGTTTGGATGGTATTGCAGTGGAATTTATTAAAAAAGGGGGTGACTGTATTGTTGACTGGTTGGTAAGGTTATTTAATGTATGTATGACTCATGGTGAGGTGCCTGAGGATTGGCGGAATGCGTGCATAGTGCCATTGTACATATATATATATATACTTAGGGGAGAAAGAATACTTCCCACGTATTCCCTGCGTGTCGTAGAAGGTGACTAAAAGGGAAGGGAGCGGGGGGCTGGAAATCCTCCCCTCTCATTTTTTTTTTTTCTTTTTTCCAAAAGAAGGAACAGAGAAGAGGGCCAGGTGAGGATATTCCTTCAAAGGCCCAGTCCTCTGTTCTTAACGCTACCTCGCTATCACGGGAAATGGCGAATAGTATGAAAAAAAAAAATATATATATATATATATATATATATATATATATATATATATATATATATATATATATATATATATATATATATATATATATATATATATATATATATATATATATATATTTTTTTTTTTTTTTTTTTTTTTTTTTTCATACTATTCGCCTTTTCCCGCGATAGCGAGGTAGCGTTATGAACAGAGGACTGGGCCTTTGAGGGAATATCCTCACCTGGCCATCTTCTCTGTTCCTTCTTTTGGAAAATTAAAAAAAAATAATGAGAGGGGAGGATTTCCAGCCCCCCGCTCCCTTCCCTTTTAGTCGCCTTCTACGAAACGCAGGGAATATGTGGGAAGTATTCTTTCTCCCCTATCCCCAGGGAAAATATATATATATATATATATATATATATATATATATATATATATATATATATATATATATATATATATATTATCCCTGGGGATAGGGGAGAAAGAATACTTCCCACATATTCCCTGCGTTTCGTAGAAGGCGACTAAAAGGGGAGGGAGCAGGGGGCTGGAAATCCTCCCCTCTCATTATTTTTTTTTATTTTTCCAAAAGAAGGAACAGAGAAGGGGGCCAGGTGAGGATATGCCCTCAAAGGCCCAGTTCTCTGTTCTAAACGCTACCTCGCTAATGCGGGAAATGGCGAATAGTTTGAAAAAAAAAAATATATTTATTATTATTATTATTATTATACTTTATCACTGTCTCCCTACTTGTATATATATACAAGTAGGAAGAGAGGAAAGTGACTGGTTCCCAGAGAATGTCGGTTTGTGGCAGTGGTGCATGATGTCTCCATGGTTGTTTAATGTTTTTCGATGGGGTTGTTAGGGAGGTGAATGCAAGAGTTTTGGAGAGAGGGGCAAGTATGCATTCTGTTGTGGATGAGAGGGCTTGGGAAGTGAGTCGGTTGTTTGGTGATGATACAGCGCTGGTGGCTGATTCGGGTGAGAAACTGCAGAGGCTGGTGACTGAGTTTGGTAAAGTGTGTGAAAGAAGAAAGCTGAGAGTAAATATGAATAAGTGCAAGGTTATTGGGTTCAGTAGGGTTGAGGGACAAGTCAACTGGGAGGTAAGTTTGAATGAAGAAAAACTGGAGGAAATGAAGTGGATTTAGCAGCAGATGGAACCATGGAAGCGGAAGTGAGTTACAGGGTGGGAGAGGAGGCGACGGTTCTGGGAGCATTAAAGAATATGTGGAAGGCGAGAACGATATCTCGGAGAGCGAAATGGGTATGTTTGAAGGAATAGTGGTTCCAACAATGTTATATGGTTGCGAGGCCTGGGCTATATATAGATAGGGTTGTGTAGAGAAGGGTGAATGTGTTGGAAATGAGATGTTTGTGGACAATATGTGGTGTGAGGTGGTTTGATTGAGTTAATGAAAGGGTAAGAGAGATGTGTGGTAATAAAAAGAGTGTGGTTGACAGAGCAGAATAGGGTGTATTGAAATGGTTTGGTCACATGGAGAGAATGAGTGAGGAAAGATTGACAAAGAGGATATATGTGTCAGAGGTGGAGGGAACGAGAAGTGGGAGACCAAATTGGAGGTGGAAGGATGGAGTCAAAAAGATTTTGAGCGATTCGGGCCTGAACATATAGGAGGGTGAAAGGCATGCAAGGAATAGAGTGAACTGGAACTATGTGGTATACTGGGGTTGATGTGTGTAGGCATGTGAAGTGTCTGGGGTAAACCATGGAAAGTTTAGTTGGGCCTAGATGTGGAAAGGGAGCTGTGGTTTTGGTGCATTACACATGACAGCTAGAGACTGAGTGTGAACGAATGTGGCCTTTGGTGTCTTTTTCTAGCACTACCTCGCACACACGAAGGGTGGGGGAGGGTTTACATTTCATGTGTGGTGGGGTGGCAACAGGAATGGATGAAGGCAGCAAGTATAAATATGTACATGTGTATATATGTATATGTGCATGTGTGGGCGTGTATGGTATATACATGTGTATGGGCTGGGCCATTTTTTCGTCTATTTCCTTATGCTACCTCGCAAATGCGATACAGTGACAAAGTATAATAAATATCATAAAATATATAAATATATTATCCCTGGGGATAGGGGAGAAAGAATACCTCCCATGTATTCCCTGCATTTCATAGAAAGTGACCAAAAGGGGAGGGAGTGGGGGTGGCTGGAAATCCTCCCCTCCCATTTACTAATTTTCCAAAAGAAGGAACAGAGAAGGGGGCCAAGTGAAGATATTCCCTCCAAGGCTCAGTCCTGTTTTCAGCACTACCCCACTAATGCAGGAAATGGCAAATATGAATGAAAAAAAAATATATGTATATGTATATATGCATGCATGGGCCACTTCTTAGCCTCTAGTGCCTCATCCTGAATAAGCCACTGGTAGAGGGTAACTTTGGCACTGTTTTCATACCTAATCTTCCTACAGACTACTGCCTAATATGTCTATCTAATATTCTTGCCAAATGTTCCAAACCACTGCTACTACCTGGTGTTCCCACCTCATAAGACTTAGAATACATAATGAATCCCAAAAGAAAGATGTAACAGCATGAATATAAACAAAGACCAAGGATGTCTAGAAAGGAAATGGTAAAAGTTGTCAGCATATGTACAGCACAATAACACTAGTGTTTGAAAAAGATTCCTTGAAGGATATGTTACTTTTTAAACAAGGAAAGTGGCTTAGTGGATATAATAACAATGAATTGCCAGATATATGTACATAACGTATAAGCTTTAATCAGCTATTATTACCAAATAAAAACTTACCAATGCAGCTAGCTCGCAGATCATAAATGCTCCAATTGTAGCTTCCTCATGGTTATCTTGAATATCTATATTGATTACATGAACTGGTGTATTACCCTCTGGAATTCGTGCTTCTAAACCTGTAATATATAATTCAAAGTGCACAGGTGTAAGTTACAGAATAATAAAAAGAATACACACACAAAAAGCAAAACCTTACATATAATGCTTCTCATAACCAAAGGTTTAAGAGAGGGCTGACCAAACTGTGAGACATGGACAGAAATTTGATATAATATCTCAATGACAGGTGAAGGAGTTGGGAGTTGGGATTATTCCTCTCTACTTAATGGAAAACTACAGTAGCACTCAGCTCCCCCTATCTGCAAGCTGCCATACCGGCACTATCCTAAAGATGTGGATGTGGAAAGGAAGCTGTGGTTTTGGTGCACTACACATGACAGATAGAGACTGAGTGTGAACGAACGTGGCCTTGTCTTTTCCTAGAGCTACCTCTTGCGCACACGGGGGGAGGGAGGTGCCATTTCATGTGTGGCAGGGTGGTGGCGAGAATGGATGAAGGCAGGATGTATGAATATGTACATGTGTATTTATGTATATGTCTGTGTATGTTGGAAAGGATCATAATTTTGCGCGTGACCAATATATTCCTGAGTCCCCGTGGACTCATAGAAATGTCTGTGTATGTATATGTATGTATACGTTGAAATGTATAGGTATGTATATGTGCATGTGCGGGCGTTTATGCATATACATGTGTAAATGGGTGGGTTGGGCACTCTTTCATCTGTTTCCTTGCGCTACCTCGCTAACGCGGGAGACAGCAACAAAGTATAATAAATAATATATATATATAACATACAAACCTCCAACAGCCAGGATCGAACCCGGGACTCCTGTGTGGCAGGCAGAAGCACCACTGCTAGGCTATGATTGCCCCTAATAGGGAAATGACTATTTAAATACTATGTAATCCAATACCCTTCGTCTCACGTTCGTGAGCATTGGGGTCTCCACAGGTCATTTCCCATCAGGCTCACACAACCAGCAGATAGCTATCTGCCGGTTGTGTGAGCTACTAAAGAAGGTCCAGAGGTTGACAACAAAGATGGTACCTGAATTAAAAAAGCTAAGTTATAAGGAAATGCTCGAAGTCTTATATATGACCACCTCAGAAAAGAGAAAAATGAGGTGCAATCTTATCACATCATTAGTTTTTAAACCAAAAGTGGTAATGTAGATAGTGAAAGTTCTTCGAAAGAAGAGGGATAGGATAACCATGAAATCAAGCAGGAAACTTGTTAAAAAAGATGTTAAGAGGTACTTTTATAGTATAAGATTGGAGAATGAATTATTTAGAATAGTGAAAGAATTCATTAAAATGTCGAGACATGGTTAGAGAGTGAACATAAATTCAAGAAGTTGTATGATAGCAGAGAATGTTCAAGAGATGAGGCCCCATGAGCATAAAACTCCCTCCCCATCCAGTACATAAGTAAACAGTTAACACCTAAACAGGTACGCAATTTGGTGTCATCTTTGAATTTGAGTTGATAATCACTGAAATAAGTCATCTCCCTATGATATGATCAAAATGACAAGTGATATAGGAAAGCCCGGGGTAGCACACTCATATTCACACCAAATACACATAAGCATATACAGGTAATGATAACATCATCCAACCTACAAATGTATCTGACTGTATATTACACTAACATTCCAAATTATGATAATATAGTGAAGAATACAAAACAAAGGATTGTTCACCTTCACAGCATAATACATTCTCTACTAATATAGCTGTACTGGTGTGTAGGTGATTAATTCCAACATTTTCTTAATCTTAGATCTATCAAAATTGCAACCTATATCATGTCATCAATAAAACCAACTGCATTGACAGCATTCATGTCAAATATCCCTACATAATTCATTTTTTTATCATATATCTGCAGTGTACTATAAAATTAGATATCAACATTTGATTGTCGTAACTATACTTACATTCAAGAACTTGATCATACACTCGTTCTTCACAGGTAATGATAATATCAAACTTTTCTTTGCACAACTGAAATCTTTCAGGGTCTGGTTTGATTCGTCGATTTCTATCTAACATATGTAACAAGCCATTCTGGGTATATCTGCGATTGAAATTATTAAGGAAAATTTGGTCTATAAATTTCCAAAAATTCTGATAGTGTGAAACACTTCACTTTAACAAAATATCTTAATTCATAAAACACCAACATCCATCATCATATTCATTGATTATCTTTTCCCTTGCAGCAAATTACTTCCAACATTTCAAGAATTCAATTTGTAAAACAAAGTAAGATAGTTTCACAACTGAGAGAGTGTTAATGCCATACCTGTGTTAGATACATGTAAACAAAATATGCTCTACAACCATTGCTTTGTGTGTGTATATAAAGTCTTTCAATCTGTTAAAGTCACTTAAAATCACTGTAATCTAAAAATTACTTAAGTCACAGAGGAATACAAAGGAATTCAAACAGTAACAGACCACTGGATCCCTTTGAGGCTGTTTGAAAAAGTGGATGTATTAGGAACTTACAGATTAGAGTGGTAAAACTTGGAATCATAAAGTAAATAAGAGGGGAAAACCTGTTAATTGTCAGTTGACCAAGGAGACACAATTGCTGTTAGTTGTAGACTTGAAGCAAAATATTTGTCAAGTCTATTCAACATATCTATAGTACTGCTTTCAGCCACTATATTTGGTATATCATTCTATAAGTTTACAAACCCGCTGAAGAAAAGTACTGTACCTCATTCAAGGTAAAATGTTACCCTTCAAGTCCATATCCATTACTTCAAGTAAAATCAGGCAAATCAAGTCCCCTTTGATAATTTTGAATACTTGTTTTTGGATTACCTATTAATCTTCCTTTTTCAAGCTAAATAAATTGAAGTCATTTAGTTGGGTCTCAGGATTAATTTCTCAGCTCAGGAATCATCTTAGTAGCCTCATGCTGTACTCTCTCCATTCTATCTGTCTTTTTCAAGAAAGGTGACCAAAAGTGATCAAAATAATAAAGATGGGAACACACCAGTGAATTGTAAAGACTAAGGATGATTCCTGTAGACTTACATTTGAAAGCCCTATGCAAGAATTCAAGAACCTTGTTCTCTCTTTTCTCTGTTTATTTGGTTTTAGATTACCAGAGATGATTATTTCCATCTTTATCTTCATTTTCCTGTCTCAGCTGAACAGAATTCACATCATAATTAACCTTTTAATTCTTATTGCTGATGTGTAAAACTTTGCACTTATCAAAATTAAAATTCATCTGCCATCTATGAGCCTAGTCCATCAGTTTTGTATAGTAAGTTGGAAGCCGCAAACAATCAATTTCAATTCTATATTTATTTCCCAGCTTATCATCATCCGCAAATTTTGAGGTATTACAATGTAGCTCTTTATTGATATCATTATTATGTATGAGAACGAGAACTGGTCCCAAAATTGATCCATGAGGCACACCACTTGTTGTCTAACCATTCTTAGGCTTGAACATTAATGATCACTCTTTGTTTATGACCAGTCAACTAATTTCCCGTCTACAGACATACAACCTAATCAATACCATGCAACTTAATTTTTGCGAGTAACCTTTGATGTGGAACCTTATTGAATGTTTTTTGAAAATCTAGGTAGATGACATCAACTGTTTTACTTTCATCACGCATGTTGATTATATCATAAAGGGAATCAAGCAGATTTGTCAAACATGAATGATTTCATTGAGAACCATGCTGATAAGTGGTGGTCCTCTAAATGGTTCACAATTCTTCTCTTGAATAGTGGTTTCCATAAGTTTTCTAACTACAGACATTCAGTAAATTGCACGATGATTTCCGGGCAGTTGACTTACTACCTTTCTGGAATATCAGTGATTGCTGGGCAGAGACTTAATACCTTTCTGGAATATCAGTGTTACAAGAGCAGTCATGGACTTAAAACTAATTTTTCAACCTCTTTCACTGTCCTTGAATAAAATTTTGTAAGGGCCTGCTCTTATATCCATTTTCTTTCCATTTATTGTTGACAGTATATCTTAAACTTTTCTGTAAATTTATTACTGGTTTCAGTCTTTATCAATGAAACTGAATTCAGGACATGAGTTGTGTCTTCGATCATAAACACCAATGCTTTTAAAAAAGTCATTATGATATTTGGCAAGGATTTACTGTTTTCCTACAGGTCACCATTTTTTGTAATTAATGGACCGAATGACTGGGTAATGACTCTCTTTCTTCTAACTATAAAACTCCTCAGGGTTTCTTTTCCTACTTTCATCAATATATGCTTCATACTGACATTTACTTTCTTGTATGTCCCTTAGTTTCTCCACACAAATTTACAAAACTTACTCTGTCATGTTAATTACTGGTCTCTGAGTTTATGAACTACGTTTTTAAAAAACAGGCACTTCTTAGTTCAAGTGTCCACCACTTTGGGTTCCTTTTAGAAACAGACTGTCTACAACACACTGGCACTGATATTCCCTCAACTGCTCTGAAAGTTTTCCTGGAGCCTTTTCAAGCTATGTTTGCATTGTTGTCATTGATCTGCATGTCAAGAGCAATGTGAAACATTTCACTAAAAGCCATTCTTAGTGGCAGCTCCCGGTTCCTGTATTAAATCAATTCTTTTAACTTTTTTATCTAATTAAGTTTAGGTCAAACAATCAGTTCTAATAGAATTTGTTTCTCAGTCTGAGAATTGCCTCCGTAGCCTACGGTTATACTTTCTGCACTCTTGTCTAGTATGTGTGATTAGAAAACCTAGCAATGATGGAGATTCTTCCTCTTATTCTAGTGTGCACAGTGATATGTTGGTAAAGAAAATTTTCGTGTATGCTCTCTTAAAACCTTGTCTCCATAACTTTGTAGTGTCATGACGATCCAAACTCCTCTAGTTTATAATATACATAACTGAAGTCCCTCACTATCAGTACTTTACCATCTATGTGTTGTGAGAGCTTTACTGCTTCATTTATTATCCTGATCATTATTATATATGGAGAGGATGAGTGAGGAAAGATTGACCAAGAGGATATATGTGTCGGAGGTGGAGGGAGCAAGGAGAATAGGGAGACCAAATTGGAGGTGGAAAGATGGAGTGAAAAAGATTTTGTGTGATCGGGGCCTGAACATGCAGGAGGGTGAAAGGAGGGCAAGGAATAGAGTGAATTGGAGCGATGTGGTATACTGGGGTTGACGTGCTGTCAGTGGATTGAATCAAGGCATGTGAAGTGTCTGGGGTAAACCATGGAAAGCTGTGTAGGTATGTATATTTGCGTGTGTGGACGTATGTATATACATGTGTATGGGGGGGGGGGTTCGGCCATTTCTTTCGTCTGTTTCCTTGCGCTACCTCAAAAACGCGGGAGACAGCGACAAAGTATAAAAAAAAAAGAAAAAAAAAAATTATTATCACAGTATATATGTTTTGTATTGTTAATTTTTTTGGTGGATTATATATTGTTAAGAGTGCCATGCACTTCTTCCCTACAGTTACAGGAATTTGAAGGATAATGAAATGAGTATGATGATAGGATGTTTGGGTCAGAGTGGTATGCAAAGTGAAAGTCATGGAGAGTGATTTGGAGAAGGAAGAATATGTGGTGAAAGCTTTGTGTAAGATAAAATGTGGTAATGTGGCTGAAGGGGATACTATTGCAATTGAATTTCTTGCAAAAGGTGGTAACTGTGTTGCTGACTGGTTAGTTAAGATTTTCAACGTACATATGGATTATGGGTAGCTACCTTGGTATTGCCAGAATACGTGTACAATGCCACTGTATAAACACAAGGGAAACAAAGGCGATTGTTCAAACTACAAAGGTAAAAAATAAGTTTGTTCAGTGTACCTGGTATCTTGTAAGGGAGAATAGTGATTAAAAGGGTAAAAGCATGTAAAGAACAACAGACTGGGTTGGAACAATGCAATTTCAGAAGTGGTAAAGGATGTGAGGATCAGGATTTTGCTTTAAAGAGTGTATGTTAAAAATATTATTATGAGAAACAGAATGATCTGTATGAAGTGTTCATGGATCTGGGGAAACCATATGAAAGAGTTAACAGAGATGCCTTTGTGGAAGGCATTTAGAATATATGGAGTGGAGGTTAAGTTGCTAGAAACAGAGAAGTTTTGTCTTGGGTGTAAGGTGAGTGTCCAAATAGCAGAATGAGTAGTTCCAAGTGAACGGTGATCTGTAGCAATGCTGTGTGATGTCACCAAGGTGGTTTTGTTTGTTTATTGATGGGGTGATAAGGGATGTAAATACAATTCTTGGAGATATGCAGTCTTTATTAGATGAGGGAGCCTGGGAAGTGCGTTAGTAGTTGTTTGCTGATGACACAGCATTAGTGGCAGATTCAAGAGAAAAACTAGAAAAGTTGGTGACTGAGTTTGGAAGTTGAGGAGTAAAGTTAAGAGTAAATGTAAATAAAAGAAAAGTTATAAGGTTTAGCAGGGTAGAGGGACAGGCTAGTTTGGATGTGAGTTTGAATTGGGAAAATTTGGAGAAAGAGATCTAGCAGGATAGAGGGACAGGCTAGTTTGGATGTGAGTTTGAATGAGGAAAATTTGGAGAAATTGAAGTGCTTTAGATACCTGAGAGTGGACATGGCAGTAAATGGAACCCATTTTATCAACCAGTCCTTGAGGGAGGATGAACAGTTGTGTCAACTGTAGACTGGCTGCCATGAATTGGATTCGAACCTATTTGGACTCGACCCTGGGCAACCCGTAATTGCATCATGGTCAACAACAGACACTTACACCGGAATTCCTTACATGATCAACCTGCCACACTCCAAATATCATCCTCAGGCAATTCATCACCAACATACCCACCCTGTTCCTTTATTTCAAATTCAAGACCTATAACACATCCACAAAATACTCTCACGACTACTATACCTTCAAATATATCCATGCTTACTCTAACAGACACTTTCCTCACCATCTACACACTCTTTAATGCTTCCAGGACTTGAGCTTCCTTTCCCACCTGATTCCATTTATGGCCAAAACCACTCCTAAGCACCTAAAACACTCCACTTCCTCCAGGTCCTCCACATTCAAACTTACACTCAACCTTTCAGTCACATTCCTTGCTACACCTCATTACCTTACCTTTGATTACATTTACCCTCAAATTTTTTCATTTATGCACTATCCCAAACTCTATCACCAGCTTATGATGCAGTTTTTCTCTGAGGTCAGCCACCTGAGCCATGTCATCTGCAAACACTACTGATTCACCTTCTATGCTCCCTTAACCTAAGCATTTCATAGACCCATCAATCACTTTAAGACACTTACACTTATTTCCCTTGCCTCTTCACCCATAAAGAAATTAAACTATGATAACATCACACACCCTTAACACAGGCCCACCTTCACAGACAACTATTCAAACTACTCCCTTCTTATTTGTACACATGCCTCCCTCATTTGGTAAAATGTCCTCTGCACTTGGCAAAGTCTAATTCACCTCATATATTTGTTACACCTTCAACAACACATCTCTACTAATCCTATCACATGCTTCCTCACAAAATACTTCAGATTACTTTCTTTAAAACTATTATCCTTATAATTTTGTTAATTCTCTCTCTCTGTCCCATACCTCTCCAACTGAAAGACACAGATTAGCTACTTTCCATTAATCCCACATTTCTAGTCATCTGTCATACCCACGATATTCAATCTATCATAGCTCATACAACATATACTTAAACCTCTAGTGTCTAACACACAACACTGCACATTTCTAGTGGGCTCATAAAAAAATAAGATTTGTCACTACTCAACATCTTTTTTCCACCAAAAATTCATTAAAATAAATTGAAGTTCATATATCATAGTCACAGTTATCCAAGTTAGAATGGTTTATGGAGAAAAAATCTAGATGCCACTTACATATAATGAAGTTTCTTTACGCATAATCAGCATACAACTGCTTCTCAATGATCCAAAGTTCCATACCAGAAGAGTTTAAGCACACAGCATGAGATATTCCTTGCCAATCAGTCGTATGACACTGGAGGTCTTTATAATTGTAAAATGCATCACACCAATGACTAATGCCTTATTATGCAGTTTGTTCTCATTATGTATTTGAAAATAACCCATATGTAAGGTATTCTAAACTGTAAGGATATAAACAACAATTCTCACAGGACAGCAAATTTATTGTCGAAGTTTACAAGCAAAAATGTCAAAAAGGGTTATTTAACACTAAAAAAGTTAAGGCATAAAAAACTACCTTTACAGTGTTCCCATATCACTACCAACAATTCAGTATGCTTTTATGTTGGAATGGTATAGTAAATCCAAGTAATGATAAAGAACGAAAGTTACTAACGTACTTAATGGTCAGAACCTTCACAAGGCCTCAGTATACTGTAAAATATTAAAAGTGACCTTCAATGTACACAAGTTATCTCATTACGTCAAAGACAGTATTGTAAAAAATTACATGTCTTGACTTTTAAACTACTAATGCCAGATAAAGCAACCAGTGAGAACATTACTGCTATCATACGCCTGTCCTTATTTTCAGAAGAGGAGTAAACCGTTTAATAATGAATATGATTACAAAAGAAACTTAATCATTCACGCTTAATCCAAGGACAGCAATGGTAAATAATATGCACTTTAGACTACAAATAAAAAATAAACAGATAAGCATAAATACTTCACAGCATATGAATGAACAACTAAGAGATATGGAAAGTATAAAAAATCTTGAAAAAAAAAATCTTGAAAATCATATGAAAAAAACAAAAAAACTCAGTTTAGCTGATAAACGACGCTGCCTTGAGTAAACTGCTGGAGTAAGAGAATTAGGTTGGTACTATGCATTCAGAGCCAACCAGGAAAATTCTTCTTTTTTTCTTTATATTGTGACCAGCATGGTGTGGGCAAAAACATGTCCGGATCATAGGCCATTTGGCAGAAAAGGAAAAAGTAAATGAAAAAGAATGTAAAGGTTATTCAAGGTTCTACTGGTGTTTGTAGACCTGAGTTTTATAGGTCAGAAGGTGATAGGAAGAGGGAAAGATGAAAGGAGGAAGATAATTTTACAGCTTAGCAGTATCAAAACAAGAGCTTTCTGTGTCACTGTATTACTATGAGATAAAAGTGGTCTCAAATCACAGACAATATTTCTTCACCCTTTTATGAACCCACTCTCTTATGCTTAATTTCCATGCATACATATCAAAGAATCTTTCACACACAGGCCTCTGATGCCTAATGACTGCACAATATCAATTCTACCATTATTTCAAGAAATGTTATGTCTACCTATATCACACTGAAATCTCACATTCAAAGTACGATAGCACAAACAGTCTTCCCCTAACAAATTAGGAATCAACCATCTCTATACCTCTTACTGTTAAAAATCCCAACATAAACGTTTGAAACACCTGCTGAAGGACAGTTACTTTGATTTAGCTATTAAACAGGTGAGGCTGCCACCTCCCTGAATCTATGAAATCAGTGTTTGAAAACAAGATTTAACTCTGTAACTACACACAAGAAGATGGAAAGCATGAAAAGATATGAAAATTTAAAGGTTTGATGAAACAAGTCAAGAAATTGGTGCATAACAAGCAATCTCTGGGAGGTTGAGTATGAGAATGTATAACCAAAATGAAAAACCACCAATGGTAAGAAAATGAAATTCCTTTACTTTTCCCATAGTAATCCAAAGAGGGGAAAGCAAGGTCAGATGATCTCCCTCCTACAATGAAATTCTAAACTTAGTAATACACAAAATTTCATTTAATCAAAAATACTTTTGTTTCATATACTTCAACAGAACACAACATTTTTGTTATATCTTTTCACTCTTTGGTCCTTATATGAGGATTCTTCGGAGGACTGCTCCGGTCCTCATGTGAGGATTCTTCAGAGGACTGCTCTGGTCCTCATATGAGGACCCAATAGTTCCTGCCCATTTTTGGAAGCCCAACTGATGTTTGATATCACCAATTATCCAAAAATGTAATTGGCATTCTCCCATCAAAGCTAGAAAAAATATCACGCATCTAAGTCATCTATAGTTTGTCACAGGAGATGTATGTACCATAACTTGGCATGATGACATTCATAGGTGACCAGAATCGTACAACGTGTACAATACAAAGGGTGGTTGATGGATAAGTGATGAAGAGAAAAGCTTAAACACCACTTAATTTAACATTCACTTAATGCTCCTTCCTTTCCCCACAGTACACGCTTATCTTCCTTGCCGTATTTTTATCTTTAATTATCCCTATGGGATTACATGCATAAATTAATAGGGAGGCAGAAAGGGGTTTATGGACAACAATATGCACAATGACAACAAACAAGGTTTCTTCAGTCCTTGGATGTGCAAGTGACCAGAAAAACAGTAACCAACCATTCTGAAAGGCTTAAAACAATAAAGAGATCTTTTGCTACGAGATACCCTATGAACAACCTCTTAAAATACGTATATCTCAAAAGTCATCAGACCTATGAGAGATAAGCAAAATTCTATATAACCAAAAAAGGGTCTCTACATCAAAACCGATCACAGGACACAAGTATGTGGTGATCCTAAACCTTACAAGCCAGCACAAAGAAAATAATAAATAGTACTCACCGCTATATTCCACTATATCCCATTATGGTAACTCTTTCAGTATGACTGTCCTCGACCGAGGCAAGTGTAATAGGGTTCTACTGTCCTTAATCGAGGCAATGTTCTTTCCCTCCACAAGGTGAATTCTGCACACACAGTAGGCTCTGTTAGCTGGCATTAGATGATAACCCAAACAATGGATGAGTCACTGGATTTACCTGGAAGCCTCAGTAACTCATTAGTGACCACAGTGGGCAGCTGCTCACCTTCTCTAGGGACTCGCCTATCATTACGCATCTACTGCCCATATATTTAGAATTAGAGATTCCAGTAAACATTTCTTGCATATTCAAGATTGGACGAGGTAATAAATAATGTTTTTCCTACACTAGAAAGGAATGTGTGAGTCTCATTTCATGCCAAATAATAATGGTTTTCATATTTTGTGTGTACATTTCCTTACATACATGTGCTGGGAAGATCAAAAATTCATTACACATGTGCTGGGAAGATCAAAAATTCATTACACATCAGAATGTTAACTATCTGTATACAGATGAACTTTACAGAATGTTCTTGAACCCAACAAACAGACAGTTATTGCTGGGTAGAGTGTGAACTCTCATACTAGGCCTAAGTACCAGCAATTACTCTCAAATCAACAAAAGCTAGCGTGTTTGCATTGAACGATGTTCATAATATTGACTTGAATTTAACTATATCTCAACCTACAAACTGAGATTAGAAGACGCTTTGCCAAAGCTAAGATCCTGTCATATATTGTCTAAGTCTCCATATATTTTTCTGAAAAATGCAGACAATTGACAAGTGGGTGAATGAGAAAGAAAAACCAAGATCATACCCCATCATCAAATAGTTCATTCTATAAAAATCTTACTTCCTTTTCCAGCACTATGGAACAATACCTAAACATGATTGTTCTGTTGCTTGATGGAAAAAGGAGTGTCTTTAGAGCTAAGTACGAGTTCTATCTAATAGTAGGTCTGAAAATTGAGGCAGAACCTCTGATATAATCTGCCAAGCACCACCTTCTACTTTATTATATTCTTGTGGATTTTCCACTAATCTACAACCCCCCTCCAACACACACAAAAAAGAAAGTAGTAGGAATTTCAGGCACTTCCTCATCTCAGCATAAGACTTAAAATAAGTATGAAGATTAATATTCTAGCAATCCTAACAACACAGCATATAATTTTCAGTAGAGCTCCAACTATGTATGCCATACATTTACAATTTTCCCACAAAATATTTGAAGGAAACAGTGGCTCCTCTGCTCATTACGAACATGAACAAATAATGTATGTCATCTGCAGTTCTAACTCGCCCACAGAAACATCCACACTACTGTTTCTAAAAAAAAAATGTATGAAAAGGATACAGTGTTTTATCTTTTTTCAAAAGGTCACTGTAGATATCATCATAAGAAGTTCCAAACTCATAGCAGTTTGGTTTGTCTGGAGCAGGTCCTGGCAACTTCACTTTGTCTCCCGTACCAAAGGATCTCACATTAAAACCTTTTTTACTGTAGGAAAAAGGCAATATATTCATCCATTAATTATGCAAGAAAAGAACATGTAATAGCTAAGGGGTGAAAAAATACAGCAAGTGCAATAATAATTAAATCTAAATAATTCTACATATATGCAATCATTCGAGAGGATAAGATTTAATATTGCCTCTTTCATTCCTTTTTCTTCTTTTACAGCCCATGATCTCATAGTTACAATAAGTAGCTTCTACATAACCAAAATTCCTTAGGAATGGACATAACAACATACCTAATTATTCAATTTTCAGGAGGGGTGTATTCATTTTACAGTTTATATCTAAAATTTCAAATACTTATTTTAAGAATTAATTCCAATGCTTGGGGTAATTTCATCAATACACACAATTGAGTTTGATGTACGAGATGGCAAAAGAATCCCTTACCTTAGAAAGGCATGAGCCTCCATACTACGATTCATGTTGCTAGAGCAGATCACTGCAAACTCAAGATCAGCCATAATATATTCCCTGAAAGAAGAAGAATTTCTAAGAAACATAAGGAAATGTTTCTTACCTTATCTCTTCTTATTTTCCTCTGTTTACTTCTTTCAAGATTCTCTTTAAACCTACTAAGATTGCTTGCTTTTGCTTTGGATATCATATATCTGGCAGCATGGAACAGTCTTCAAAGCAAGCTAAAATTTATTTGCCGCCTCAGATACCCCACATTATTGAAAGCAGGATACAATTTTTGTGCGCTGTCCAGACATTTCAAGATTTTTTGTGAATTCTATTTCAGGTGATCTTTTCCCACAACCAGTAACTTACCATTCTTACAAAAATATTTTGTTGGCCAACAAAGAAAGGCTTATATTTTGCTTGCAAGCAAGAAAATGTCTCTACAAGCAAGATTTCAAGACTTACTGGCAAGACAGAGGCCACTATCCCAACACTTGCTTAGGTTTCCCTTTAATGTCATGCCTCCCTGAAAAGCAGAGTCTGGTTGACCTAGGAAAACTAGTAGGCCAAATATTATCTTCATGAAGCATTAGGTACTGAAAAACCCTAGTATTAGTTGCCTTTCTGGTCTTCCTACTTCAACTAGACCCAGCTTTTCAGGGAGTGGTGACATTAACGGGACGCCCAAACAACCACCCAGATAATGTACTTGACCTTGCCAGTACATCTTGAAATCTACCTTACAGACTTATTATCCTGCTTCAATGCAAGAATACAATCTTTTTATCACCTGGAAAAGTTCCTAAGACCCATGGTTAGATACTGGGAGAGGAAAATATCATCCAATACGGAAATACTGAAAATATCACTAAACAAAAGGACACTTTGCATCCCTCCAACCTAAATAACACAGGGTAAATGAACCAGCAAATCACAGTCAGCTGACTACAGAAGACTATACCTTCCTGCAAGACATAAAATATCCCCACCATAAGCAAGTTACAGGATCTGTTCCACAAATAAAACATAATACATGAAAGAAAGTCTTATTCTGAAAGGTAATTATCAGATTTTATTGGGAGACTGTAATGAGTCTTCTACAACTTTCACGCTAAAAAGTCATCCAGCCTCAACTCACTCTAAGGCCTTCAGTAAAGCCTCTTTCTACCCCTAACTAGAAATCTGCCAGTATCTTGCACAGAAGTTTCTAATTACCTTAAAACCCTCCAAATCCAACTTCCCCTCCTCACACTGCCCTTTCTCCTCCACTTCTGACACACACACACACGTATATATATATATTTTTTTTCATACATATTTGCCATATCCCATATTAGTGAGGTAGCATTAAGAACAAACGACTTAGCCTTAAAGGGAATATCCTCACTTGACCCCCTTCTCTGTTCCATCTTTTGGAAAATTAAAAATGGGAGAAGAGGATTTCCTGCACCCCACTTCCTTTGCTTTCAGTCGCCTTCAACAAAAAACACGGAATACAAGAGAAGTTTTCTTTCTCCCCTATCCTCAAGGATAATATATATATATTGATGTGCTGTCAATGGACTGAACCAGAGCATGTGAAATGTCTGGAGTAAATCATGGAAAGATCAATGGGGCCTAGATGTGGATAGGGAGCTCTGGATTTGGTGCATTACACGCAACAGTTAAAGACTGAATGTGGACAAATGTGGCCTTTTTTGTCTGTTTTCCTGGCGCTACCTTGCTGAACCAGTGAGTAGTCATGCTGTTTCCTATGGGACACGGTAGCGCTAGGAATGAAGGAAGGCAAGCAAGTGTGAATACGTACATGAGTACATATTTATGTCTGTCTTTGTTGATATGTATATCTATGTATATATGTATGTATGGGCATTTATGTGTATATGTATGTATGTATGTATATATATATATATATATATATATATATATATATATATATATATATATATATATATATACATATATATATATATATATATATATATATATATATATATATATATTTTCTTTTTTTTGCTTTGTCGCTGTCTCCCGCGTTTGCGAGGTAGCACAAGAAAACAGACGAATGAAATGGCCCAACCCACCCCCATACACATGCATATACATACGTCCACACACGCAAATATACATACCTACACAGCTTTCCATGGTTTACCCCAGATGCTTCACATGCCCTGATTCAATCCACTGACAGCACGTCAACCCCGGTATACCACATCGATCAAATTCACTCTATTCCTTGCCCTCCTTTCACCCTCCTGCATGTTCAGGCCCCAATCACACAAAATCTTTTTCACTCCATCTTTCCACCTCCAATTTGGTCTCCCACTTCTCCTCGTTCCCTCCACCTCCGACACATATATCCTCTTGGTCAATCTTTCCTCACTCATTCTCTCCATGTGCCCAAACCATTTCAAAACACCCTCTTCTGCTCTCTCAACCACGCTCTTTTTATTTCCACACATCTCTCTTACCCTTACGTTACTTACTCAATCAAACCACCTCACACCACACATTGTCCTCAAACATCTCATTTCCAGTACATCCATCCTCCTGCGCACAACTCTATCCATAGCCCACGCCTCGCAACCATACAACATTGTTGGAACCACTATTCCTTCAAACATAACCATTTTTGCTTTCCGAGATAATGTTCTCGACTTCCATACATTTGTTAGTTGTTAGAAGCAGTGAAAAGTTTTTATCAAGGATGTAAGGCATGTGTACGTGTAGGAAGAGAGGAAAGTGATTGGTTCTCAGTGAATGTAGGTTTGCGGCAGGGGTGTGTGATGTCTCCATGGTTGTTTAATTTGTTTATGGATGGGGTTGTTAGGGAGGTGAATGCAAGAGTTTTGGAAAGAGGGGCAAGTATGAAGTCTGTTGTGGATGAGAGAGCTTGGGAAGTGAATCAGTTGTTGTTCGCTGATGATACAGCGCTGGTGGCTGATTCACGTGAAAACTGCAGAAACTGGTGACTGAGTTTGGTAAAGTGTGTGAAAGAAGAAAGTTAAGAGTAAATGTGAATAAGAGTAAGGTTATTAGGTACAGTAGGGTTGAGGGTCAAGTCAATTGGGAGGTAAGTTTGAATGGAGAAAAACTGGAGGAAGTAAAGTGTTTTAGATATCTGGGAGTGGATCTGGCAGCGGATGGAACCATGGAAGCGGAAGTGGATCATAGGGTGGGGGAGGGGGAGAAAATCCTGGGAGCCTTGAAGAATGTGTGGAAGTCGAGAACATTATCTCGGAAAGCAAAAATGGGTATGTTTGAAGGAATAGTGGTTCCAACAATGTTGTATGGTTGCGAGGCGTGGGCTATGGATAGAGTTGTGTGCAGGAGGGTGGATGTGCTGGAAATGAGATGTTTAAGGATAATGTGTGGTGTGAGGTGGTTTGATAGAGTAAGTAGCGTAAGGGTAAGAGAGATGTGTGGAAATAAAAAGAGCGTGGTTGAGAGAGCAGAAGAGGGTGTTTTGAAATGGTTTGGGCACATGGAGAGAATGAGTGAGGAAAGATTGACCAAGAGGATATATGTGTCGGAGGTGGAGGGAACGAGAAGTGGGAGACCAAATTGGAGGTGGAAAGATGGAGTGAAAAAGATTTTGTGTGATCGGGGCCTGAACATGCAGGAGGGTGAAAGGAGGGCAAGGAATAGAGTGAATTGGATCGATGTGGTATACCCGGGTTGACGTGCTGTCAGTGGATTGAATCAGGGCATGTGAAGCGTCTGGGGTAAACCATGGAAAGCTGTGTAGGTATGTATATTTGTGTTTGTGGACGTGTATGTATATACATGTGTATGGGGGTGGGTTGGGCCATTTCTTTCGTCTGTTTCCTTGCGCTACCTCGCAAACGCGGGAGACAGCGACAAATCAAAAAAAAATATATATATATATATATATATATATATATATATATATATATATATATATATATTTTATCCCTGGGGATAGGGGAGAAAGAATACTTCCCACGTATTCCCTGCGTGTCGTAGAAGGCGACTAAAAGGGGAGGGAGCGGGTGGCTGGAAATCCTCCCCTCTCGTTTTTTTTTTTTTAATTTTCCAAAAGAAGGAACAGAGAAGGGGGCCAGGTGAGGATTTTCCCTCTAAGGCCCAGTCCTCTGTTCTTAACGCTACCTCGCAAATGCGGGAAATGGCGAATCGTATGAAAAAAAAAAAAAAAATATATATATATATATATTTTTTTTTTTTTTTTTTTATATATATGCAATGAGAAGGCAAAAGAGGATTTAGATACGCTCTACTATGGCTACCTGGCAAATGTAGGGAAACGACAATTAAGTATGAAACATCTGGATTGGGAGTTGTGGTTTCAGTGCATTATTCATGACAGCTAGAGACTGAATGTGAACGAATGTGGCCTTTTTGTCTGTTTGTGACAAAAAGATCCTTAAGGAAACTGTATTAATTTCTGTTAGCTGACAACATAACCTAATGAATGATGATTTCCCATTTGTGATATTACAAATTGCAGACATATTCCGGGACAACCATCGAGTACTTATATAATTGTACACACAAACTTCAGTCTTTCTCCATCTCCTGATCAAACACTAGATGTGACATAGAGACCAACTAAGCCAGAGGCACCCAAAAAAAGTGTACCAGTGGAGAGAATATATATATATATATATATATATATATATATATATATATATATATATATATATATATATATATATTGAGCATATCAGTTATACTTAAATGTGTCTAGGACTTATTTCCCATGACCTGGGACGTGAACTTTTATGAAAATAACACAATACACTGTTCTGGACAATCATTGCTACCAAATCGGAATTAAGAAAAATGCCCGAAAATTTTATTATAATCCGTAGTTCAGTGGAACATTGAGGAATAAAGGTGAAAGCCTTATTCACATAATGAACTTCAGCTCTATATATCCTCATGTGTAGCAGGTCTGACTTCTTGGGGTACACCCTGGGTTGACACAGGTGACGCAACGTCTGCCTCATGACTAACCAAAGTCTTCTCTTCTCGAGGTTCAAGTGACACAATTATTTCCAAATGTAAATAGCATCTCATTACCATCTCATACAGACAACTTACATTAGGTACAAACCTAGCATATATTGGATATTTATTATCAACCCAGCAACGCGACCTCCACTCTTCTCTTTCGAGAAGCAAAACAACAGATCTGGGTTACTAAATGTTAATATCATACCAGTTTTCTGTCTATTATGGTTATGATTTAGATATGTGTTAGAATATGATATTTGCATTATTCACTATGAATTCGCATTCCTTTTTAGAATAATTTGACATAACACATCAAATTATATAAAATGTTTTATATAGACACCCTCTTGCATAGAGGAAGGGCGGTTCATTTCAATACATATGTCGGCCGAAAGCTGAACGTCTTTACAGTTAGTATTAATGACAAGAAATTCATGAACACAATATACGATGTATAGGTAGGTAAATCTTACACTTACACTGTACCAAATATTACTTGGTTTTCTCTCTATCCAGTGTTTCCTAAGGAAGGATTTACATTTCCTGCACCATAGATGAATTAGATTGAATACTGCCGTCGAATCCAATTGGCAGTGAGTGGAGGGAAGAGGACTTGGTTTGACAGTTCGTCTATGACGAAAAGGTAAATATCTCAGGTTGTACATCCAGAGTGAGATCGCAGTCTTAACTAGAATGGAAAATGCAGCTGTGTTTTTTAAAGATAGGGGTATACAATGTGCATATCTTGTATGGGGTGTAGTGGCTCCTTTGTTGACTGCCCCATCTTAATACAAGGACCCTACTGGAAATAAGATTGTAGAACTTTAGTAGGTTATCCTAGTGGAAGCTACTATGTACTGCACACATGTATACCTACCATAATGTACTAGGGTCCATGAATAAAGTCAGTTAATCAATCAATATTTTATTAAAAGTGTTTTGGTGTTCAACTCTCGTTCGAATATGTCTAAGGGTGGCTTAGCGATGGCCTGGGTAGAAATTCTCTCAAAGGACGTTCCATACTTGCGTCTTCTACAGACACTAAGCCATTAACTCTTTTGACACCGAACACTTGATAATCAAAAACATTATAACTGGACTTGGTATCCCCTACATGACATGGACAAAATCATAGCGATTTCGGATAAGAGGTCATAGATAAGATGAAAAAGAATGCAGGATAAACTAATTTGAACTCAACACTCAGTTATAAACCCAAATCTTAAACTTATGAGGTTATAGAAAGAGGGAAAGGCATAAGACATTATCTTTGCTGTACCAGGAAAGAAAGAAGTATTGAATCAAGATCAACAACATGGAATTATAAAATGTTTCTTAAGTATGACTACTAGGCATTTTGTAGATCGAACTGCATTATCACCAGTGGATCTTGTCTTGCGACAACCATACTGATGTTGAGATAGAAGACTGAGATTCAAGATGTTTAGAGAAACTAGAGAGTTAGGGGAGGATTTAGAATTTTTGCAATCGGGAAAGATGCAGTCTTTGGCATAAATCAAGGCAACTGGACGATAGACGAAATGGTTAAAATGATCGTCTTTTCTGGAGTAGGTGGCACACCATGTTATCATTCATGTATTCTTTAACGTAGGATTTTTGTTTTTTATGGAAATGTATTCAATTTTCTTTATAACGTAGCACTATTTTATGTACTCAGAATGTCAGACGAATGTTATAATAATGAAAACTATTTGTCCTGGTTTTCAGTGATACCCGGGAGCCAGGCCAGGTCGACATTATCTTACACTTGCAATTATTATACAAGCAGTTACCCTGTATACATCAAAAATAAACTAAATTAGAGTGAACACAGAGAATTCAGATAGTCTCTAGGGATGATGATATGTAGAATATTAAAATGTGTATCCTTGATTCATTGTGTAGGTCTAGCAAGACTGTCCTGTGACGATGTAAACAAATGTTGAGACTCATCATGACGGACGGGGAAGTGGCCAGGGCACTTAAATGTGTTTTGGAACGTGTGGCTGAGGCAACTAAGGCCAGGCATCAAGTAAGTACAGTTGTGGTGAAGTATTGCTTCATAATTTGTAAGCCTCGTGATCTGTCAATTCACTGGCTTGGGAAGGTGTATGTTTTGTGACGGTTTCTGTCAACAGGGACTGGTGATACCAGCGCCATACCATAAAGCTTACATTACTACATTACATTGTATGAAACATATCACATATATGCACAATGTGAAGCCGTTACTATATTGTGATAAAAAGTTTACAGATTGATATAGGCCGTAATTGTTTTGCTGATAACGATAGTTAGGTCAAACCCTCTATATTTACATTTTTCCTTTTTTTTTTTATATGTCCTTGCAGAATAAGAGATTAGCGGCAGAGATTAAACT
This sequence comes from Panulirus ornatus, assembly GCF_036320965.1. Lineage (NCBI taxonomy): Eukaryota > Metazoa > Arthropoda > Malacostraca > Decapoda > Palinuridae > Panulirus > Panulirus ornatus. The sequence goes on along the minus strand of NC_092246.1, from coordinate 21,581,281 downwards.
CAACCACTCAGTTTTTGATGCTTATAGTAGGTGTCATGTTGTGGTTCTTTCCTTTTATCATACGCAGTTATAGTGTATGTGCTCATAGAATTATCTTTATGGTGTTAAAGATTTTTCAGATAGTTATACCATGACACTGACGACCTATATGACCCTGGCAGTTGATAGGTGCACGTTCCAAATGACCAACCATCAAAAATATAAGTGAATGGTGATACTTTCATGCTTAATGATTATTTTCTCATTGATGGAAAGATTATCATTTTGCTTTTTTATTTTCTATAAAATAGTTTATGAATATACTTTGATAATTTTATCCGTAACATCTGTACAGGTAAAGGTATATATATATATATATATATATATATATATATATTTTTTTTCTTTTTTGCTTTGTCGCTGTCTCCCGCGTTTGCGAGGTAGCGCAAGGAAACAGACGAAAGAAATGGCCCAACCCACCCCCATACACATGCCTTGATTCAATCCACTGACAGCACGTCAACCCCGGTATACCACATCGCTCCAATTCACTCTATTCTTTGCCCTCCTTTCACCCTCCTGCATGTTCAGGCCCCAATCACACAAAATCTTTTTCACTCCATCTTTCCACCTCCAGTTTGGTCTCCCTCTTCTCCTCGTTCCCTCCACCTCCGACACATATATCCTCTTGGTCAATCTTTCCTCACTCATTCTCTCCATGTGACCAAACCATTTCAAAACACCCTCTTCTGCTCTCTCAACCACGCTCTTTTTATTTCCACACATCTCTCTTACCCTTACGTTACTTACTTGATCAAACCACCTCACACCACACATTGTCCTCAAACATCTCATTTCCAGCACATCCATCCTCCTGCGCACAACTCTATCCATAGTCCACGCCTCGCAACCATACAACATTGTTGGAACCACTATTCCTTCAAACATACCCATTTTTGCTTTCCGAGATAATGTTCTCGACTTCCACACATGGTGAAGTGAATCAGTTGTTGTTCGCTGATGATACAGCGCTGGTGGCTGATTCACGTGAAAACTGCAGAAACTGGTGACTGAGTTTGGTAAAGTGTGTGAAAGAAGAAAGTTAAGAGTAAATGTGAATAAGAGTAAGGTTATTAGGTACAGTAGGGGTTGAGGGTCAAGTCAATTGGGAGGTAAGTTTGAACGGAGAAAAACTAGAGGAAGTAAAGTGTTTTAGATATCTGGGAGTGGATTTTTCAGCGGATGGAACCATGGAAGCGGAAGTTGATCATAGGGTGGGGGAGGGGGAGAAAATCCTGGAAGCCTTGAAGAATGTGCGGAATTCGAGAACATTATCTCGGAAAGCAAAAATGGGTATGTTTGAAGGAATAGTGGTTCCAACAATGTTGTATGGTTGCGAGGCGTGGGCTATGGATAGAGTTGTGTGCAGGAGGGTGGATGTGCTGGAAATGAGATGTTTAAGGATAATGTGTGGTGTGAGGTGGTTTGATAGAGTAAGTAGCGTAAGGGTAAGAGAGATGTGTGGAAATAAAAAGAGCGTGGTTGAGAGAGCAGAAGAGGGTGTTTTGAAATGGTTTGGGCACATGGAGAGAATGAGTGAGGAAAGATTGACCAAGAGGATATATGTGTCGGAGGTGGAGGGAACGAGAAGTGGGAGACCAAATTGGAGGTGGAAAGATGGAGTGAAAAAGATTTTGTGTGATCGGGGCCTGAACATGCAGGAGGGTGAAAGGAGGGCAAGGAATAGAGTGAATTGGATCGATGTGGTATACCCGGGTTGACGTGCTGTCAGTGGATTGAATCAGGGCATGTGAAGCGTCTGGGGTAAACCATGGAAAGCTGTGTAGGTATGTATATTTGTGTTTGTGGACGTGTATGTATATACATGTGTATGGGGGTGGGTTGGGCCATTTCTTTCGTCTGTTTCCTTGCGCTACCTCGCAAACGCGGGAGACAGCGACAAAGCAAAAAAAAATATATATATATATATATATATATATATATATATATATATATATATATATATATATTTTATCCCTGGGGATAGGGGAGAAAGAATACTTCCCACGTATTCCCTGCGTGTCGTAGAAGGCGACTAAAAGGGGAGGGAGCGGGTGGCTGGAAATCCTCCCCTCTCGTTTTTTTTTTTTTAATTTTCCAAAAGAAGGAACAGAGAAGGGGGCCAGGTGAGGATTTTCCCTCTAAGGCCCAGTCCTCTGTTCTTAACGCTACCTCGCAAATGCGGGAAATGGCGAATCGTATGAAAAAAAAAAAAATATATATATATATATATATATATATATATATATATATATATATATATATATATATTTTTTTTTTTTTTTTTATATATATGCAATGAGAAGGCAAAAGAGGATTTAGATACGCTCTACTATGGCTACCTGGCAAATGTAGGGAAACGACAATTAAGTATGAAACATCTGGATTGGGAGTTGTGGTTTCAGTGCATTATTCATGACAGCTAGACACTGAATGTGAACGAATGTGGCCTTTTTGTCTGTTTGTGACAAAAAGATCCTTAAGGAAACTGTATTAATTTCTGTTAGCTGACAACATAACCTAATGAATGATGATTTCCCATTTGTGATATTACAAATTGCAGACATATTCCGGGACAACCATCGAGTACTTATATAATTGTACACACAAACTTCAGTCTTTCTCCATCTCCTGATCAAACACTAGATGTGACATAGAGACCAACTAAGCCAGAGGCACCCAAAAAAAGTGTACCAGTGGAGAGAATATATATATATATATATATATATATATATATATATATATATATATATATTGAGCATATCAGTTATACTTAAATGTGTCTAGGACTTATTTCCCATGACCTGGGACGTGAACTTTTATGAAAATAACACAATACACTGTTCTGGACAATCATTGCTACCAAATCGGAATTAAGAAAAATGCCCGAAAATTTTATTATAATCCGTAGTTCAGTGGAACATTGAGGAATAAAGGTGAAAGCCTTATTCACATAATGAACTTCAGCTCTATATATCCTCATGTGTAGCAGGTCTGACTTCTTGGGGTACACCCTGGGTTGACACAGGTGACGCAACGTCTGCCTCATGACTAACCAAAGTCTTCTCTTCTCGAGGTTCAAGTGACACAATTATTTCCAAATGTAAATAGCATCTCATTACCATCTCATACAGACAACTTACATTAGGTACAAACCTAGCATATATTGGATATTTATTATCAACCCAGCAACGCGACCTCCACTCTTCTCTTTCGAGAAGCAAAACAACAGATCTGGGTTACTAAATGTTAATATCATACCAGTTTTCTGTCTATTATGGTTATGATTTAGATATGTGTTAGAATATGATATTTGCATTATTCACTATGAATTCGCATTCCTTTTTAGAATAATTTGACATAACACATCAAATTATATAAAATGTTTTATATAGACACCCTCTTGCATAGAGGAAGGGCGGTTCATTTCAATACATATGTCGGCCGAAAGCTGAACGTCTTTACAGTTAGTATTAATGACAAGAAATTCATGAACACAATATACGATGTATAGGTAGGTAAATCTTACACTTACACTGTACCAAATATTACTTGGTTTCCTCTCTATCCAGTGTTTCCTAAGGAAGGATTTACATTTCCTGCACCATAGATGAATTAGATTGAATACTGCCGTCGAATCCAATTGGCAGTGAGTGGAGGGAAGAGGACTTGGTTTGACAGTTCGTCTATGACGAAAAGGTAAATATCTCAGGTTGTACATCCAGAGTGAGATCGCAGTCTTAACTAGAATGGAAAATGCAGCTGTGTTTTTTAAAGATAGGGGTATACAATGTGCATATCTTGTATGGGGTGTAGTGGCTCCTTTGTTGACTGCCCCATCTTAATACAAGGACCCTACTGGAAATAAGATTGTAGAACTTTAGTAGGTTATCCTAGTGGAAGCTACTATGTACTGCACACATGTATACCTACCATAATGTACTAGGGTCCATGAATAAAGTCAGTTAATCAATCAATATTTTATTAAAAGTGTTTTGGTGTTCAACTCTCGTTCGAATATGTCTAAGGGTGGCTTAGCGATGGCCTGGGTAGAAATTCTCTCAAAGGACGTTCCATACTTGCGTCTTCTACAGACACTAAGCCATTAACTCTTTTGACACCGAACACTTGATAATCAAAAACATTATAACTGGACTTGGTATCCCCTACATGACATGGACAAAATCATAGCGATTTCGGATAAGAGGTCATAGATAAGATGAAAAAGAATGCAGGATAAACTAATTTGAACTCAACACTCAGTTATAAACCCAAATCTTAAACTTATGAGGTTATAGAAAGAGGGAAAGGCATAAGACATTATCTTTGCTGTACCAGGAAAGAAAGAAGTATTGAATCAAGATCAACAACATGGAATTATAAAATGTTTCTTAAGTATGACTACTAGGCATTTTGTAGATCGAACTGCATTATCACCAGTGGATCTTGTCTTGCGACAACCATACTGATGTTGAGATAGAAGACTGAGATTCAAGATGTTTAGAGAAACTAGAGAGTTAGGGGAGGATTTAGAATTTTTGCAATCGGGAAAGATGCAGTCTTTGGCATAAATCAAGGCAACTGGACGATAGACGAAATGGTTAAAATGATCGTCTTTTCTGGAGTAGGTGGCACACCATGTTATCATTCATGTATTCTTTAACGTAGGATTTTTGTTTTTTATGGAAATGTATTCAATTTTCTTTATAACGTAGCACTATTTTATGTACTCAGAATGTCAGACGAATGTTATAATAATGAAAACTATTTGTCCTGGTTTTCAGTGATACCCGGGAGCCAGGCCAGGTCGACATTATCTTACACTTGCAATTATTATACAAGCAGTTACCCTGTATACATCAAAAATAAACTAAATTAGAGTGAACACAGAGAATTCAGATAGTCTCTAGGGATGATGATATGTAGAATATTAAAATGTGTATCCTTGATTCATTGTGTAGGTCTAGCAAGACTGTCCTGTGACGATGTAAACAAATGTTGAGACTCATCATGACGGACGGGGAAGTGGCCAGGGCACTTAAATGTGTTTTGGAACGTGTGGCTGAGGCAACTAAGGCCAGGCATCAAGTAAGTACAGTTGTGGTGAAGTATTGCTTCATAATTTGTAAGCCTCGTGATCTGTCAATTCACTGGCTTGGGAAGGTGTATGTTTTGTGACGGTTTCTGTCAACAGGGACTGGTGATACCAGCGCCATACCATAAAGCTTACATTACTACATTACATTGTATGAAACATATCACATATATGCACAATGTGAAGCCGTTACTATATTGTGATAAAAAGTTTACAGATTGATATAGGCCGTAATTGTTTTGCTGATAACGATAGTTAGGTCAAACCCTCTATATTTACATTTTTCCTTTTTTTTTTTATATGTCCTTGCAGAATAAGAGATTAGCGGCAGAGATTAAACTCAACCACTCAGTTTTTGATGCTTATAGTAGGTGTCATGTTGTGGTTCTTTCCTTTTATCATACGCAGTTATAGTGTATGTGCTCATAGAATTATCTTTATGGTGTTAAAGATTTTTCAGATAGTTATACCATGACACTGACGACCTATATGACCCTGGCAGTTGATAGGTGCACGTTCCAAATGACCAACCATCAAAAATATAAGTGAATGGTGATACTTTCATGCTTAATGATTATTTTCTCATTGATGGAAAGATTATCATTTTGCTTTTTTATTTTCTATAAAATAGTTTATGAATATACTTTGATAATTTTATCCGTAACATCTGTACAGGTAAAGGTATATATATATATATATATATTTTTTTTTTTTTTTTTTTTTCATACGATTCGCCATTTCCCGCATTTGCGAGGTAGCGTTAAGAACAAAGGACTGGGCCTTAGACGGAAAATCCTCACCTGGCCCCCTTCTCTGTTCCCTCTTTTGGAAAATTAAAAAAAAAAAAAAAAACGAGAGGGGAGGATTTCCAGCCACCCGCTCCCTTCCCATTTAGTCGCCTTCTACGACACGCAGGGAATACGTGGGAAGTATTCTTTCTCCCCTATCCCCAGGGATAATATATATATATATATATATATATATATATATATATTTTTTTTCTTTTTTGCTTTGTCGCTGTCTCCCGCGTTTGCGAGGTAGCGCAAGGAAACAGACGAAAGAAATGGCCCAACCCACCCCCATACACATGCCTTGATTCAATCCACTGACAGCACGTCAACCCCGGTATACCACATCGCTCCAATTCACTCTATTCTTTGCCCTCCTTTCACCCTCCTGCATGTTCAGGCCCCAATCACACAAAATCTTTTTCACTCCATCTTTCCACCTCCAGTTTGGTCTCCCTCTTCTCCTCGTTCCCTCCACCTCCGACACATATATCCTCTTGGTCAATCTTTCCTCACTCATTCTCTCCATGTGACCAAACCATTTCAAAACACCCTCTTCTGCTCTCTCAACCACGCTCTTTTTATTTCCACACATCTCTCTTACCCTTACGTTACTTACTTGATCAAACCACCTCACACCACACATTGTCCTCAAACATCTCATTTCCAGCACATCCATCCTCCTGCGCACAACTCTATCCATAGTCCACGCCTCGCAACCATACAACATTGTTGGAACCACTATTCCTTCAAACATACCCATTTTTGCTTTCCGAGATAATGTTCTCGACTTCCACACATTCTTCAAGGCTCCCAGAATTTTCGCCCCCTCCCCCACCCTATGATCCACTTCCGCTTCCATGGTTCCATCCGCTGCCAGATCCACTCCCAGATATCTAAAACACTTCACTTCCTCCAGTTTTTCTCCATTCAAACTCACCTCCCAATTGAATTGACCCTCAACCCTACTGTACCTAATAACCTTGCTCTTATTCACATTTACTCTTAACTTTCTTCTTTCACACACTTTACGAAACTCAGTCACCAGCTTCTGCAGTTTCTCACATGAATCAGCCACCAGCGCTGTATCATCAGCGAACAACAACTGACTCACTTCCCAAGCTCTCTCATCCCCAACAGACTTCATACTTGCCCCTCTTTCCAAAACTCTTGCATTCACCTCCCTAACAACCCCATCCATAAACAAATTAAACAACCATGGAGACATCACACACCCCTGCCGCAAACCTACATTCACTGAGAACCAATCACTTTCCTCTCTTCCTACACGTACACATGCCTTACATCCTTGATAAAAACTTTTCACTGCTTCTAACATCTTGCCTCCCACACCATATATTCTTAATACCTTCCACAGAGCATCTCTATCAACTCTATCATATGCCTTCTCCAGATCCATAATTGCTACATACAAATCCATTATATATATATATATATATATATATATATATATATATATATATATATATATATATATATATATGTATATATATATATATCTTTCTTTTCTTTCATACTATTTGCCATTTCCCGCATTAGCGAGGTAGCGTTAAGAACAGAGGACTGGGCCCTTGAGGGAATTTCCTCCCTAGGCCCCCTTCTCTGTTCCTTCTTTTGGAAAATTAAAAAAAAATGAGAGGGGAGGATTTCCAGCCACCCGTTTCTTCCCTTATAGTCGTCTTCTACGACACGCAGGGAATACGTGGGAAGTATTCTTTCTCCCCTATCCCCAGGGATATATATATATATATATATATATATATATATATATATATATATATATATATATATATATATGGAAAGATGGAGTGAAAAAAGATTTTGTGTGATCGGGGCCTGAACATGCAGGAGGGTGAAAGAAGGGCAAGGAATAGAGTGAATTGGAGCGATGTGGTGTACCGGGGTTGACGTGCTGTCAGTGGATTGAATCAGGGCATGTGAAGCGTCTGGGGTAAACCATGGAAAGCTGTGTAGGTATGTATATTTGCGTGTGTGGACGTATGTATATACATGTGTATGGGGGTGGGTTGGGCCATTTCTTTCATCTGTTTCCTTGCGCTACCTCGCAAACGCGGGAGACAGCGACAAAGCAAAAAAAAAAAAAATATATATATATATATATATATATATATACATAAGGGTATATATATATAAGGGTAGTGAGTGGTGGGATGAAGAAGTAAGAGTATTAGTGAAAGAGAAGAGAGAGGCATTTGGACGATTTTTGCAGGGAAAAAATGCAATTGAGTGGGAGATGTATAAAAGAAAGAGACAGGAGGTCAAGAGAAAGGTGCAAGAGGTGAAAAAAAAGGGCAAATGAGAGTTGGGGTGAGAGAGTATCATTAAATTTTAGGGAGAATAAAAAGATGCTCTGGAAGGAGGTAAATAAAGTGCGTAAGACAAGGGAGCAAATGGGAACTTCAGTGAAGGGTGCAAATGGGGAGGTGATAACAAGTAGTGGTGATGTGAGAAGGAGATGGAGTGAGTATTTTGAAGGTTTGTTGAATGTGTTTGATGATAGAGTGGCAGATATAGGGTGTTTTGGTCGAGGTGGTGTGCAAAGTGAGAGGGTTAGGGAAAATGATTTGGTAAACAGAGAAGAGGTAGTAAAAGCTTTGCGGAAGATGAAAGCCGGCAAGGCAGCAGGTTTGGATAGTATTGCAGTGGAATTTATTAAAAAAGGGGGTGACTGTATTGTTGACTGGTTGGTAAGGTTATTTAATGTATGTATGACTCATGGTGAGGTGCCTGAGGATTGGCGGAATGCGTGCATAGTGCCATTGTACAAAGGCAAAGGGGATAAGAGTGAGTGCTCAAATGACAGAGGTATAAGTTTGTTGAGTATTCCTGGTAAATTATATGGGAGGGTATTGATTGAGAGGGTGAAGGCATGTACAGAGCATCAGATTGGGGAAGAGCAGTGTGGTTTCAGAAGTGGTAGAGGATGTGTGGATCAGGTGTTTGCTTTGAAGAATGTATGTGAGAAATACTTAGAAAAGCAAATGGATTTGTATGTAGCATTTATGGATCTGGAGAAGGCATATGATAGAGTTGATAGAGATGCTCTGTGGAAGGTATTAAGAATATATGGTGTGGGAGGCAAGTTGTTAAAAGCAGTGAAAAGTTTTTATCGAGGAAGTAAGGCATGTGTACGTGTAGGAAGAGAGGAAAGTGATTGGTTCTCAGTGAATGTAGGTTTGTGGCAGGGGTGTGTGATGTCTCCATGGTTGTTTAATTTGTTTATGGATGGGGTTGTTAGGGAGGTGAATGCAAGAGTTTTGGAAAGAGGGGCAAGTATGAAGTCTGTTGGGGATGAGAGAGCTTGGGAAGTGAGTCAGTTGTTGTTCGCTGATGATACAGCGCTGGTGGCTGATTCATGTGAGAAACTGCAGAAGCTGGTGAATGAGTTTGGTAAAGTGTGTGAAAGAAGAAAGTTAAGAGTAAATGTGAATAAGAGCAAGGTTATTAGGTACAGTAGGGTTGAGGGTCAAGTCAATTGGGAGGTGAGTTTGAATGGAGAAAAACTGGAGGAAGTGAAGTGTTTCAGATATCTGGGAGTGGATCTGGCAGCGGATGGAACCATGGAAGCGGAAGTGCATCATAGGGTGGGGGAGGGGGCGAAAATTCTGGGAGCCTTGAAGAATGTGTGGAAGTCGAGAACATTATCTCGGAAAGCAAAAATGGGTATGTTTGAAGGAATAGTGGTTCCAACAATGTTGTATGGTTGCGAGGCGTGGGCTATGGATAGAGTTGTGCGCAGGAGGATGGATGTGCTGGAAATGAGATGTTTGAGGACAATGTGTGGTGTGAGGTGTTTTGATCGAGTAAGTAACGTAAGGGTAAGAGAGATGTGTGGAAATAAAAAGAGCGTGGTTGAGAGAGCAGAAGAGGGTGTTTTGAAATGGTTTGGTCACATGGAGAGAATGAGTGAGGAAAGATTGACCAAGAGGATACATGTGTCGGAGGTGGAGGGAACGAGGAGAAGAGGGAGACCAAATTGGAGGTGGAAAGATGGAGTGAAAAAGATTTTGTGTGATCGGGGCCTGAACATGCAGGAGGGTGAAAGGAGGGCAAGGAATAGAGTGAATTGGAGCGATGTGGTATACCGGGGTTGACGTGCTGTCAGTGGATTGAATCAAGGCATGTGAAGCGTCTGGGGTAAACCATGGAAAGTTCTGTGGGGGCTGGATGTGGGAAGGGAGCTGTGGTTTTGGTGCATTATACATGACAGCTAGAGACTGAGTTGATAAATAGGCTCTTGGCTTAGGCTGGGGTGTAGAGACATGGCACTTGTTCACGATTAAGAGACAGGCCAACACCAGTATAAATCTTACCCTGTAACACCCAATTAGTATTCTTAGAATGGTCACTTCCCCATCCTGTCATGTTTACAGGCTAGCTGATTCGCTGACAGAAATATTTAGCTCCCACACATATCCTCTCCTTACCTACCCATACCCAAAATGTCAAAATTCTGTTCGGAGTTCTCAGTGAAAAGATATTTTTCTGTGGACATTAATCACTTGAAGATTTTTATCTGTGAATCGTAAAGGATTTAAGTGTTCAGTGCTTGCATTGATCATTACAGAATAAGTGATGCCACTGAATCATGATAATCTTTGGGAATTTAAAAATCATGGAATATGTGAGTGGTTATTTACCTGTTTAGCTGTTGATGGTGATTTTTTTTGTGCTATGCTGTTGTAGTGTTTAAAGTATACAAATATGCACCCTCTCCCTGACATACGTCTGAGTTCCATTCTTACCAACCAGTCAGATCTTTAAATAGACATGTCAGATGCATGTCAGCATGGCATGTAGAATTCATATACATGTACAGCATTCTTTTATCCTACTCAAGTTCTGTCATGATTATCTCGTTTTTTATTAACCAGCTTTATGATTCTGTAGTTTTTTTTTTTTTTTACATATTATTTAAGATTCTTTTGTTCATATTTCATCATTTTTTATTTTTTATTTTTTCCCTGTTGTATGTACGAATGGTTGTAAGTTGCGTAGGTCGTAAGTAGGGGATCAGATGTAGTTGTAGAGCATGTTATTAAATGATATCGAAGATGGCGATAGTAGTTTATAAAGGAAAATGTTGAGTTGAATTACTAGTAGGGAATAAACGTATAAAAAACTCAACTGAATTCATTTATACCCTTCCTATATTTCATAGCATTCAAAATTTATTGTAATGTTCAGTAACCCAGTCAAATGATGGAGCACTGCCAAAATGTCAAAGAACAGGCAACAGAGTGAGTGGTTATGCAGTTCCCAGCAACAAATTTGATATGTTTTGCTATTAGCTGGTTACCAAGTGAGGTTTTAATGGTTTTTGATATTTTGCAAGTGAATTACCTATTTTAACCACATATATTCTCTGATATACAGTCCCTTATGGCTGTTTTTAATATCCCTCTGAAATATATTGTTCTAAATCATCCACCATATTTATCATTCTAATCTCTAAACTGTATAGTAGCATTACAAATTAGAATCGTAATATTCAAGGTAGAGCTAAACTGAATATATAACTTAGGTTTAAATAATATGACTTTTGTACAGATATGTAGGTGGTAGTTGGTAGGCAGCTAACAATTAGGGAAGCATAGTACCAGTACTATTCGTCAGGGAGGGTTAGTGATGGCTGCATATTTAGCCAGCACTTCATTGGTTGTCAACTTGCACTCCTCTAACCCAGGTGGCTGTCTTTTCTTTCTGCTTCACCCGCATGCAAACTTCTGGCATTCCAGCCATTAATATACAGTCTCTTTATCACACATAACACTTGACAACACTTAACTTGTACAGCTCATTCTTTGTAACTCATAATTTTCTTGCGAGGAACAGTATGCGCTACCTCTCTATCAGTATCTCTGAAGCCTGTTGTAATTTGAACTCCCTCAAAGGGGTGGCCACAGCAACAGAGTCTCCATAACCAAAGAACTCCAATGCTGCTAGCCCTGTATTTTGGCAAAATAAGAGCAATAGATAGAAGTAGTGAGTAGGAACATTTAGGCAGGAACATTGGGTAGAAGTAATTGGTAGGAACATTAGGCAGGAGATTTAAGTAGAAGTAGTACGAACATTAGGTAGGAGCTTCTGCAAGCACTGTGCTAGAGTTGCCCTCTGCCAGTGACGGATAAGGCACTAAAGGCTTAGAAGCAGCACTGGAGTTCACTAGTTATTAGTTTTTTAATGTGAATTTGGTTTTTGGTAACATATGACATGGACTGCATGCATCATTTTTACCCACAGGATGTTGCAGCTCTTTGTGCTCAACCGCGGTTGGTTGCTGTCAGTAAAACCAAGCCAAAGGAGATGATAATAGAGGCATATGCTGCAGGCCAGCGACATTTTGGTGAAAATTATGTCCAAGAGTTGGTGGACAAGGGTCATGATGAACAGGTAAGTCGTAGCATTTAGAGGAGGCTTTGTATTACCCCCTTTGCTACCCAGCAGGAGAGGACACAAGAAGTATGCAGATAATTGCTCCACTGGTGTCTAAATCAGTTTTCATTGTTCATCTTTTATTTATCATTATTATTCGTTTACTTTTAAAACTTTTGCATCTCACCTGAGTAAGGAATATTCTGGAGTTTTTCTATTTTAAGAGGGTAGGAAAAAAGTTTCTCAATTGATTTTGTGTTCCTTGATAATTTAGCAAACCTCCCCACTTTAATGTTCATGGAGGGAAGGAAATAATATGTAAAGGTACCTAGACTGAGTTTAGCCATCATAGTTTGAAGTTTTTGATCCATGAAGAGTTGGACATAGCAAAAAAGGTAACTTTTTAGCTCTTAGTGAACAGTGCTAATTCTCCACTGTCCTTCCTTCCCATTATTTTCTCAGTAGCATAGCCTTCCAGTTTGTCTTTCCGATGAGTTGAGAGCTGACTCTGTCGGTAATTGATTCACTTCGGATTTTTCCTGCTCAGTAATGTTAATAATGATTGGGATATTTAAGGGGACACCAAAACAGTAAGCAAACTACTTTGGGATCAGATATTAGGGTAAACTTTCATAGTTCTGTAGATTTACAATTTGTGTTTATGTCTTACATTTATGAATGCAACCAAAACTGCCCTATTATAAGCAGTCCACCATTACTTTTGTGACTTATCTAGGCCTTCACAAAATGAAGTCATATGATTGACTGCAGCAAACTTTTTAGCAAGCTCAGGGTCATTGGAATATTCTAAGAAACATCATGGGCTAAAGAACATTTTGAATAATGAGACAGTAGAGAAATTTTGTCCTTAGTTCATGATGGCAATTGTGGGTGTGTGCTGGGGAAAGCTATAGGCTGGAACAGATATTCAGCAATGGTTCTTAGGCTTTTAATGGAAGAGGCAGCTGACTGATACTAAAGATAGCCTGGAAGAGGTGACTTTCAGCTTAAAGGCAGTCAAGGATAACTTTACCCTCATTTTCTGTGGTAACTCTGCTGACAGTCTCAAACGAAGAACATACTAAACTGAAAACCCATTGTTGTGGAGGACGAAGTCCCATAGGTGCAAAGGACCAGGTTAAGTATCTTAAAAGTCCAATAGGAAGGCATGAATAATGAATGTACTGTTTAAGACCTTGTTCATGACTGTGGTGTTCCAACGATCACTAGTAAAAGGAAAACTTAGCAACTGAGGCAGCTGTTTTAATAGACTACTTTCCAACTACCCTGAATGTCATGTTGTGGAGTACCTGATCGCTGACGATGTTTTTCTTTTCCAACACCACCTTCATCGCATAGCTAGTTAATTATGGCATCATTGTACACTTCAGGAGGCAACAGAGGCATTGTTTTACTCTCCGTGTTACCATCTACAACACTTCAGTGATCAAGAGCTCTAGATATAAATTCAATATCAAGGTTATCATGATTCTCATCCATGAGATCTGGAAAGGTTTCTCAAAGCACACCTTTCATACATTTTGATGGAATCTGCTGATAGAGAGGAAGTAGGACTCAGAGACTCTGTTTTAAAGAAGGGAACTGCAGTGTCAAGATTGGTTACATTTAAGGACATCACAGAGGAGGAGGCAGACAAGTATTTTCAGCCTCATTTCTCATCACACCACTTCCACTTCTACCAAAATGACTGCCTTCCCCTCTTCCTTCTCTATTCATTTCCTATATGTGAAGTTGATAGTGATGTAGGACTCCAGTGTTCTATTGCCATCCACCTTTGAATCGTCCGTGCTCCTTTCTAATATCCTTTCATTATCTTCTAGAAGGGCAGGAGAAACGTTGCCAACTTCTGCAGGTCCTTGGGGTTTGCCAGCATTAGGACTACCTTACCATGCCTCTGTCATGGTTATGGTTTTTGGTTTTCTCTTATTGTTGTTGACTCTTTTCCAAGCTTGATTAATGTTTGTATATGATGTGTATGTTACATATTGTGTTACTGATTATTCTGTGGTTTAAAAGAGCAATATTGCTTGCTTTTTTATTTTTATTGGGAATGTAATCACCTTTTTCCAGTGTAGGTAATCATCATTTCCTTGGCTCATCAAAGGCAGTTCCTGCCCTTATGATATTACTTTGTTGATGAATTGGAAATATTTGTATGTCCAGGCTACCTAAGAATGTTTATATGATATCAGTTTATTAGTTCATTTTGTGTCATCATATTGTTTCATTTATTTGTTTTAATTAAAAAAGAAACAAGTGAAGTACAGTAAGGAGAGGGTAGATAGGGTGGTTTGATTGTAAGTTTTGAATTGAGAGAATCTAGAGGAAGTGGAGTGCTTTAGGTACATGGGAGTAAATGCAATAGTGTGCAGAGATGCAGAAGTTGAAGTGCACAGAGATAAGCTTTTATTGCTCCATGTGCCATTAGATGTTTTTTCCCGATGCCTTACGATACTTATGCCTAGGGCTGAAAATTAATGTGTTAAGGGGTAAACGAGTGTATGTGTAAGGTAGAGGTCAGTATCTCTTAATACAAAGATGGATATATTTGAAGGTATAATATTCATGAGAGTATTGTACAGATATGAGTCTAGGGCCTAGAATGGAAAAGGAAGGAAGAGGTTGGATACATTGGACTTGAAGTGTCTCAGGATAGATTGTTGTAAGGATTGATGCTGAAAGAGATAGGTGTGGTAGTAAGTGCAGTCTGATTGAAATGGCTGACAAGGGTGTGCTGAATTGGTTCAAACATATGGAGGGGATGAGTTGTTAGTCTGGCTAAGAGGATCAATGTGTAGGAAGTAGAGTGAACTAGGGGCAGGGGAAGACCTAGAAGGAAATGAAGGGACTGAGTGAAGTAGGCTTTGGGATATTAGGGCAAAAACATTCAGGAGGGTAAAGTGCTCCTATGGGATGATAGGAGAGAAGGGATTACTGTGGTGTATGGGGTTGACATGCTGAACATGAAATGGTCAAGATAAACCTTGGAATAATCTGTACAGCTTTGCTATGAATGATAAGATGTGGTTCTGGGACATTGTACATAGCAGCTGGAGATTGGAAGTGTGCGAAAGAGGCCATTGCTTGTTTGTTTTTAATACCTTTGCAAGGGTAGGAGAGGCAGTTGCTCTTGATAAAAGCCCCACAGTGGAGTACCCCATGAAGCAAATCTTTTTCCAATCCTCTTCAGTCTCTTCCTTTATCAGCTTCCATCATTTCCTGCAGACCGTATTGTGAAAGTCCTCTCGTGCTGATGATCCCAGTCACATCACAGCACTCTGACACAACACTACCAATGCAACAACAAACATTCAGCAGTACATCACTCAGTTAGAACTCTGGTTCACATGAAACAAAATGCATGATGAATGCATAACTAGCAACATTGCATCAAAATATGACCTTCTAGAACCACTTTCTTTGGATTTTGGTATTAATTTGATGGCCCTAGCTGGGGTAAAATTCTCTTGTCTTTCGTTTGAGGAGACTAGTGCATCTTCCCTTCAGCAGCATTAACTGGGAACTTTCAAAAGTTGTAGACCTTTTACATATTATTTATTTTTCTGGCATTTTAAATCCTCATCATCTTATGAGAATGCTTTTTGTATAACCTTGTTCTCTGGGAGTTTTTTTTTTCTTTTTTTTTTTTTTGCCGCTGTCTACCGTGTTTGCGAGGTAGCGCAAGGAAACAGATGAAAGAAATGGCCCAACCCTACCCCATACATATGTATATACATACACGTCCACACATGCAAATATACATACCTATACATCTCAATGTACACATATATATACACACACAGACATATACATATATACACATGTACATAATTCATACTGTCTGCTTTTATTTATTCCCATCGCCACCTTGCCACATATGGAATAACATCCCCCTCATGTGTGCGAGGTAGCGCTAGGAAAAGACAACAAAGGCCCCATTCGTTCACACTCAGTCTCTAGCTGTCATGAAATAGTGCCCGAAACCACAGCTCCCTTTCCACATCCAGGCCCCACAGAACTTTCCATGGTTTACCCCAGACGCTTCACATGCCCTGATTCAATCCATTGACAGCACGTCGACCCCGGTATACCACATCAATCCAATTCACTCTATTCCTTGCCCGCCTTTCACCTTCCTGCATGTTCAGGCCCCGATCACTCAAAATCGTTTTCACTCCATCTTTCCACCTCCAATTTTGTCTCCCACTTCTCCTCGTTCCTTCTACCTCCGACACATATGTCCTCTTGGTCAATCTTTCCTCACTCATTCTCTCCATGTGACCAAACCATTTCAAAACACCCTCTTCTGCTCTCTCAACCACACTCTTTTTATTTCCACACATCTCTCTTACCCTTACATTACTTACTCGATCAAACCACCTCACACCACATATTGTCCTCAAACATCTCATTTCCAGCACGTCCTCCCTCCTGCGCACAACTCTATCCATAGCCCACACCTCGCAACCATATAACATTGTTAGAACCACTATTCCTTCAAACATACCCATTTTTGCTTTCTGAGATAATGTTCTCGACTTCCAAACATTCTTCAAGGCTACCAGGATTTTCGCCCCTCCCCCACCCTATGATTCACTTCTGCTTCCATGGTTCCATCTGCTGCCAGATCCACTCCCAGATATCTAAAACACTTTACTTCCTCCAGTTTTTCTCCATTCAAACTTACCTCCCAGTTGACTTGACCCTCAACCCTACTGTACCTAATAACCTTGCTCTTATTCACATTTACTCTTAACTTTCTTCTTTCACACACTTTACCAAACTCAGTCACCAGCTTCTGCAGTTTCTCACACAAATCAGCCACCAGTGCTGTATCATCAGCAAACAACAACTGACTCTCTTTCCAAAACTCTTGCATTCACCTCCCTAACAACCCCATCCATAAACAAATTAAACAACTATGGAGACATCACACACCCCTGCCGCAAACCTACATTCACTGAGAACCAATCACTTTCCTCTCTTCCTACACGTACACATGCCTTACATCCTCGATAAAAACTTTTCACTGCTTCTAACAACTTGCCTCCCACACCATATATTCTTAGTACCTTCCACAGAGCATCTGTGTCAACTCTATCATATGCCTTCTCCAGATCCATAAATGCTACATACAAATCCATTTGCTTTTCTAAGTATTTCTCACATACATTCTTCAAAGCAAACACCTGATCCACACATCCTCTACCACTTCTGAAACCACACTGCTCTTCCCCAATCTTATTCTCTGTACATGCCTTCACCCTCTCAGTCAATACCCTCCCATATAATTTACCAAGAATACTCAACAAACTTATACCTCTGTAATTTGAGCACTCACTCTTATCCCCTTTGCCTTTGTACAATGGCACTGTGCAAGCAATCCGCCAATCCTCAGGCACCTCACCATGAATCATACATACATTAAATAACCTTACCAACCAGTCAACAATACAGTCACCCCCTTTTTTAATAAATTCCACTGCAATGCCATCCAAACCTGCTGCCTTACCGGTTTTCATCTTCCGCAAAGCTTTTACTACCTCTTCTCTGTTTACCAAATCATTTTTCCTAACCCTCTCACTTTGCACAACACCTTGACCAAAACACCCTATATCTGCCACTCTATCATCAAACACATTCAACAAACCTTCAAAATACTCACTCCATCTTCTCACATCACCACTTCTTGTTATCACTTCCCCATTATCCTCCTTCACTGAAGTGAATTTGTGAATTATATTTTATTTCCTGATTCAGAATGTTTTTGATGATGAGCTCTTATGGATCACTGTTAACTGAGGCCCCAGATTTGTTAGGCTAAGAATGTAACCATGAAATTGAGAAATAATCCAGTTATCATTCACTGTTGGAAGTTTTCATCAAGAGAGTATTATGCATTATGTCCATTGAAATCCCTTAGAGACATTTTAGATTTCATTAAATATTACCATGGGTATCATATTTTTGTAGACCCTGGAACTTTGAAACCCTGTCAGTGAGAAATGTCTGCATGGTTTAAGAAACTAATTTTGTTGGCTCTTTCTAGGCTTTATGGAGAGCACATAAAATAAGGAAGATAGCCTTCCTCAGAAACCTTTCATTGGAGGATATCAAGAGGAGGGGCCTTTGACACTCTTTTCCATCCTTCATGAAATGGCACCTTATTATGAATAAGGTGGATCCAACTTGTGTGGTTCTGGGTATTTCTCCTCCCAGAGAGTTGGATTTCAGTATGTCTGATTGACTATGAAGGTACTTGATTTTTTGTTTTTGGTCTGATTTGAAAGGTTTTTCTCTAACCCTCCTCCTCCATGCGGGTATGCTCCTCTACCCTTAAGACTGGCCGAAAAAGAAGAAATTGTTGATTTTGAAGGTTGGAAATCCTTTTCTTTCAGGTGTCTTCCAAGCATTTTTTTTTTTTTTTTTTTCCTGTATGGCCTTTTCCTTCTTTGTAAGAAAAAATTTTTTCTTTGTACCTTTTGTTGACCCCCTTGGGTTAGCATTACAATCTGTGAATTGTTAGCTTTAAATGGCTGGGAGTAAGTGGGTAGGTGATATTGAATTGGTGACTGTCACTAATTTGCTGAGAGTGAACTTGATAGTCAAGCATAAAGTGTTGGTGGTCCGAGAATTGACTGAAAAGGGTGAGTGAAAGAGAGCTTTCTCCCCAGTTTCATATGGAAAGGAATGATCCTAGCCTGATATTCCCTGAGGAACATCTTCAGTTCATGGGACACCACCTCGGAGAGAAAAGGTTTTTCATCCTTCTAAATATACATTTTTCTGTTTTATGTATTTGTTTTCCTTTCAGATATTGGTGGAGTGTCCTGATATTAAGTGGCATATGATTGGGCATCTCCAGAGCAACAAAGTTAAAAAGGTTAGTAAATTTGATGTAGAAAGATTGGTTTGCTCATATGTTCATCAACAATTTGCAGGTGCATTTTGAATTGGTTTACTTGGATGGAAAGAACCGAGAGGAAGTAAAATGTTTTAAATACCTGGGCTTGGACATTGCATTGGATGGAACTGTGCAAGCTGAAGTGAACTGTATGGTAGAGAAGATAGCAAACCTATCTATGAGTAACTATAAAGAGATGTTGCCATGATGGCAGGGCTTACATTTAGCATACACTGAACCTCTTTCTTGATGAAAAGGACTATTTTTCTTGCTTTTGCACAGCTCTCAATTCCAGTTTCATTTGGGGCTGATTTCAACCATGTGTCAAATTTTATTTTTAAAAAATTTGTATTTATTCCTTGCTTGTTTCTTATTGCTCTTAACTGCATATTTAAACAGTTGTTTGAGCTTACTTACAGGGCATTCATATAATTTTGTTTGATATATTAGTGGTATGTTTCAGTGTACTTACTGACTTAATAACCCTGTCACTTCCTTGTTGAAAGTATCTTCCTTTTCGAGAGGCTTTCAGGTTCACCATGTTTTCCTTTGCACTTTCAGTATGTTGCCACACTTAGATTATCATATATCTTTCCCTTTTTTATATGTTACAGAGTTCTAGTTCTTTCAGCCTTTCATATTGATAGTTAATGTGTTTTAATCCCTCACTTTTTCTTGTGAAGTATTTCTTAACTCCTTCTAATTTGTTTCCATTTGTTTCATTGGTAACCACACCGCAGTATTCAGGTTTGCTTATGTATTATATATTTTCATCAGTCGTGCCTTGTCGTGAACGTTCTTATCATAACACTCATTATTTGTGCTGTCTTTTGTTCTCAAAATTCTAGTTTCTCAATAATGATAACACCCAGGTTTTTAATATATGTATCAAGAAAAATTTTATGATTAGGTGAACATCCCAGAAATATTACGATGCAGTGAAATATTTGATGAAGCATATGTTTGTGTGAGAATGAAGTTAGTGGTCTTTTAAGTTATGAGGAATTATGTATTTATTTATAGTTACCCCAGGACCAATTTCTGTCAAAGAGTCATGGTATTATCCGGGGCCTTTCTAGATATTCCTGCAGCCCAAGGCTGTGCTGCTTCCAATAGTAGGGAAAAGTTTAGACTCCTCGGAGTAAGTTTTTTGATGAGACTGTACCATCATTGATACAGCCTCATCATAAGTTACTTTTCACTTTAGGTGTAACCTCAGTCAGGTGTAGTCTTGTAACACTGGTCATTATGACTGTCATTTTAGAAGTATAAGGTGGAAATAGGAAACACTGGTATGTTTATGCATTCTTTGACTTTAACTGCATTAATTTTTCTACCAAATAGAATTTTCTAATTGTTACGAGACTTTGCCTGAAAGTGGCTTTGTCATGAGTTAAAAATGTATGTTCAGTAAGATTGTATTATTATCAGTAGACAGAAAGGAATGCAGTCTTGTTATGGATCTTGCTCCTAAGAAGTCCAACATTTCCCTGCTCCTATCTAATGGGCAGCCTAGAAGTTTTAAGAACCCTATAAAAGGGATCTTGAGGCAGTATAATAGGGCAGTATAATAGTAATATGATAATAGTTGGTAGATAGCCACTCACCAGGGTGGTATGTTATCACTACAACCCGCATAGTGAGCCAGCACTTTAGTGGTTGTGAAATTGCACTCCTCTGACCAGGTTTTTTTTTTTTCTTTTCATATGTAAAGTGCTGGCATTATGTCTACAAATATATAGTATCTCCTTGTCACAATAAAACACTTGGCAGTACTCAACTCTCATGACTCATTCTTTGCAATTTAGATTTTCCTGCCGTGATTGCTACACACTAGCCTTGCCTTTAGGCAGAATGTTAGGAGCTTTAGATAGAACTAAGAAGGAATATTAGGCAGGAGCATTAGATGGAAACATTAGGTAGAAGTAGTGGGAAGGAACATTAGGTGGGAGCAATAGGTAGAAGCAGTAGGTTGGAATGTAAAGTAGAAACATTAGATAAAAGTAATTGATAAGAAGCTTAGGTTGAAGCCTTTGGAAATACTGGTTAGGGGACAGGTTAGTTGGGGTGTGAGTTTGAATGGAGAAAATGTGGAGGAAATGAAGTGTCGTAGATACCTGGGAGTGGACATTGCAGCAAATGAAACCATGGAAGCAGAAGCATTACAAGGTGAGTGAGGGAGTGAAAGTTCTGGAAGCATTTAGGAATGCATAGAAAGAGAGGTTCAGTATCTGAGAGGACAAAAATGGGTGTTTGAAAGCATAGCTGTCCCAGCCATGTTGTATGGATGTTAGACATGGGATGTAGATGAGAATGTGTGGAGAAGGGTGGATGTGTTTTTGAAATGAAATGTTTGAAAACAATATATTTTGTGAGATAGGTTGATCAAATAAGTAATAAAAGGGAAAGAGATAGATGTTGTAATAAGGACGTAAAGAGGGAATGAGTGAGAAGTAGACAAAGAGTTGACATATATTTGTCAGTAGAGGAGACAAGAGGGAGGAGACCACACTAGAGATGCAAGGATGAAATGAAAAAGATTTTGAGTGAAAAGGGCCATAATGTACATACAGGAAAGTGAAAGGCATGCATGGAATAGAATGAATTGCAGTGATGTGGTATACAGGGGACAATGTGCTGACAATTGATGGAACTAGAGCACTTGAAGCAGCCAGGTGAAGCCATGAAAAGGTATGTGGGGCCTGGTTTTAGTTAGGGGGCTGTGGTTTTTAAGCATTACATATCACAGTTAGAGACTGGATGTAAGCAAATAAGGCCTTTTCTTCTTTTCCCTAGCATTACCTTGCTAATGCAGGAAATATTATAATGATCAGGATGATGAAAATTGATTCACACAAAAATATTACCTCTTGTTTAAAACTAGGATTATTTTTCAGCTTTATTGCATCTTCATGTTTGTGAATCATGCTCTTTAAAGTAATTTCTGGAATAAGAATTTTTCACTTTAGTTTATTGCACTTTCATTTATGCACAGCATGATATTGTTTTCAACCTCCATCAATAATTTGTTATATTTTTTGCAATCTTGACAGATTATTGAGGTCCCCAATCTGTACTGCATTGAGACTGTTGACAGCATTAAGTTAGCTACTGCCATTGATAAGGCTGTTGAGAAGAACCAAGGGGACAAGACGTTGAGGGTTTTTGCTCAAGTGAACACCAGTGATGAAGAAAGTAAGTGACTGGCATTTAGACACTGGTTCATCAAAAGTAGTATTTTATACATTTCTGCTCTTGACAGTCCTCTGAATCCAAGCATTTGAACCACATTACAAAAAGTCCAGACCACTCATTCATTGTATTTACCTCTCCAATCAATACCTCCTACATGGGCTAGCCAATTACAGCCATGAATCATGTACATAACAGTTACCTGCACTTACTCAAAAGCAGTTGAACTCCAAATCAAAGCTGGGCAGCTGTGATTTTCATTCCTGTCAATTTTATTTACTGATTGACCAGAAATTATTTTGGAAAATAGAGTTTTATACATGAAAAACATTCAGAGGCCACTATTTCCAAATGTATGAAAGAAGTCAGAAATTAAGGATTATATTACATGGTAGGCATTGGAAGTAGTGCTGTTTTCATAGTATGATTTGAATTATAGATTGAATAATATCATACAGTAGTATATAAAACATGAGAAGTACTATCAATGAAAAAAGATAAAGATTTTTTTTTTTTCGCTGTCTCCTGCGTTTGCGAGGTAGCGCAAGGAAACAGACGAAAGAAATGGCCCAACCCACCCCCATACACATGTATATACATACATCCACACACGCAAATATACATACCTACACAGCTTTCCATGGTTTACCCCAGACGCTTCACATGCCCTGATTCAATCCACTGACAGCACGTCAACCCCGGTATACCACATCGATCCAATTCACTCTATTCCTTGCCCTCCTTTCACCCTCCTGCATGTTCAGGCCCCGATCACACAAAATCTTTTTCACTCCATCTTTCCACCTCCAATTTGGTCTCCCACTCCTCCTCGTTCCCTCCACCTCCGACACATATGTCCTCTTGGTCAATCTTTCCTCACTCATTCTCTCCATGTGCCCAAACCATTTCAAAACACCCTCTTCTGCTCTCTCAACCATGCTCTTTTTATTTCCACACATCTCTCTTACCCTTACGTTACTTACTCGATCAAACCACCTCACACCACACATTGTCCTCAAACATCTCATTTCCAGCACATCCATCCTCCTGTGCACAACTCTATCCATAGCCCACGCCTCGCAACCATACAACATTGTTGGAACCACTATTCCTTCAAACATACCCATTTTTGCTTTCCGAGATAATGTTCTCGACTTCCACACATTCTTCAAGGCTCCCAGGATTTTCGCCCCCTCCCCCACCCTATGATCCACTTCCGCTTCCATGGTTCCATCCGCTGCCAGATCCACTCCCAGATATCTAAAACACTTTACTTCCTCCAGTTTTTCTCCATTCAAACTTACCTCCCAATTGACTTGACCCTCAACCCTACCGTACCTAATTACCTTGCTCTTATTCACATTTACTCTTAACTTTCTTCTTTCACACACTTTACCAAACTCAGTCACCAGCTTCTGCAGTTTCTCACATGAATCAGCCACCAGCGCTGTATCATCAGCGAACAACAACTGACTCACTTCCCAAGGTCTCTCATCCCCAACAGACTTCATACTTGCCCCTCTTTCCAAAACTCTTGCATTCACCTCCCTAAAAACCCCATCCATAAACAAATTAAACAACCATGGAGACATCACACACCCCTGCCGCAAACCTACATTCACTGAGAACCAATCACTTTCCTCTCTTCCTACACGTACACATGCCTTACATCCTTGATAAAAACTTTTCACTGCTTCTAACAACTTGCCTCCCACACCATATATTCTTAATACCTTCCACAGAGCATCTCTATCAACTCTATCATATGCCTTCTCCAGATCCATAAATGCTACATACAAATCCATTTGCTTTTCTAAGTATTTCTCACATACATTTTTCAAAGCAAACACCTGATCCACACATCCTCTACCACTTCTGAAACTACACTGCTCTTCCCCAATCTGATGCTCTGTACTTGCCTTCACCCTCTCAATCAATACCCTCCCATATAATTTACCAGGAATACTCAACAAACTTATACCTCTGTAATTTGAGCACTCACTCTTATCCCCTTTGCCTTTGTACAATGGCACTATGCACGCATTCCGCCAATCCTCAGGCACCTCACCATGAGTCATACATACATTAAATAGCCTTACCAACCAGTCAATAATACAGTCACCCCCTTTTTTAATAAATTCCACTGCAATACCATCCAAACCTGCTGCCTTGCCAGCTTTCATCTTCCGCAAAGCTTTTACTACCTCTTCTCTGTTTACCAAATCATTTTCCCTAACCCTCTCACTTTGCACACCACCTCGACCAAAACACCCTATATCTGCCACTCTATCATCAAACACATTCAAAAATCCTTCAAAATACTCACTCCATCACCTTCTCACATCACCACTACTTGTTATCACCTCCCCATTTGCGCCCTTCACTGAAGTTCCCATTTGCTCCATTGTCTTATGCACTTTATTTACCTCCTTCCAGAACATCTTTTTATTCTCCCTAAAATTTAACAAAAAAATCAATGAAAAAAGATAAAGATGTAGGTTTTAAAAGAAGAAAAACCAGTTATATACTTTGAGCAGAGCTTATGAACATCTGCAAGAACTTACTCAGTTGTAGCTTTGAGGATTTACTTACTTTGACCTTCATGAAATATTTAAGGCAAGCTGATTCTCTCTCAGAGTACTAAACACCATACTGCAATTCACCCAGGTTTGTGATGTCTTCAAGTAAAGATGGGAAATGAAAGGAAGGGAAAAATAACAGACAGTATTTTCGATCTGTAGATTGAGCCTCTGAGAAGAGCTATTTGAAAGAGGGACCTAAAGAAGTAGCCATGGAAAATTAAAGAAAAGAGTTACCCATAATGACAGTTTAGTTCTATTTTAACCATTTTCATCAGACAGCACTATATCCAAAACCTTTTAAAGAAGATTGATCAAATCTTGA
The DNA here is from genome assembly GCF_036320965.1 of Panulirus ornatus. Taxonomy (NCBI): domain Eukaryota; kingdom Metazoa; phylum Arthropoda; class Malacostraca; order Decapoda; family Palinuridae; genus Panulirus; species Panulirus ornatus. The sequence goes on along the minus strand of NC_092246.1, from coordinate 21,555,921 downwards.
CAGAGGTATTGTGAAACAAAGGTTTGTATGAAATACCAAAGATCTCTCTTGTCAATCTTATCCAACATGAGATTCCTGAAGAATGCTAGGGAAAGACCCACTATCCTTTCATCATGGGCGGAGGCTGACCTCTATGATTTCATGGGAAAGTAAGCTTCCTGATTCATCAGAAGTGTATTTTGCTGATAAATACTTTAAGGAGCATGGAAGAACAAATAAATGTTGCCAAAATTATTTCTTTGTGAGATACAGGAAATCTGAGTCTTGTCTAGACATGAAGGATGATCATCTGAAGGGGAACTGTATCTGTATTGTTTAGAAATGAGTCTGTTTTTGAATGTGACTAAACATGCTAGACATAATCACATCATCTACTCTATCCCAAACGCTGGAGGTGTTGCATAGGGGCTGAAATAATTCTTTTGAGCAGTTATCCTGAATCTGTAGAGCCCTTATTTTTTCCTTATCTGGCGTGGCTTCATTCTTATCACTCAGCCAGATTGGAATCATAAGCCATCTACATTATTAACCCTCTTGCTATCACCTTTTATTTTCAGCTATCCCTTTCCATCTTTGATATTGCAGTCCTCTGTTCTAGTGATACCATGTTAGCCACTGCATTTGTGGGGTGTCTGCATGTGTTAAAGCCAAAATAGCTTGAATCTTCAGTCTGTGACTAGCTGCTGCTTCCCATAATTTGTATGTGGAACCCCACCACATAAAGTCTACAGGAGAATGGTTGATTACTATTTTATGACCTTGATGGTAGATGTGCTTTTTAGAAAATTTGGGGGGGATGATGTTACAACTTTGCAAAGTTATTTTCTGGTCACCTTTTTTTTTTATTTTGTTATAGGTGTGATGCTTATTTTCATGAGGTATACGAGTTGGTGACCTGTATAACTACAATTGGCCAGTGTCATGGTAACCATACCAAAACATATCTTTGTAGCCACCAAACTTATTTTTCTGACTATTACATGCAGTTTTTTCTTTATGATTTACAGATAAAAGTGGTGTTCATCCAAATAATGTGAATGATTTGGTGAGCCACATCATGCATAACTGCCCTAATCTGGATTTTGCTGGCATCATGACAATTGGAGCATTTGATCATGATCTCTCTAAGGGTCCCAACCCAGACTTTCAGGTAGGAGGGAAATATCTATCCAGGTATCATGACTCATGAAACTCAATGCATTTGAATGTCATATTGAACTGTATATTGGTAGCTCATAGAAAACTGTTGCAAAAAGTTTTGTTATCCACACCTCTTGTAAACATATTTTACTGTATCTTTTGTTTATTACATTCTTTTGAAGTACTATGATTCTTCTGTAGTTTATTTTTCACAGTGCTCAGCTGCGTTAAAGCCATTTCATACCATTTTATGGAATCTTTACCTGAAGTTGATGCCTATGGAGCATGTATGTAATGAAAGCATAGGAAACAGTTCCATTGAAAACTTGATCTAGGCATTTCAATTAAATCTTATAGACCTACGTAAGAAAAATAAATTCACTCACGAACAAATGCATTAAAGTCAATATAGTCATTAAGAAAATAATTATAATTTAAAGAAACACATTTGACTTGTACTTGAATGCAGTGAAATTTGAAACTGAAAGCAGAAGTATATGTAAACATACAGGTTGTTACAAGTATACCATATCTTTTTGAGAATACTTATTTCATGGACTGCCACTGTACAAGTCCGGTAACCAGTAGCAGGACTTCAGTCATACTTGTTGTTTGCCTTCTCCTGCCTTCAGTTGAATTGGAGGGCAAGCCATCTGGGTATTTAAATATATCTAATGTCACAAGCAGCAGTGTCTCATCTCCAAGTTTTGGGCTTTCACCCCTCACTTTGTTCCCCCATATCTAACTTTATCTTTTTTTTTTTATTATTATACTTTGTTACTGTCTCCCGCGTTAGCGAGGTAGCACAAGGAAACAGACGAAAAGAATGGCCCAACCCACCCACATACACTTGTACATACATATATCTATCTATATCTCTGATACCCAGTCCCTCTGGGAACTCCCAACAAGGGATAGCCTCAGCAAAAGAGTCTACACATATCCCCTTCCTTACACACTTCCTTCGGATACACCAATCCACACATTTCTCAAGCTACTCTATCATTGTAATTGTTGATAGATTAACTTCTTCCTATTTCACTACCAACAGCACTGTCCTTTGGGGTTCTCTCCTGTATCCTGCACTCTTCCTTTTCTTGATCAGCAATATCTTCTTCAGCAGATAACTAAATGCTCTTATATGGTGATGACTCAACACTGCATTCCTCCAATTCCTTCATTTGCTTCTAAAACCCTATCCAGCCCTCCTATCTTTCTAAACCCCTTACAACTTTTGCTTTCTTTTTATGGATCTGCAGTTCCACCACTTGACAAAGTAAATATACACTCTTGGTATCATTGTAACATCCAACATGATGGTAACGCAGCTTTGGACCAGTAGTTTGAAATGGTTTGGTCACATGGAGAGAATGAGTGAGGAAAGATTGACAAAGAGGATATATGTGTCAGAGGTGTAGGGAACAAGGAGAAGTGGCAGACCAAATTGGAGGTGGAAAGATGGAGTGAAAAAGATTTTGTGTGATCAGGGCCTGAAAATGCAGGAGGGTGGAAGGCTTGCAAGGAATAGAGTGAATTGGAACGATGTGGTATACTGGGATCGAAATGCTGTCAATGGATTGAACCAGGGCATTTGAAGCATCTGGGGTAAACCATGGAAAGTTTTGTCGGGCCTGGATGTGGAAAGGGAACTATGGTTTTGGTGCATTATACATGACAGCTAGAGACTTTGAGTGTGAACGAATGTGGCCTTTGTTGTCTTTTCCTAGAGCTACCTTGCGCACATGCGGGGGGAGGGGGTTGTCATTTCATTTCGCCCCCTCCCTCAACTGACATTGAGACATATAGGTATGTATATGTGCATGTGTGGACGTGTATGTATATACATGTGTATGTGGGTGAGTTGGGCCATTCTTTTGTCTGTTTCCTTGCGCTACCTCGCTAACGCGGGAGACAGCGACAAAGTATAATAATAATAAAAATATATATATAATTCTCCGGTACATATTTTCAGAGGCTGCTGAAATGTAGGGCTTCAGTTTCAGAAGCCCAGTGTACAGAACCCAAAGATATAGAAATGTCTATGGGAATGTCAAATGATTTTGAACATGCGGTGAGTATGCATAAATTTTACTTTAGAGCCTGTTTTGAAGAATATAAATTGTAACACCTACCATGTACATGCTGCATTTCCCCAGTGATCTTTCATGTTTGAAATTTCAGTAGACCGTAGGAAGCAGTAAGCAGTATGAGCCTAATCTTAGGAATTCTGCTTTTGTTCGGAGTAAACATTCAGAAGCAGCAGCACATTTCTCAAGTTCAGGTTATTATTGTTTCATTTTCTCATGTACATGTGTTTGATGTAAAAGGAGTGTGAAGTGATTTTTAAAGATTACATAGTTTCCACTGCAATATATATTATATTTCAGATTGTTGTTGGGAGCACTAATGTGAGAGTTGGCAGCACAATCTTTGGAGCAAGAAATGTCAAGAAGTAGTGCTACGGGTTAGCTTAAAGGTATATGATCAAGTTGTGGCTCAAAGCTATGCTACATCTACAGTTTATTAATTGACTGTGTTTTATTGGGTTGATATGTCACCATTATTTTTCTATATATATCTTAGGAAGTATCAGTAAAAGAAATCAGAAAACATCATTATGAAGACAAATACTGTATAGACATTATGAAGGGGAGCAAGGGGTTGATGGCTTCTTCCTCCATTTGTGAGTAAAAAGTCTCCTTCTGCAAGGGTGTATCATTATCAGTGGAAGAAAAGGAATTTCTTCTCAAGGAACTAATTCCAAAGGACTCCATTTCCCTGTTACTTACTGTAATGCAACCTTGAAGCTGCCGGCATCCTCATAAAGGGGTCTTGGGGTTATATGATACATTGAAAAAATTAGAATTATGTGGAATGTCTTAAGGCTAAGTTGATAGAAAAATTATTGATCATATTCTCCAGAATAAACAATTGATTAGATAAGGGAATGAAGAATGTAAGAAGTTATGTTAGACATAGGAATACTTTTTAAATTATATTTACTAATGCCTAAATTATATTTACTAATGTCTCAGGATAATTTTTACCTTGGACCTCCTTATAAGAGGCTGTACTACTTCCAGTAATAGGGGAAACAATGGACTCTTTTGAAGTTTGAAGTTATTTGAGGAGACTGTACTCCCAGTGGTACAGTCTTGCCAAAGGTGACTTTTCTGTCACAGTACAATATATTTTTCAAAGCATATATGTGAAATTTTGTGCAGTGAAATGTATTCTGAGAATCTGATTATATATAATTATGAATCTTTTATCTATAGATGGAAATTGTAAGAGGTTAATCCTTAAACGGCATGCATGATCCAAATATTCTATCAAAGAGTGTGCAAGAAAATATAATAGTAATTTTTTAGTAATTTTTTCTTATATGAAATGATATATTAGCACTCAAGAGTAATAGAAAATACACAGACAGTTATATTACTACCTTTTGTTTTGGCATGGTCTAATGATTGTGAGCACCTTGTAGGGTTGTGAGTTAAGTGTTCGACAGCTCCAAATGTGACAGAAACAGCTAGAGATTAGATTTCTTTGTTTCTGGAGAGCTTGTTTTCTAACTCTATTCTAATCTCAAACTCAGGCATTGTTAGTAGTAAATACCAAGAATATTAGAATTATTACTTTCACATAAACATTCTGGGTGAGAGATTAGCTTGAGATTTCAAAAGGAAATTGAGGGATTTGTTTCTTTCCTATAGAAGCAAAGTGTTGGTGGCGAGTAACTTTGATATAGTTGAAATGATGCACCTTTTACCCTATAATTAAATGTGTGAGTCCATGAGTATTCCAGCTCTTTCTCAGTTATCTGTTGCAAAGTCCTACATTGTCACATTATTACCTAAAGAGTTAGGGTTAGTTGTTGAATAATTTTTTCATTGGGGACATCTCCCTCTTCCTTATGCAATACCACTAGAATATCTCGTAAATCACTTGTTTCTTCACGTTTCGAAGTTTGTATTCTTCACTTTCCTCACTTACTGATTCACAAGTGCCCATCCAAGTCATCCATCAATGTACATTTTTCTGCAGGGTCACTATTTACTCACAATCTGCAGTTTAAGGGTTGTGCACTTATTTTTGTGATTGTAGGGATAGTGAAGATAGCAAAAAAATTTCTCATCATCATGGCTGTAGACAAGACCTCTATAAGCTAATAATGAAATAAGTTATCTGGATATTTGAACCGGAAAATTTGCTCAATTAACATGGATCGCTGTTTGCAGAGATGATGAATTGGTATCAGCTGTTGTTTAAGGTTTAATGTCTTCTGATGAAACTTACTGTACATGCTTGTCCATTTGGATCTCATAGTGGATGATTCTTGTTGTGTTAGTCCTAGTCAGTGAATTTTAATTTGTAATGGAATTCACTGTTTAATCAAGATGGTTGTAAAGGTTTTAGATTTTTTGTTAAAAAATGTATGTTACTTTCAGGATTTAGTAACTTTTTTGTTCAGTATATGCTAAGTATATTTTTTTGAACAACTTTCTTCTTGGGAATCAAATACATGTATTATTGAGTATCAGGACAAAGATGGTTTATAATCATCAGTAGAAAAAATACCTGAGGAATAAACCATGACCCAAATTTTACAGAGGTGGCCAAGACTTATGTAGTTAACTTTGGTAGTTATGGAAATGTTACAACCGGAATTGAAGTCATAATTTTTCCTGCATACACACCAGATTAGCAATATGATAGTATAGTATTTCCCAAAATACTTCGTTCACTACCACCTAGTCAGGTGCCAAACACCTAACTACAGCACTAAACATATATTTTGAAAGGACTGAAGCATGTGCAGTATATGTAAAGAGCGAGGGTTGACTTCCATAGGATACCAAAGCCAGTCAACTGACTGCCTGCCTGTATTGAAGTTTCAACTTTGTACATATGCCAGTTTATACATTTTTAAGGTTAATTTGGGCTTTTATTGTATAAATAAAAAGCTGATAGGAAAATGTGAAAACATAAAATGTAAGTAAGATAAATGTGTTGAGATGGGTAAACATACTGCTTAAGGAACAATTTTATTCAAATTTCTTCATTATAATTAACAGCATTTTTTTATGCATGTATTAAGAGTACATTGGAAAATCAGGAATTAACTTGCTAATTTACTCTATATTAAAATATAATAACCAAAATCATGTAGATATTAGGACAAAGTGAACCTTAGTTGTCCAGGTCAAATTATACAATGCTAATCAAACTTTTTAAACATTGATGGTAAAAAACAGATGACTAGTTAAATAACAACCTTTTGTATTCTTTATGTTATGGTCACAAAAAAAACTGTGAAAATAGGTTTGTCACTTCAGTAATGGTTATTGTCATTTTTATTACTGTTTTGAGGTAGAACAGGATATTTATAAAATCAGTAAATGATTTCCTGAAAAAAAAATTATATTAGTCAATCTGTTTCATACTGTAAGGCAGTAGGACTGTTTTCCTTCTTAGGTTATGATATTTTTTGATTTTATAAATATCAAAGATAATTTTCTTAGTCCCTGACATTGATCTCTTCACTAACGAATATTAATAAACAGCAAAGGGGTCATATATCAAGGTTCCTTATGAAAATGTGCCTTTCATAAACTTCATGATCAAGGACTGGTTCACATTGAATATTATCTGATTTCTTTGGAGTGCATATTACTTTCCTCCAAAACTAGCCACCCCCTTCATGGTGCCATCACCTTGCATAATTTCAATAAAAAACAGTATTTCATCATACTTCACGACAGTTGGGATGGGGCTGACTGCAGTAGCCATGGCCAGTGAACCAGACTTGGCAGACCTTGATTTTTTTTAAAAGATAGATACTACCTTGCAAAAGCTGACAAAGAAATCATAGAAAAAAAAAATGCAAAAGGTACTATTTTAAATAGTGCCCAAACAAACTGGCACATTCTGAGACATATTTCAAACAATGTTGCTGAAAGTGCATAGCAATAGAAATGTAAACTCCATTGAGCCATCCCTAGGAAATGGCTTATTTGAGTAAAATGTGCAAATCAGTTGTGGGATATAGAAAATTAAATATTAAACCATTATTGTCATAAACTCTTAAGAATCTCCAATTGTAAATTTCTACCTTTTATATAAATCACAAACCATTAACTACTGAAAATTATCTTTGCAAATAAAGTTGCTGTTCACCAGCTTAATGCCACAATATAATATGAAACCAGTTAAAATATTGAATAAAAACAGCAGTTAATAAATGAACCAGATATCAAGTGTCTGAATATTAAAATTTTTTGACAAAGCTTGCTTTTTCTTCAAAATTATGCTTTGATTTAGCTTATATATAAAATCAATAAAAGAATTTAAGTACAACGCCATAAAAATAACAGTACAATTAAGACCGAAAATACAACAAAGTGGAAAGGAAATATGGTATTGTAATTATAACACATCTTGTCAGACAATATTCCACTGCTTAATACTATAAAACACCTTTCCCATTTAACAAAAATTAAAGGGAAATTTCTTTGTTCTTTAATGACCATGATATATCATCTAGTTTCACCCACGATCCTATACATCAAAAGGCATTAGGAATGAAAACTTTGGTCAATGCAAGGATCGGAGCTCCCGTTGGAATACCAGGAAATGGTCCTGATGAACCTGCAACATCCAAGTGAGAGTACTTCAGTGGTTGGCTGCTGTCCTTGCCATGCTGAAATAAATAAAACATTAAATCAATCGCTTGCATATACTCAGTAATGGTACATACAGATATTTATATCTATTTATAAATACCCTTGGACTCCTTTTTGAAAGGGTCCTGGTGTTACCTGAGTACACTTCTCCAGGGTCTACAGTTACCCAAGGCTATGCTATACTCAAATCTGGTACAGGATGGACTCCTTTTAAGCAAGTTGCTCTACTGATGATACAGCCTCACCAAAGGGGACTTCTCTCTCAAGATGTAACCTGAAGCAGGTGAAGCTTGATAACACAGGATATTCCAAGTATGTATGGCTTAAGATGAGGTGCCTTAGGATTGGCAGAATGCGTGTATAGTGCCAACATATAAAGAAAAATATGGCTTCAGGAGTGGTTGATGTGTGGATTAGCTGTTTGCTCTAAAGAATGCGAGAAATATTGAGAGAAAGAGAAAGACCTGCATGTGACATTTACAGATCTAGAGAAAATACGAGTTGATATGGATGCTCTGTGAAAGGTATTACGAGCATACAGTATGTACTTGAGTAACTACAAGATTTTGCCATACCAGCAGGGATAACATGTGCTCCCCAACTGATATGTATATGCTAACAAATGAAGTTTCTCTTGACTGCCTTGCCTTGTCCCCTTCCTCATGCATGCCATGCTCTCAAACTTATTCAAAAACTCTTAACTTTTCTTGCTTCCTTACTATCACTTTTCCTTTGGTACAGTGGTGAAACAAAAATTAAATGTATATATTTTCAAACTTGACAATAGCCTTCAAATGCTGAATGTGTGATAGAATCTCACTCTAAGTGTAATTAAAGATACCGCTCTGAATGGAAGAAACAGTAAAATGACAAAAAATGGAATTAGTACAAAAAAGTAATTAAATCAGCAGTCGAGATAACCAATGGGAGCTGAAATAAGACGATTAAATGTAAATGACCCTGGTTAAAAACTAAACTATATGTACAATCTATTTTCTTTACTCTTTTAAAACGATAATATTCAACTTGTAAAACTTACCTTATCAAGACCTGATGACATCACAAGGAATGCAGACGGAGTCTGATGTCCACGAGGTGTGCGAGTTGAAGGTGCATTGTTGCACTGTAAAACATCTTCATATTCACTCTTTCCACAGTGAAAGTCATAATCTTCACGTCGAATGGATGAAATCTGTAAAGAGAATTATAAATATCCCCCTCTTAAAAAATATTTACATTATCGCTGAAAATTTATTTGTATGAGCTCACCTTTCCTTCCGTAACAAGTTAGCATTAGGAATTGGGCCTTCAAGGGAACATCCTCACTTTGCTCACTCTGTTCCTATATTTTGAAAAGGATGAGGCAGGAGAGGAGGATTTCCAGCCTCTGAATCCCATCCTCTACTCAAATTCTATAACACAGAGAAGATATGGTAATAGTATTCTTTCTCCCTCTTTTTCAGATTTTTCCCACAAAAATGTTCAAAATTCCTTTAGTATTGAACCACATATAATATCTGCAGGATTGTCAGTAAGTTCTTGTTCAACAAACAAATTTTGGTAGGTAAAAGATCAGGTCATGATTCAAGGGAACTCTATCCCATTTCCCTTCCATGGTGACAAGGCAACACCTTGGTTTGGACTTTTTTTTTTTGGAGGGGGATGAAGTTTCAGAATTACTGTAGTTTTCAGGGATCTTGTTGAAAAACATTGAATCTGTAAATACACGATCTTCTTTGGCCCAAAGACTGGGATGAGCTGTGCAGTATAAGATGAATATGGGGTAGACTCCTGTTGTGCATATAAGATTACCTATGTTGAAGGGAGCATAGGATGCATGTTAGAGAAACAATCTCAACGTATGCTAGGGTTACCAGTAGAGTGCTACAGGGCTTGGCTTTATGTTTGCTGCTATTCTTGGTGTATGAAAATGACTGGCCACATGGTTTGGACTACATGAACATGCTTGCGGACAATGCCAAGGTCATGAGAAAGAATAATGAAAATTACATTCACTTATAGGGAACGTGAACAAACTCCAAAGTTGGTCAGAAATATGGTTAATGGAATTCAATCTGCATTTGAGAGGTAATAAGAATGGGAAAAGGAGGAAGTGTCATTGCAATCAGTAACAAGCAGGAAATAAGGTAAAGAAATCAATGTGAGAGAGAACCATAGGTTAACATTATGCCTTACCTGTCACCAGATGCAAAATATCTGCTGACTTATTTTAAAATCACATTGTAGTAAACAGATAAGATGTCTAATAAGCTATTCACAACATATACCAAACAAAATTGGATTATTCCTTGAAGTCTACAGCACAAAAATCAAATTGAGAAGGTCCAAAGAAGAGTAACCTTGATGGTACATGAATTAAGCCATCTGAGCTATAATGATAGGCTGAGGGCTACAAATTTGTCCACCACAGAGAAGACAGAGGGGTGATATGCTTACCGTCATCAGGTTTTACGTGTGTTGGCTGATGACAATGTTGAAAGGTTTTTCAAATGAAGCAATACTTGAATAACCAGAGGTCATAACAAAAAGGAAATAAGCTACAAAAATCAATATAAGAAAGAGACCCATAGGTCAACATTGTGGCTAGCCTGAAACCAGAGGCAAATCATCTGTTGGCAAATATTATAATCACATCAAAGTAAATAGATCAAAAAAATGTATAGTAAGCTATTCATAACATATACTAAACAAAATCCAGATTATACCTTTCAAGTTTAGTCATGGTCAATGCCCCTAAAGAAGCACAAAAATCAAAACAACCTAGATGGTGCGAGAATCAAGAAATGAGTTATATAATGAGAAGCAGAGGGCTACAAATAAGTCCATAATGGAAGAGAAAAGAGGGGAGTAATCTCATCATAGCCATCAAGTTTTAAATATGTTGGACGATGCCAAGTGAAAAAGTCATGTGTAAGCAATAATGGAATAACCAGAGACAATGACAAGCTTATTAGCAAGACGTAAAGAAGCACTCTTATAGTACAAGGATGCTGGACAGTTGGAATAAACTAAATAAGGAAACTGTGAATGCATTATTACAAAATTGTTGAAAAAGCAAATTAACTGTACAAAAAGGTCCAAGAGTTGGGGTTTCATGATTGTATAAATAGATAATTACATATGCAAACTACAATAATCATTGATGACCTTTTTTATTAATATGAAGGAAAAGAGATGGAAGCCCATTCAGATGATAATGTCAGAGAAAGGTGTGGTAGTAGGTACAGTCTGACTGCAAGGGTCAACCAGGGTAGAGAAAGGATAAACAAAGAAAGAAGATATATGTGTCAAAAGTGAAATCAGCAAGGTGGAAGAGAAGATTGAGCAAGAGATGGAAGGATGCAGTGAAGGAGACTTTGGATTATTGGGGCTTGGAACAATTAGGGTGAGAAGCATGCACTGGATAGAATAAATTAGATCAACGTGGTGTATGGCGGAGGGGCACTATGATGTCAATGGGCTAACCATAGGCTGATAAGGCACAGGAAATGAACCAGGGAATAATCTGGAAGAGGATGCTGCAAATGGTAGTATCTGATTTCACAGCAGAAATACATGAAAGCTAGACTCGGTAAGTGCAAGTAAGGCCACTGTTCATAAGTTACCATCTAACACCTCAATATTTCTTTTCTACAGGTGCAATCTTACACACCTAATCCTCCTTAATTCACATATTACTAGTCAATACACAAAATATATATAAGTGGCCCCTAATACTAAAATTGTTCTTACTTCAAATGGATCGGCAACTTCTTCTCCAGCAGTCTGTAAGGACTGAGCCATTTTAGCTAAGTGGGCTGGTCCATTATCCATGACAGCTGTGTAGGCCTCACCATATGCCAGCACACAATGACCAGTCAGTGTTGCAATGGTCATCAAATAAGGATTTACCTGTTAAATGGAAAATTCTATAAACCATCTATAAGCCCTCTGTAAACCTAGCAAACACAGTCATAATAAAAAAATATGAATATCTTGTAATAAGCCCTCACTAAACCCATTAAACAGTCATATAACACATGATAAATCAATGGAAAATGTATAAGTAACACCCAGAGGATACGGATCACTAAGAAATATGCTAATATTACAACAAATGAGACATGCTTCTAAATTTAGCTTGAGCTTTCTCCGGTGAATAAGGGTCTTACTGATCATTGATGGAATACTGGCATGTCCATGTAACATACCTAAAAAGCACAAACTCAACCTACACACTCTTACACAAATGTACCTACAGCAAGAAAGAAGGAAAGAGAGAGCTAAGTTAAAAGGAGAGTCTGAAGGCTTTCAGTACCCCTTTGACTACTGCTAATCAACCATTACTTGGCCTGGGTATATATCATGCATGGATGTTTGGGCCATACTTTTGTCATGTTATATGACTAACTTAAGACAAGGATTCTTTCCTGCTGCTAACTATAACTACTTGTAACATAGGAAATCTGTATATACCAATAAAGTGCACCTTCCAATTCAAATGACAAGGGGAAAAGGTAATCTACAAAGGTACAGCTGGAGTCCCTATTTGAGTAAGACATTTTTATGAGTAAATGACACGGGTTTTCTTCCAGTGATAATTACAGTCACTTGCAATATAAGTGCACCATTGAATTTCAATGAGGACAGGAAGAGACAAGCCATACATGTATGGACGGAGCCCTTTTGATGTTAAATTTCATGGTAAAAATGTACGTTTCTTTAAAATCCAAAGAGACAACAAAACCAGAGGGGCATAACAAGAAACTGAGTGAGGAACATTCTGGAGGTAAATACAGATAGCACATAGAAATTTAAAAGTGTGCATGACAGAAATACAGGATTAAAGTTGCTGCCCCACAGCCCTACATGTGTAAAATTCCCAAACCACATAGACAACTCTGGCCCAAAGTTACTTGAATAATAAACTATGAGCTTAGTTAAAATATTGTAAAACAATCAATATACTTGCAAACTACACCAACATTTTTTTTTCAATCCATTTTCACCATTTCTATCAATTTTTCAAGAATATTTTACTCACTTCTTTAACAGCCATTTCCTTCATATGGCACAATACATCAGCCATTGCCATTCGACCCTCTGCATCAGTGTTGCCAACTCGCACACGTACACCAGCCCGCGAAGTGATGATTTCATCAGATACATAACACTCTGATCCTACACTGTTTCTCACCATTGCCATTGCACCAATCACCTGAAACAGATACATTTTGTCTATTCAAAAACATTCAAATAATATTTCAAATTGCAATAGAGCACTTTACGAAAACTGCATTGAATATCATTATAACAAGAGGTGATGAAGTGTGACAAAATTTAAGAATGGGTGCAGAACACTACAGCTATGAGTATCATAATAGGGATTTTTCTGTTTTCTAAAATATTATCTTGATATTTCTCAGATATTCTTTAAACACCTGATCCACACATCCCCTCTCAAACATCACTCTCCTATACAACTTACCAGGTACACTCAACAAACAGCGGATGGGGAGAAAGAATACTGCCCACATATTCCCTGCATATTGTAAAAGGCAACCAACAGGGGAAGGAACAAGTGGCTGGAAATCCTCCCTTCATGTATTACTTTCATAAAGAAAGAACCCAGCAAGGAGCCACATAAGGATTTTTCCCTCTAAGGTTCTGTCATCTGTTCTTCACACTACTTCATTCATGCGGGAAATGGCAAGTATGCATGAAAAAGAAAATCACACACATTTAACATTTCCCACACATATCATCCCTTGGGATAGGATAGAAAGAATACTTTCCACGTATTCCCTGTGTGTCGTAAAAGGCGACTAAATGAGAAAGGAGCAGGGGGCTGGAAATCCTCTTTTTTATACTTTCCCAAATGAAGGAACATGGGAGGGCCCAAGTGAGGTTTTTCCTGCTTTGGCTCAGTCCTCTGTTCTTAACATTAACTTGCTAATATGGGAAATGGCAAATATGCATGAAGAAAAAAGAAATATATATATTTCATTTATTATACTTAATTGCTGTGTCCCGCATCAGCGAGGTAGCGCCAAGAAAAGCGCAAAGAATGGCCCATCCACTCATATACACATAAACATACATACATAGATACACATACATATTCATACTTGCTCGCCTTCATCCATTCCTGTTGCTACCCCACCCTACAGGAAACAGCATTGCTACCCCTCGCTTCAATCTGCAATCTGGATACCACACATCTCTCCATTACAATAAAAATAATATTCAATTAGAATTCTCATGTCATAATTTCCAGACGAAAGACATCATAATCTTACTTCTTTAACAACCATTTCCTTCCTGGACTCATTCCACAGACAAACATACATCACCACACTTCCTAACCCATGTTCCATCAGCAATGTGGGGGCCCTACAGAGAGGATCCTTGAGCAGAAAAGTACAGTAAAGTATGTCAAGATTAAGGATGACATCCACAGACAGATTTCACAATTCACAGCTACTATATCACAGTATCTTGCATCATTACCTTTATATTAGGTGGCTGAAGCTTAGCTAAGATCTGCATAAACCCAGCCACAGCAGCTGATCCACACTTATCTCTGTGCATTCCAGCCATAACACCTCCAGCCTTGATGTCAGCTCCTCCAGTATCATAAGTGACGCCCTTACCCACCAGCATAAGGGTTTGTTGAATTGGTTCAGCACCATTATATGTCAAGTATATCACACGGCCCTTGTGGCGAGGCACCCCTATTGAAGAAAAAAAATTAATGTGAAGAAAGTTCACAGTAAATAAGGATAAAAAATTACTTTTAGTGGTGGAAAGACATGTTTCCTGGAATGTGAATTCGCATGTTGAGAACTTAAGAGGAAGTGAAGTGATTTAGATATGTGGGAGTGGATAATAGCAGCAAATGGTACTATGGGGTGTGAAGTATATTGGTGGGTGAAGGTCCTAGGCACACTGAGGAATGTTTGGAAAGATAGGTTACTGTCTATTAGCACAAAAATGGGTTTATTTGATGGAATAGCTGTCCTGACAGAGATGTATGTATGTGAGGTATGGGCCCTATGAGATAATGTACAGAAGAGGGTTGGAAATGTCTGAGGAAAATATTTGGTGTGAGGAGGGTTGACAGAAAATAACTGATAAGGTTATAGGGCGGTGTGGCAGTAATAGGAATATGCATAAGAGAGCTGAAGAGGGTGTAATGATACAGGTTGAATAGAAGAGGAGGATGACTAAGAGGATGTACATATCAGAAGTGAAGACATCATAGGAAAAGGGGGAACTAAGGAAGAGGTGGATGGGTGGAGTGAAAGAGGCCTTGAGTGTTTATGGCCTAAAGATGAATGAGGGAATGATTCATGCATGCGATAAAGCAAACTGGAGTAATGTGTTGTAAATGAACAGAAACAAGACACATGAAGCAGTCAGGGGAAACAATAGAATGGTTTGTGAGGCATGGATGTTGAGATCGGGCTCTGATTCTAACGTAATATACATGTCAACTAAAGAGAAGATGTGAGAATGAAGCCATTCTTTGTCAGCTCCTTGCACTACCTTACTATCATGGGAAATGGCAGGCAAGTACAGAAAAGAAAGGTTTTTTACATGAGGAGACTGCTGTTCATCATCAGATTTTTAGTTATAAGATACTCAAAGAATTACAACTTATAGACTCAGTTTTTGGAATGAAGTTTCTTTATTCTTTTATTCACAGACTGCAGACTTGGTTTTTCTTTTCTGGAACTAGGGTATATCTGAGAAGATTTGTCCAAAACTCTGAAAGTTACACTGTTTTTCAAAGGATATGACTCTTAGAAATACTTAGAAAAACAGATAGATTTGTATGTAGCATTTTATGGATCTGGAGAAGGTATATGATAAGAGTTGATAGAGATGCTTTGTGGAAGGTATTAAGAGTATATGGTGTGGGAGGTATGTTGCTAGAAGCAGTGAAAAGTTTTATCGAGGAAGTAAAGCATGTGTACGAGTAGGAAGAGAGGAAAGGGACCGGTTCCCAGTGAATGTCGGTTTGTGGCAGGGGTGCATAATGTCTCCATGGTTAATTTGTTTATGGATGGGATTGTTAGGGAGGTGAATGCAAGAGTTTTGGAAAGAGGGGCAAGTATGCAGTCTGTTGTGGATGAGAGGGCTTGGGAAGTGAGTCAGTTGTTGTACGCTGATGATACAGCACTGGTAGCTGATTCGGGTGAGAAACTGCAGAAGTTGGTGAAAGAGTTTGGTAAAGAGTGTGAAAAAAGAAAGCTGAGAGTAAATATGAATAAGAACAAGGTTATTAGGTTCAGTAAAGTTGAGGCACAAGTTAATTGGGAGGTAAGTTTGAATGGAGAACAACTGGAGGAAGTGAAGTGTTTTAGATGTCTGGGAGTGGATTTAACAGCGGATGGAACCATGGAAGTGGAAGTGATTTACTGGGTGGGGGAGGGGGTGAAGGTTCTCGGAGCATTGAAGAATGTGTGGATGGTGAGAACGTTATCTCAGAGAGCAAAAATGGGTATGTTTAAAGGAATAGTGGTTCCAATAATGTCATATGGTTGTGAGGCATGGGCTATAGATAGGGTTGTGCAGAGGAGGGTGGATGTGTTGGAAATGAAATGTTTTACGTCAATACGTGGTGGGAGGTGGTTTGATCAAGTAAGTAATGAAAGGGTAAGAGAGATGTGTGGTAATAAAAAGTGTGTGGTTGAAAGAGCAGAAAAGGGTGTATTGATATGGTTTGGTCGCATGGAGAAAATGAGTGAGGAAAGATTGACAAAGAGGATTTATGTGTAAGAGGTGGAGCGAACGAGAGAATGGGAGACCAAATTGGAGGTGGAAAGATGGAGTGAAAAAGATTTTGAGCAATTGAGGCCTGAACATACAGGAGGGTGAAAGGCATGCAAGGAATAGAGTGATTGGAACAATGTGGTATAGCAGGGTCGATGTGCTGTCAATGGATAGAACCAGGGCGTGTGAAGCGTCTGGGGTGAATCGAGGAAAGTTTTGTGCGGCCTGGATGTGAAAAGGGAGCTGTGGTTTCAGTGCATTACACATGACAGCTAGAGACTGAGTGTGAATAAATGTGGCCTTTGTTGTCTTTTCCTAGCCCTACCTTGCGCGCATGGGCGGAGGGTGGGGTGCCATTTCATGTGTGGTGTGATGGCGATGGGAATGGATGAAGGCAGCAAGTATGAATATGTACATGTGTATATATGTATATGTCTGTGTATGTATATGTCTGTTTAAGTTGAAATGTATAGGTATGTATATGTGCATGTGTGGGCATTTATGTATATACATGTGTATGTGGGTGGGTTGGGCCATTCTTTTGCCTGTTTCCTTGCGCTACCTTGCTAATGTGGGAGACAGTGACAAAGTATAATAATCAAATATAAAATATAACCCCTAGTGTTTCACTTCTGTATTTTCTTTTCCACTGATGTACACAAAATTCTAGGCATGGTTATCTCCAACTCATACACCCTCTCCGATACCCACTTTTCTAGGACCTGTGTCTCGCAAACATATAGCACTGATGGACATGATACTATCAAAAGATACCAATCCTTCCCCTCACAGGCAGTGACCTTTTTATCCACAAACTCCTCAATGTGCTCAGGATCTCCCTTCACCCACCTTAAGGCTCACTTCAGCTGCCATAGTTCCTTTCTAAGCCATGTCCAGTCCAGATATCTTATACACTTCACTTCCACTAGGGTCTCCCTACTCGAACCCACACTACAACTTTCTTTCATGCACACCTACAACTCAAACAACAGCTTCTGCAGGTTCTCAACTGAATTTGCCAACAGCTTTGAATCATCAGTAAAAAGGAACTAACTCAACTCTCAGCAACCCCCTACCCCTGGACAGAATGCAGACCTGCCCCTCTCTCCAAGGCCCTTGCATTCAACTCCCTCACAATTCCATCCATAAAGAGATTAAATAGCCACGGTGACACATAATATCCCTGCTGCCAACACATCTTCAAATGGAACTACTCACCCATCTACTTACACAAATGCCTACTTTCTTGATAAAAACACTGCTTCTAATAACTTTCCTCCCACACCATATATCTGTAACAAATTCAACACAGCATCACTACAAACCTTGTCATATGCTTTCTTGACATCCATAATTGCCACAAGCAAATTGTTCTGTTGCTTCAAACCAAACACTAGAGCCATACATCCTCTATCCCTACCACTAAAAAACAGGGAACAGTCTTAAGTGATTCTTTAAGCAATTATCATTAAAAAATCTACTTCAATTCATATAAAAACTTATACATTCTTTCTTATTACCAATTATGTGTTATTAGTTTCCTTACCTTACCTCTTTCCTACCCCAGGAGTCTCTTCTATCCTTATGAGGCTCAAGCAGCACTCATGTCCACTGGTCAGGACCACAGGTCAAAAACGTTTGATACATGCATCTATGTGCAGAGAGAGCAGGACAAATCAGAAGTTATTGTTTGGTATCTTCTTTGTGGCCAATGCACCGTGGGCATTCATGGTCTTGGGATATTTTGAATTGTTGTTTGTAGTCTTGTAGTGATGGGTGATGTCTAAAGCATAAGCAGGAGAGTGTGACTCATATTTGTCTGGGAATGCAGTTTCTGACAAGTGTATGTCACGAGGATTGGAGATCAAGACTAAGTTGGGAGGTCAGTTGATTACTGCTTGTTGGGTTATTTCAGTGTGTATGTGGTTTGTCAGTCTTACATTTGTTTGGGGTTGGAAGAATTGTGAGTAGAGATTACAGAAAAGTGAGGCAGGGTCCGCTTGTTATTTCTACTTGGGGTTATTGCTATGCTGTTGCCAGAGGTAAGGTAATGGAACTGACAAGGCAGAGTATAAGATGCATCAAAAGTCATGTCACTAATCACACAATTGTCTACAATCATGGGTATATTTACAGAGATAAGCTAATTCATACTCTCTCCAAGCCTTGACATGCTTCTTTGGAGACATACTTATTACAATATATGACACATACACAATTCTTTAAGTGTATCCCATTTTTCAAGCTTCAATCTGAACTTCCTGAGCATCAGATTAATTTGATTTTCTAGGGCAAATAAAAAACTATTTACATCATATGAAGGTAAAGTGCAAGTAGTACAATCATTTTTGCAAGTATAACAGCATATCACACTGTTGTTCAATATTAAACTGATCATTTTGTGAAACGAACTAAACATCACCCTTATTACCAGTATACCTTTGGCACATCTATTAACAGCAGAGAACAACGGGTAATCTTTGCAGAGTTTGGCATCATCAGACACTACTTCAACAGAAATATTTGTTCCTTGGAATACATTCCTTACATATTCTTCTACTTTTGGTGGTGCCATGCGCTCCGGATCAGAACCTCCAATATCACGAGCAACAAACCTAGAAAAATTTTCAATGTGGAAAAAATGAAAACTTTTGTGTTACATTTCAGAATCTTAAGGCAAGTACATCAATACAAAGTTAAACATTTCCTAAGTTACCAGACTTTCAGACAAGGTCCAAAGAGAATATAAAAAACAAAATTTATCAATCCCAATTACCTTATTTCTAACTCAACCTAAATGTTGTGTTCCTTTTCATATACTGCAGACCTACCAAAATGAGCGACATTAAACAACTTGCTAATTTACAGGATATTAAAAAAATACACTCAAGCACCAGTATCATTACATCTGGCCAAATTGAATCACGTTGTTTAGAAATAAATATCTCAAATCTATGTAGGTGAGCAGGAAAGATGGTAAAAGCATATTATTGGATTACATACTAAGTGATAAGCATGCAAAAGAGCAACTCTTAGATATGAATGTGTTGAGCAGGCTAGCTGCTGGGATGTCTTACCATTACCTGGTGGAGGTAGGGTAAAGATTAACAGGTATTTGGAAAAGAGGAAATGAAGTGAGTGAGAAGAGGGTGGTGAAAGTATGTGAGCTTGGAAAATAGAGATTAGCTGTAGGATGGCAAAAGGTGGGAGGAAATGAAACAAAGGTAATGAGTGAGAAATGTGAGATATCTAAGGAAGCAGTGGTGGAATGTGCAAGATGACTGTGTGGCATACAGATGGAGGGAGGTGGGCGTGTGAGAAAGGGTATTGAGTGGTGGGACAATGAAGTAAAGCTACAAGTGAAAGAGAAAAGAGTGGTGTATGGGCAATACTTACAGGAAATGAGTGCAAATGATAAGATGTACAAGAGATAGTGGTAGGATGGCAAGAGGAAGGTGCAGTGGTTGAAAAAGAGGACAAATGAGAGTTGGGGTGAGTGAGAATCAATAAATTTCAAGGAAAATATGACGATATTTTGGAAGGAGGTTAAAATTGTAAGAAAACAAGAGAATAAATGGGAACATCAGTGATGGGGGCAACTAGGGAAGTGGTAACAAGCAGTGATGAGGTGAGGAGATGAAGTGAGTATTTTGAGGGACTGTTGAATGTGTTTGATGATTTGAGGGAAGATGAAGGGTGCCTGGGTAAGGGAGGTATGTGAAGTGAAAATCATGGCAAGTGATTTGAAGAGAGAAGAGGGTGAAATGGATCATGGTTAGGTGCTTATGGATTGGTGCAATGCTTGTACAGTTTGCTGAGTGCACTTGGTAAATTGTATGGAAGACAAGGGATTGAGAAGGGAAAGGTATGTACAAGGCATAAGATTCTCAAGGAACAATGGGGATTGTGGTTAGGTGCTTGTGGATTGGTGAAATGCTTGTACAGTTTGTTGAGTACACTTGTAAGTTGTATGGGAGACAAGTGATTGAGAAAGGAAAGGTAAGTACAGGACATCAGATTCTCAAGGAACAATGTAGATTTAGGAGTGGCCGGGGATGTGTGGATCAGGTGTTTGCTTTAAAGAATGTGTGTGAGAAATACTTAGTGAAACAAAAGGATCTGTATGTGGCATTTATGGAACTGGAGAATGTACATGACAGTGTTGTCAGGTATGCCTTGTGGAAGGTCTTATGAATGTATGGAGAGGGAAGAAAGCTCCTAAAAGCAGTGAAAAGTTTTATCATGAGTGTAAGGCATATGTGTCAGTAGGCAGAGAGAAAACCGAGCGGTTGCAGTTGAAGGTGGATCTGTGACACCACCATGGCTGTTTAAATTGTTTGTGGATAGGGCAGAGGGAGGTAAATGCAAGTGTCATAGATATAGGGGCAAATAAGAACTCTTTAGGGGGTGCTAAGAAGGGAGGTAGTTATTGTTTGCTAATGAAACCACTGCAGAAGTTGGGGTCTGAATTTGAGAGTTTGTGTGAAAGGAGGAAGTTACGAGAAAATGTGAATTTTGGCAAGATTATTAAGTTTAGTAGAGCAGAGAGACAGGTTAGATGGAGTGTGAGTTTGAATGGCAAGAATTTGAGGAAGGAGAGTGTTTTACATTACTGGGAGTGGATACGGCAGCAGAAGTGTCATAAAGTAGGTGAGGGGGCAAAGATTTTGGGAGCACTGAGGAATGTGCGGAAAGGGAGGTCATTATCTGGGAGGGAAAAAAATGGTAACTCTCAAGGTACACTAGTTCCAACTATACTATACAGATGTAAGGCATGGGCTATAGATAAAAACATGCAGAGGTGGGTGGATAAGTTGGAAATGAAATGTTTGAGGACAACATGTGGTGTGAGGTGGTTTGATCGAGTGAGTAACAAAAAGGGTAAGAGGGAGGTGTGGTAATAAGAAGAGTGGTTGCGAGAGCTGAAGAGAGCATGCTGGAAAGGTTTAGACACATGGAAAGAATGAGCGAGGAAAAATTGAGAAAAAAAGGAGACCATTCCTAAGATAGAAGGATTTTTTTTTTTTTTTTTTTTTTGCTTTGTCGCTGTCTCCCGCGTTTGCGAGGTAGCGCAAGGAAACAGACGAAAGAAATGGCCCAACCCACCCCCATACACATGCCTTGATTCAATCCACTGACAGCACGTCAACCCCGGTATACCACATCGCTCCAATTCACTCTATTCTTTGCCCTCCTTTCACCCTCCTGCATGTTCAGGCCCCGATCACACAAAATCTTTTTCACTCCATCTTTCCACCTCCAATTTGGTCTCCCTCTTCTCCTCGTTCCCTCCACCTCCGACACATATATCCTCTTGGTCAATCTTTCCTCACTCATTCTCTCCATGTGACCAAACCATTTCAAAACACCCTCTTCTGCTCTCTCAACCACGCTCTTTTTATTTCCACACATCTCTCTTACCCTTACGTTACTTACTCGATCAAACCACCTCACAGGATGGACTGAAAAATATTTTGAGTGGTTGAGGCTTGAACACACAGGAGGGTGAAAGGCATGCATGGGATAGAGTGAAATGGAGTGACGTGGTACACAGAGGGTGATGTGCTGAACCAGGGTGTATGAAGCGGCCAAGGGAAAACATAGAAAGATCTGTGCAGCCTGGTTGTGGATAGGAGGCTATGGTTTCAGTGAAATACCAATGATGGCGAGAGAAGTGATGTAAGTGAATGAAGCTTTTTTCATCTGTTCCTGGCAACACTTCATTAAAATGTGAAAACTGAGAATATGAAAATAAAATGTAGATTTGAAAAAGAGGATAACATTAACACATCTTAATTTCATAAATTGTTCTCTCTGGCTAGGTTAACAACCTAAACTAAATATTCTGTAAAGTATTGATATTGTAACATTAACAAAATTGTACAAGTACTGATACTGTCACATGAACAACAAAACTGTACAAGTACTGATACTGTCACATGAACAACAAAACTGTACTTATTAACTTAAGTTACCCTAAAATAGCTAGAATAATGATCTGGTCTTAATGTGAACCACTTTAGATTTTCTTTTTAATACTGGGAAAAGTTCCCACAATCTGTCTGAAGCATGACTGATAAAAGACAGGCAACTTTATCCAGTTTCTGGATCTAAACACAGAAAACCAGAGCATGAATGATAAAAGATAGGCAGCTTTAACCAGTCTCCGGATCTAAACACAGAAAACCAAATGTCTCCAAAGACAACTAGCTTCTGTGGGCATGCTAGTAAAATATCTCTGAAACATATGAAATAACAACATAATTTTCCTCATGCATAAAACTCAGCTTGTGACCCTCAACACATTCTAATCATACAAAAACAAATAAAAAAAAAGGAGCCAGAACCCCCCCACCAAACACCAGGATGGTTAGATTCAGATGTTTTTTTCCTGTCATAATGTAGTGACTAATCACAAAACACAAACCGGTTGTCTGCACTTGATACGCATCCACTAATCAAACTGAACCAGCTCTATACCTAAAAAGCAGCCAATAAGTTTCTTTATATTGTAGTAAATTCACACAGCACTCTGTTTTGAGAAATAATGGTGGGATATCACTAAATAACAGACGTTAATGTTAAAACAACCACATTTGTGTCAGTCTCTGCAGTACAAGCTGCAGTTTGTTTAGTTTATATCTAGTGAGGCATTTAAATATCACCAGGGTACAAATATTGCAATATACTACAGATACCAACATTCCCTTTCTCTTCTAGTCTTTTCCTCAGTGTCAGGCCCTTGTTTTCTGCAGATTTATGTAACTAACAATGCTAAACTATGCCCCCAGCTATGTACACAAGCATATTTTGAGCCCATGCAAATAATTCTTAAATGCATTGAGATATATAAAGAATGCAAAAACTGATCTAACTTTAAAAATCATTGCAGAATCAGAAACAGACAACCAAGTCTCAGAGGGAAAATTCCAATACAGCCCCTTCCCTAGTTCCTTCTTTTGGAAAGTAGTAATATATGCATGGAAGATTTCCAGCTCCCTGCCCATACTCCTCTTACTCACCTTCTGAGACATGCAGGAGGTATGTACATGGCATTCTTTTCCTCTATCCTTAGAGACAAAATTTAAATTGTTTGAGATTAAAACTCACTTGAATCTTGATTTTCAAATTTGGTTCTATATTTTTGTTTTAGTGATTTACTGAGCATTCATTCTGTAGTAATTACAGTATTCTCATATGAAAACAATACATGGAAGGAATAGAACAACACTGCAAGTATATGTAAACCCAGAGGATGGTCATGGAAGGATGAACAAATTACTGAACAATATCACTGATATGTATAGCATTTAAATGTACTGTGCAGTAAAACAGTACACTACCATGATGAAAAATACTGACTTTCCTTTCACATTATTACCATTAGTACTGTACAGGAAGAGAGTTTTACATTCATAGCACCCCCTCTCTTGAATATTCTCTGCTACCATACATTGTTTTAGATTCGTCAGTGCAGTGCAATAAGGATAGGTTTTTCAATGCATGATGCTTTATCAAGTTATCAGTTGCCTTACTGGTCTCCCTAGCTTGACCAGACCCATATTTTCAAGGAGCAAAGACATCAGAAGGAAGAAAAAAGAAAGTATCCAGGCAGTGATCTTGGCTATGACAGTACATCTTGAAGCTCACTTATAATACGCGTTCTTGCTTCGGTGCTACCAGACTCTGCCTGCTCAAGTTTACACCACAAGTGAAAAGTTACCTTTGGTAAGGCGGTATCATCAGGGTTATAGTCACCTAAAAGAACTTCTCACTACCTTGACTGGACAAGATTAGCATACATTTGCCAACTGCTACCGTGTGCAGAAATGAATACGAAATCTACTGTATCAATACCTACCTTCCACTCTCTAAAGCAAGAGCCAACTGAACTGTCTGGCTGTCTCCTATGAAGCCAAGTACAGAAGCTTTTGATGCCTTTGCAGGAACATCTTCTCTCACCTGAAATGCAAAATTCTCCTTTAAATTAAAGCCAACAAAAATGCCACTTGCCTACTTGATCCATTCACTGTTGTGTAAAAATGAAACTACAAGCTTAAGAGGCCATTAACATCTCAGATGGCAAAAAACTGACCTAAAAAAAGAAACTGTAGCTACACTGAAAAACTGTAGGTTTTGAAAACAGAATAAACTTTTTTTTTCCCAAGGCAATGTTCCACAAGCATGAGAGATTCTAAAGGATATTATAAGGTAAATTCAGGATTACACCCCAAGGTGCTTTTCATGAGGAATCACTGGCCTTCCCCACCCTTTGCAACCCAATTTTATTCATTTATTTATCCATAAATACCCTAGAATCAAATTTATATGAAAATCTTGATGTTACCCATGACTTTTCTAAAAGCTTGTACACCTAAAGGCTGCACTACTTCCAGCAGCAGGTAAACATGATTCGTCTGGAGTAAGAAGTCTTTTGATGAGACTGTAGCCCATGACTGGATAATTGGAATAAACTGACTGAAATCATGGTTAATGCAGACAGCATACAGAAATATAACATGACGTATGGCAAAATGCTCAAGAGATAGGGGCCTCATGAGTGTAAGACTCACTCCCCATACAAATAGGTAACTGCCTCTCACAATCTACTTTCATTTTCAATGAAATTAATCCTGAACTAACTTCCTCACACTTCCTAGACCACATCTTTTGTCCTCTCACTTACCCCAGAATATAATCCCTGAAACATACCATCTCTTGCCTCTTCAACTTTTTTCATTCACATTCAGAACATCCAGGTTTCTCTCTACAAATATACCAACCTTCTTTCCCTTCCCTTCATCCTATATACAACAATGCACCTTCAGGAACCCAAGCCTGGGTCTTCATGGATAAATTGTTGTTTGGCCCTATATCTTATCCTGTATTTAGGATGTAATAGTACAAACAAAGGTTACTGCTATATGTCCTATCCTTAAAACAAATTGTAAGTTCTACAGTTCCTTTCTAATCTAATCATAAAGTTACAGAGCAATGCACATACTATTAAACACTGCTATGCAAGTCATTACATACCTCAAAAAACTCAATGCAGGGCATCAGGTTAATCATATCCCTACCTCAAGAGGAACATAGAGGGCATGGAGAGCCCCAAGTAGTGTGACAAGGTCAGCATGAGGGAAGCTTTGGTCCTTGGCTCGAACAAGTAAAGGACGCTTGATCCCAACTTTCAAACCTCTGAAAAATATAAGGCATTATGAAGTATACGACCATAAATTCAAGTATATGTGGTTTTTTAGTTCATCATTCTATCTCACTGTAAGAGGTGTTCCAACAGCCTTTTTTTCTGATGGGAAAAAAATTAACTACTGTATGTAGGCATATGTTAGCTGTTAACACATTAAGAAAAGTAATCAAATCGCTAAAGTCTAACTGCAATTTACTGCAACATGAGAGAAAAGCTTTAAAGCTAATTCTAACATCATCACACTTCTGGCCCTGTGGTCCCACCTGAGAAACATGACTGGCTTTCTGAGAGCTGAAAGAGCTCGAGAGGAAGGAATTCTGGGCAAGAAGGCAACACCTTAATCTTACTAAAGTTTAAAAAAAAAAAATCAAGAAGCAGAATTACATGCAAATACCAAATGAGTAGATAGTAGTGACTGCAAAAGGCAGCACTGAAAAAAAAAAAAGTGAACAGACAATAATGTGAAAAATAAGGCAAGGGAATGGAGGAATAAAACCTTTTGAATATCTTTTGGCAGAGAAAAACACTTAGTTCTGAGTGCAAAAGCTCTACACAGCTTACGATAGTTGTTGGAATATTTTCTGTGTGGATCATTGGAAACCACAATCTATTTCTTAAACTATCATCTTGCTTCAGAAAAAAACTTCATTATACATATTTGTTCCAATGGTAAAAATCCATACCATTTTCCTACTTTCAATCAAAAGTTTGTATCTGTAAGGGTTCAAGTGAGGCTAAGAAAATGATAAATTTGTTCTGTGTGTTCTAGGACTGTCAAAACACATTTGACACATATGAGAAATGTCAAGAAGCTGGATTTTTATGCTACGATAGGATAGAGACCCCTTGAATGGACAGAAAATAATCTTCATGGAAAGAAACACAGACACACATCAGAGGGTTACCAGTTGCAAGCTGCAGGACTCAATCTTGGGACTTGCTCTCTGTGATCTATGTAAATGACTAGCCAGAAGGACAGGTCTTAAAACACATGAGTGTCTGTTGGTGAGAAAAGTATAGAATGAAGAGAATGGTATTATCCTACAGAAGATAAGCTCCAAAGTTGGTCTAAAAGAAGGCTGCTGAAGTTCAAACAAAGAAAAGGCAATGTAAAATTATGAGAATGGTAAACAATGAAAAAAAACTGACAAGAATACAATATAACATAACATAAACTACTTGACTGTGTGAAATGGGACTTGGGTGTAGGAACTGCTCATAATAAATTGTCAAAATGCCACCTCAAGACAACTGTAAAGGAGACAAACTGTATGCTAGTAAATATTAGAATTGCACTGAAGTACAAAGATAAGGATATGTGCAGCAATTTATTCACAATATACATCAGTGCAAACTGGAATATGTTTCTCAAGTTTAGTGTATTTTTGTTTGCACACTATCATATTCTTGTTCTCCAGATAACAAAATCTATAGCTGCCCTGACCTTTTAATACCAGATGCAGCAGCATCAGCAAATCTTCGCACATCATCATAGTCACGATTGAGAGGCCCAGTTGGTGCATAAACAAGACGATTTGCCGGAACATCTACTTTCAGACATGCACCATCTTTCACCAAAGTTTCATCTGTAAGGTAGAAACACTAAAACTTTAACATATTCATACAAAAAAAATAAAAATGGATCCAGTCACAGACTGAAGTACATACTGAGGTTAAGCATTGAATGCAAGGAGAAAAATTAATAAAATAATGAGGAAAAATGGAAATAAATGCATTATTCTAAATTCTTTTAAGAAAAAGGAAAGTCTGTTTTTTAATAAGGAAGGGGATCAGAAACAGATAATACAATTGCACACCTATGGGCCGCTAACAGTCATTTATCAATTTTATATTATACTTTGTCGCTGTCTCCTACATTAGCGAGGTAGTGCAAGGAAACAGATGAAAGAATGGCCCAACCCACCCACATACACATGTATATACATACACGTCCACGCACGCACATATACATACCTATATATCTCAACATATACATATATATATACACACTCAGACATATACATATATATACATGTACGTACTTCATACTGTCTGCCCTTATTCATTCCTGTCGCCACCCCGCCACATATGAAATGACAACCCCCTCCCCCAAATGTGCGTGAGGTTGCGCTAGGAAAAGACAACAAAGGCCACATTCGTTCACACTCAGTCTCTAGCTGTCATGTATAATGCACCGAAGTCATACAATGATTATTTGAAATAAGGATCGACGAAATACAACAAGGTCTTACTAGCAGAGGGGATAACCATGCATTCAGCTCTTGGAGGATAATCAAATAATATCTCAGAGAAAATGAAGTGCAACATCATGGAGAAGGGAAACATGGTCAAGTTTTGAATTCAGACTAGTACCTACTCATGTAGTACCTAAAAGACTTTTGTCATTAGGCAAGGCTAGCATATAGCACACACCATATCTTGTTTGATCAGTACAGCAATAATGTTTTACCCTCCTACCTCAAACATTACATAATAGTCAACCCTGGGTTCAAATGAACTTTTTTTTAAGTATTCCTCTAGATTCTTTTAAATTTTCTGAACTCATCCCAAGCATGTTCCTCATTTCACTTAGCAGCACACTGAATAATTCTTCCATTTTTCTTGAAGAGTTTTTGATATCTTTTTGGCATGTGCCATGCCATTACTGCAGATTTGAGTACTTGGTTTCTTCCTTGATAAGAAGCATTTAGACAAAGCAAACTCTTCCCGATACTCTTAACCTGTTGTCAGAAACAAACTATTATCTACATACCATACAATAATGGTATATGAAATATGCTTCTTCTGCTCAAAAGAAAAAATTTCTTAATCAGTTCTGTTTATTGCAGTGAATAGTCTCATTATCAAGCCACTCAATTATCAACAGTGCTATCTTTAAATGTGCTCATTAACATTTATGGTACTAGCTACATATGGCATACAATTTATGGCAGAATCCTAACTACCTATGGCATACAATTTATGGCAGAATCCTAACTACCTATGCCATACATACTGAGTTTCCCTATCTGCACTTGAAGAAACCAATGCTTCCTTTAATCAGCAGAGGCATGTACAGATACAGTATGCTAGCTGCAACCTTAATGCAACCTTATATGAACTGTGACAATTTAGTACCTACAATGAATGATATGAACTGTGACAATTTAGTACCTGTAGACTTCGAGATGACAGATGAAGAGATTGTGAGCCTGGTTATACACCCACAGTAAACATACAAGGACAGACATTGTGACAGCAAAAATCCAAAGATCACCATGGATTGTGGGAGAACAAGAGGAAATGCTCATGGAGATCAGTAGTTTCATCATCTCACAACAAATAATGAGTACATACTGCATCTAAGAGAAATTTTACATGGAAATATTGATCATTTTAAAGCAAATGATTCTCTACAAAATATCTGACTTGCTTGAAGAAAAGCATAAAACTCCAACCTCTTCATCAAGCCTATTACCTTTAACTCATCATACTATGCTAAAGCATATTTCTGTTTATCCTCTGTGCACATCCTTACCAACTCTTACAGTAGGTGAAATCCAAGACCTGCCTCAAGACTGCATAAATATTCAGTGACTTGGAAACTTAATGAAATGGTCAGAAACATTGCCAATACACTTCAGTGATGATAAATGCAAAGTAATACATTTTAGTGAGAATATTAATCAAGAATATATGGTGTGGGAGGCAAGTTGTTAGAAGCAGTGAAAAGTTTTTATCGAGGATGTAAGGCATGTGTACGTGTAGGAAGAGAGGAAAGTGATTGCTTCTCAGTGAATGTAGGTTTGCGGCAGGGGTGTGTGATGTCTCCATGGTTGTTTAATTTGTTTATGGATGGGGTTGTTAGGGAGGTGAATGCAAGAGTTTTGGAAAGAGGGGCAAGTATGAAGTCTGTTGGGGATGAGAGAGCTTGGGAAGTGAGTTAGTTGTTGTTCGCTGATGATACAGCGCTGGTGGCTGATTCATGTGAGAAACTGCAGAAGCTGGTGACTGAGTTTGGTAAAGTGTGTGAAAGAAGAAAGTTAAGAGTAAATGTGAATAAGAGCAAGGTTATTAGGTACAGTAGGGTTGAGGGTCAAGTCAATTGGGAGGTAAGTTTGAATGGAGAAAAACTGGAGGAAGCAAAGTGTTTTAGATATCTGGGAGTGGATCTGGCAGCAGATGGGACCATGGAAGTGGAAGTGGATCATAGGGTGGGGGAGGGGGCGAAAATTCTGGGAGCCTTGAAGAATGTGTGGAAGTCGAGAACATTATCTCGGAAAGCAAAAATGGGTATGTTTGAAGGAATAGTGGTTCCAACAATGTTGTATGGGTGCGAGGCGTGGGCTATGGATAGAGTTGTGCGCACGAGGATGGATGTGCTGGAAATGAGATGTTTGAGGACAATGTGTGGTGTGAAGTGGTTTGATCGAGTAAGTAACGTAAGGGTAAGAGAGATGTGTGGAAATAAAAAGAGCGTGGTTGAGAGAGCAGAAGAGGGTGTTTTGAAATGGTTTGGGTACATGGAGAGAATGAGTGAGGAAAGATAGACCAAGAGGATACATGTGTCGGAGGTGGAGGGAACGAGGAGAAGTGGGAGACCAAATTGGAGGTGGAAAGATGGAGTGAAAAAGATTTTGTGTGATCGGGGCCTGAACATGCAGGAGGGTGAAAGGAGGGCAAGGAATAGAGTGAATTGGATCTATGTGGTATACCGGGGTTGACATGCAGTCAGTGGATTGAATCACGGCATGTGATGCGTCTGGGGTAAACCATGGAAAGCTGTGTAGGTATGTATATTTGCGTGTGTGGACGTATGTATATACATGTGTATGGGGGTGGGTTGGGCCATTTCTTTCGTCTGTTTCCTTGCGCTACCTCGCAAACGCGGGAGACAGAAAAAAAAAAAAAAATTAAGATCATAAAATGATTGGTAAACCATTATCAGAAATGAAAAAAATAAAAAAATGTGCATCTCATTTCACACCAAGTGTGACGGCCTTAGATCCATTATTCCCTGAGTACCTCTATCATTCTTAGCTAACATACTGATATGGCTTCACTTACTTTGGATGCAAGGACAAACTACAATAAGGGTGAATATTTTTATTTTTTTTGTAATAAGATGGCCACCATACAAATTAAAAAGTACTTTGCTGCTGGATGTAAAGTAAATCTTAAAGAGGTCTGCAGTGAAATCATTAATAAAAGCATTTTTGATAAAAAAGTAACAAAATATCCTGAAATTTTTTTAATACTTGTTAATCATTTTCCATGTTAGCCACATCAGTCACTAAAACCACAGCCTACTTTCCCCAACCAGGTTCCACATACCTTTCCAAGGTTTCCTCCACATGCTTCAGCCTATTGACAGTATGTTGCCTCCTGTACAGTGTACATACATTGCTCCAATTCACTTTATCCCTTGCATGCCTCATACCCTCCTGCATGTTGAAGCCCGAGCACTCTAAAGTCAAAACCCCTTCCCCTCTATCCTTCCATCTCCAAATTGGTTTTCTCTGTCTCCTTCACCCCTACACTTTCATTCTTAAAGGAATAAAATATTTCATACAAATTCTTTTCTCAAATTTGTCACAGCTATGAGAGAGATTACATGTTATCCATGCCTGTAACCCAATTCTCAAGTGTTGCAAGTGTTAAATGGCACTATTCAAGCTGTCATTATACAGGAGCTTGTGGCAGGCAACAGAAGCAAGAATAACAAAAAAAAATATCATGTAATTCAAGACTGAATGGCAGACTGTTCTGTATAGTTACATAAGACTGTAAGTGCAATGGACAAGGAATGCTATAAACTAACAGGAAGAATTTACTTTCCTTTTAAAATAATTACAGCTTAGCGAGCTTTCACTGAAAGTAATAATATCCTAAGCCTTAATGGAATCATATAATACCACATACCATAATACGTAGGTAAAAACTGTAATTTCAAATACTAACCAATCTCTGCCTGAGCTTTAAGGGGGGCTAAGAGGTTGTCAAAAGTCCCTTTCAGTTTATCCAGAGAGTCTGATACCAGAATAATGCCATCATATCCTGATGCTGATACAGAGGTCTCTGCCCTCACCTCACATGGAATCCTGTGGATTTTAACAAAGTTAAATTTCAACTAAGTGAAAAAATTAATGTACAAATACAAAAACATGGTTAGACTTATTCTCACCAATTCATATCAGGCCTCAGATGAGATTTTCATACAATAATCAATTCAATTCTGTTATTTCTTTTGAAGTCAATATCATTTTGAGTGAGCACTGAAATCATATCATGGTGTTAGTGTTTAATCTTTCTTTTTCTTTCAAACTATTCGCCATTTCCCGCATTAGCGAGGTAGCGTTAAGAACAGAGGACTGGGCCTTTGAGGGAATACCCTCACCTGGCCCAATTCTCTGTTCCTTCTTTTGGAAAATTGAAAAAAAAAAAAAAAAAAAACGAGAGGGGAGGATTTCCAGCCCCCCGCTCCCTCCCCTTTTAGTCGCCTTCTACGACACGCAGGGAATACGTGGGAAGTATTCTTAATCCCCTATCCCCAGGGATAAGTGTTTAATATGTATACAAAAGAAAAGAGTAATAGGCAGAATCACTGTTCAGGTGCTCATCTTCAGTGTAAGAAGTCAAAAAGATAACTGGCAGTACATTCACACAACCCAAAATGTAACTATCTACTTGTGCTATATGGGTAAGGAGTTATACATTTATGGGGTCCCATCTCAAAAATATTTTCTACTGTCATACAACTTTTTAATATCTGTATACTTTCCAAAGATAATTTCTTCATTCTGACCAAATATACTTCAAAATACCTCAAAAGAACAGGGTGAAGGTGAATGATTGCAAGTTGGAAATTTCTAAATGGGAGAATCAGGAAATGTATGGGGTCTGGTGGGTTGATGAAGTTCTTTAATGAGTAAGAGAAGGCAAATAGGACCCAAGAAAGACAGAATACTCTAAAAGGAGACTGGTAGACAAATAATGTAGTTACAAAATTAAGAAAAGAGTTAAGAAATATGAGGAAGACATAATCATGAACAGAAAACCAAATAAGGTAAAACATATGCTATGATCATAATACAATCTTGTGGCTGCCCCCTCCCCCCACGAAAAAAAATTATGTATGAAGACAAATGTGATGTAACTTTACAGATGCTTGAAAGAGCCATCCTGCTGTACAGCAGAAATGTATACTATATACATATAGAAAATTCCTAAATTTTCACACATGCACTGCTTCTAATCTATTCCAATCTTTAGATGACATTCTCATGTTCATATTCAAAATATATATAAAAAAAAAATGTCAGTGTGGTTATTAAGGAAACAAAAAGTAGGTAAGACTGTTCTCACTATATAAAAACATAGCTTTAATGCACAAACAAATTTCTTTCCCAGAGGAAAAGCCCTAAGAGCATTGGAAGGATCACTGCTCACAGGGAACAAAAATACCATTGTACCCCATGAATAAGGTACATTTGCTTGTGTATCACCTTCACCAACCACTAAAACCTTAATGAAGCTGGCTGCTGCTCACTCAGGCATCAGCAACCCAACCAGATGTCTAACATCACTGGCACAGTGGCACTTCCCAGCCACCAACCCACATCATTCAGTACAAATCAGAGTCTGTACCTCAAGCATGCTGCTCTAGGGATTTAAGAATTTTCTTTAAAGACAGCAGGGAAGGAAAAATGGGGGAAAAATGGATGCTCAAAGGGACATGCTCTGTTATGGAAGTGGCATTTCAAGCTTCAAAATCAATATATCGACTGTTCCCCTTTGAAGAAAAAACACCCACAGTCACATTAGGAAGGGTGACCAGATCTAAGCAGAGGTCTACACATGTCTATACACTGCGGGAATTTCATTAACTGTCCCTGATTCCAATTACATATAGAAGAGAGTTTTGATGACAAAAAGTCATACTTCATGTAAAATCAATAAACTGTAAAAGACAGGACCTCTGAAAGTTCACACCAAGAATAAGATGAAAAAGCCATGTGCTTCATTTGAAAGAAGAATCTCAACAGCGCACTATACTCTAAACAGAAACATTAACGTTAAACCCACAGACAAAGGCTTCTGTAATGCTCTATCAGTGCCCCATACCACTGCTGTCATCAATATCCAAACTCTTAAAAAACTGATCCTCAACAGTCAACAAACACTACTTAAGAACCTAACATTCTCCTACCTTACTACAGTACCCAAAACTTTACGCAACATATCCTAGATGACTTAAATCAACCAAAAACAACCAACAACACATTACCAGTAGCAGCATGTATCAAGAAAGCATTTGACACTATCCCTTGACACAAACACACACACACACACATATATATATATATATATATATATATATATATATATATATATATATATATATATATATATATATATATATATATATATATATATATATATATCTTTTTCACTCCATCTTTCCACCTCCAATTTGGTCTCCCACTTCTCCTCGTTCCCTCCACCTCTGACACATATATCCTCTTGGTCAATCTTTCCTCATGTGACCAAACCATTTCAAAACACCCTATTCTGCTCTCTCAACCACACTCTTTTTATTTCCACACATTTCTCTTACCCTTACATTACTTACTCGACCAAACCACCTTACACCACATATTGTCCTCAAACATCTCATTTCCAGCACATCCACCCTCCTGCGCACAACTCTATCCATAGCCCATGCCTCGCAACCATACAACATTGTTGGAACCACTATTCCTTCAAACATACCCATTTATGCTTTCCGAGATAACATTCTTCAAGGCTCCCAGAATTTTTGCCCCCTCCCCCACCCTACGATTCACTTCCGCTTCCATGGTTCCATCCGATGCCAGATCCACTCCCAGATATCTAAAACACTTAACTTCCTCCAGTTTTTCTCCATTCAAACTTACCTCCCAATTGACTTGACCCTCAACCCTACTGTACCTAATAATTAACCTTGCTTTTATTCACATTTATTTTGCTTTGTCGCAGTCTCCCGCGTTAGCGAGGTAACGCAAGGAAACAGACGAAAGAATAGCCCAACCCACCCACATACACATGTATATACACACATGTCCACACACGCAAATATACATACCTATACATCTCAACGTATACATATCTATACACACACAGACATATACATATACACACATGTACATAATTCATACTGTCTGCCTTTATTTATTCCCATCGCCACCCTACCACACATGAAATAACAAGCCCCTCCCCCCTCATATGCACGAGGTAGCACTAGAAAAAGACAACAAACGCCATATATACATCCACATAAATGATACCTGGCACTATATTTCAAGATAAGAATGGGTCAGTCAAC
Source organism: Panulirus ornatus (assembly GCF_036320965.1). NCBI lineage: Eukaryota > Metazoa > Arthropoda > Malacostraca > Decapoda > Palinuridae > Panulirus > Panulirus ornatus. Next base: position 21,520,745 of record NC_092246.1, on the reverse strand, counting down.
TTCATAATTAGCCACCAAACCAAATCTGCTCCCAAAGGAATCATTTCCAAAGTCCTCAAGCTCTACAACTAAGGTCCAAATGGAGCAATCCTATCCAGCCTTCTTCAGTCTTTACCTATATGGTTTCCCCTAGCCTCCAAAAACCAAAGTGTGAAAGTTACCTCATTTGCAGATGACTTCACAATCATATCACACTACCCTAAAGACAAAGAAGCAACAACAAACATGCAGCACTATATCATACTATTAGCACAGTGGCTCACTCAAAACAAAATGTATACATCCCTGCAGAAATCCACCATAACCCTCTTAACCTCTGACAGACATAAATCCAACTCACATTCTCTCAATACCTTGATGACAAACCATTTGACATACACCAGCATTACCAAGTACCACATCATAAACATATGCTAATCACTTTCAACACTACAGACATCAATATGAAAGCTATAATCATAGTCAAGGCCCCCAGAATACTCTACATCATCAGTTATGGGAAGAAAAAATATTCATTATCCTCAACAAATCACCAGCTCAAACCAAACCTAAGACTTGCCTACCTTTATATCCAAGCTTTCAAAAGCAAACATACCAAAACTGCAAACCACACAAACAAGGGCAATCATACAATCACCATCTGTAATGCAATCACAAACACTTTACTTGACAAGGTGAAGATTATATGCGTGAAGACTGTGAAAAGACACTCAACTCGCTTCATATCAATAAACTTAAAAGGACACTCTATTGTACTTAATTAAATTGAAAATTATTAAATGAAACCATGCAATCATCATATATGAGCCACTGCAATTCACATATCATCAAGTCACAAGATTATCACTACAGTGGTAAATAATACCTTTTGTCTGCCATCAGAAGCCAGAAGAAAAACGAGGTATGATTACTATAGCCAGGATATAAATGGCCTCCATCACAAACCCCTGACAACAACCTCCCACTCTGTTGCTCCAGATGCCAGTTACTTTAAAATGCCAGAACACATTCAACCATGTCTCCTACTACCAGCACAATAGGTAATAAAGAATATTGACAAAAGGATGCTACTTACCATCCAAAAATAGAGAATATCAATGACCAACAAAAGATAGTGAACACTATTCCCAATTCTTTAAAGAAAAAAGGAGAAATATACTATGAAGGCAGACAACACCTAACTCCAACACTATCAAAGTACAAATTACACATGTTTATTTTCAAATGCCCTTAATGATTTTTCTTTTCTTTTAGTTTAACTATTTGAAATATGTGCCAAAATCAGCTGATCTTTATCATAACAAAATACATTTCTTTAACATTCAAAACTTCATACACATGTTTACAACTCATAACTTACACAATAAACCTCCTGTAACTACTCCAATAATGACATAATTAACTTCCTCTAAAGAATTCACTACATCTCCTATCAAACCACTCACTCTGGCAGTGTTATCATTTCCCTCCTATCACACAATACTGAAGCCAAGTCACTTACTGGCTGGGGTATTTTTTTTTTTAATATACATTATGTCAACCTAACAAACAACCCCAAAATTCTGAAAGTATCAAAAGATGCACTAATTTCAGTGTAATGAAAATATTTCAGTTGTTTTATGATTTTCAATATATCACTGTAGCACAGAATCTTTAAATCATAAATCATATGTGACAGTCTTTCCTCTTATGTCTAAGGAGTACACATATCAACAAAACTCAGTATTCTCTATCTACAGCTGGTAGCAGAGGCATATTTCCAAAGTTTACCACCTTTAATAAACTTTGTAAATCTCTTAATCTACTTTTCTATGTTCTTTCAAGAGCAAAGGAAATGCTGCAAAAAAGAGTTCAGCAACACATTATTTACCAATACAGATTTTTACCTCGCTAACGCAGGAGACAGCGACAAAGTATAACAAAAAAATAAAAAAATAAAAAAATAAAAAATATAAAACTATAAATGTTAAGGTAATTTTCAATAAAAAGTACAAATATTACAGAATATTTTCATACTGTAAAGCACTTTCTCTACTTTTTATTATGAACCCATCCAATGGTTAAAAAGGATAAAAACTTAGGTAGGAGAAAACGAAGATAATACCTTTATAAGCGACCTATTTCAAGAGACAACTTAATCTTGGTCACGACACTATATGTAAGTTCCCAAGTGTACTTTTGTGCACTGACCATGTAATCAAACGAAAAGGCACTTGGGAACTTTTTGTGTTTCATTTTCCTAGAATGATTTTGTAAACAGAGAAGAGGTAGTAAAAGCTTTGCAGAAGATGAAAGCCGGCAAGGCAGCGGGTTTGGATGGTATTGCAGTGGAATTTATTAAAAAAAAAGGGGGGTGACTGTATTGTTGTCTCATGGTAAGGTGCCTGAGGATTGGTGGAATGCCTGCATAGTGCCACTGTACAAAGGCAAAGGGGATAAAAGTGAGTGCTGAAGTTACAGAGGTATAAGTTTGTTGAGTATTCCTGGGAAATTGTATGGGAGGGTGTTGATTGAGAGGGTGAAGGCATGTGCAGAGCATCAGATTGGGGAAGAGCAGCGTGGTTTCAGAAGTGGTAGAGGATGTGTGGATCAGGTGTTTGCTTTGAAGAATGTATGTGAGAAATACTTAGAAAAGCAAACGGATTTGTATGTAGCATTTATGGATCTGGAGAAGGCATATGATAGATTTGATAGAGATGCTCTGTGGAAGGTATTAAAAATATATGGTGTGGGAGGCAAGTTGTTAGAAGCAGTGAAAAGTTTTTATCAAGGATGCAAGGCATGTGTACGTGTAGGAAAAGAGGAAAGTGATTGGTTCTCAGTGAATATAGGTTTGTGGCAGGGGTGTATGATGTCTCCATGTTAATTTGTTTATGGATGGGGTTGTTAGGGAAGTGAATGCAAAAGTTTTGGAAAGAGGGGCAAGTATGCAAGCTGTTGTGGATGAGAGAGCTTGGGAAGTGAGTCAGTTGTTGTTCGCTGATGATACAGCACTGGTGGCTGATTCGTGTGAGAAACTGCAGAAGCTGGTGACTGAGTTTGGTAAAGTGTGTGAAAGAAGAAAGTTGAGAGTAAATGTGAATAAGAGCAAGGTTATTAGGTACAGTAGGGTTGAGGGTCAAGTCAATTGGGAGGTAAGTTTGAATGGAGAAAAACTGGAGGAAGTGAAGTGTTTTAGATATCTGGAAGTGGATTTGGCAGCAGATGGAACCATTGAAGTGGAAGTGAATCATAGGGTGGGGGAGGGGGCAAAAATCCTGGGAGCCTTGAAGAATGTGTGGAAGTCGAGAACATTATCTCGGAAAGCAAAAATGGGTATGTTTGAAGGAATAGTGGTTCCAACAATGTTATATAGTTGCAAGGCGTGGGCTATGGATAGAGTTGTGCGCAGGAAGGTGGATGTGCTAGAAACGAGATGTTTGAGGACAATATGTGGTGTGAGGTGGTTTGATCGAGTAAGTAATGTAAGGGTAAGAGAGGTGTGTGGAAATAAAAAGAGCGTGGTTGAAAGAGCAGAAGAGGGTGTTTTGAAATGGTTTGGGCACATGGAGAGAATGAGTGAGGAAAGATTGACCAAGAGGATATATGTGTCGGAGGTGGAGGGAACGAGGAGAAGTGGGAGACCAAATTGGAGGTGGAAAGATGGAGTGAAAAAGATTTTGAGTGATCGGGGCCTGAACATGCAGGAGGGTGAAAGGCGGGCAAGGAATAGAGTGAATTAGATCGATGTGGTATACTGGGGTTGACGTGCTGTCAGTGGATTGAATCAGGGCATGTGAAGCGTCTGGGGTAAACCATGGAAAGTTGTGTGGGGCCTGGATGTGGAAAGGGAGCTGTGGTTTCAGGCATTATTGCATGACAGCTAGAGACTCAGTGTGAACGAATGGGGCCTTTGTTGTCTTTTCCTGGCGCTACCTCGCACACATGAGGGGGGAGGGGGATGGTATTCCATGTGTGGCGAGGTGGCGATAGGAATGAATAAAGGCAGACAGTGTGAATTGTGTGCATGGGTATATATGTATGTGTCTGTGTGTGTATATATATGTGTACATTGAGATGTATAGGTATGTATAATTGTGTGTGTGGACGTGTATGTATATACATGTGTATGGGGGTGGGTTGGGCCATTTCTTTCGTCTGTTTCCTTGCGCTACCTCGCAAACGCGGGAGACAGCGACAAAGCAAAATAAAATAAATAAATATAAATTATTTATATCTATTTATTATACTTTGTCGCTGTCTCCCGCGTTTGCGAGGTAGCACAAGGAAACAGACGAAAGAAATGGCCCAACCCCCCCCATACACATGTATATACATACGTCCACACACGCAAATATACATACCTACACAGCTTTCCATGGTTTACCCCAGACGCTTCACATGCCTTGATTTAATCCACTGACAGCACATCAACCCTGGTATACCACATCGCTCCAATTCACTCTATTCCTTGCCCTCCTTACACCCTCCTGTATGTTCAGGCCCTGATCACACAAAATCTTTTTCACTCCATCTTTCCACCTCCAATTTGGTCTCCCACTTCTCCTCGTTCCCTCCACCTCCGACACATATATCCTCTTGGTCAATCTTTCCTCACTCATTCTCTCCATGTGCCCAAACCACTTCAAAACACCCTCTTCTGCTCTCTCAACCACGCTCTTTTTATTTCCACACATCTCTCTTACCCTTACGTTACTCACTCGATCAAACCACCTCACACCACAGATTGTCCTCAAACATCTCATTTCCAGCACATCCATCCTCCTGCGCACAACTCTATCCATAGCCCACGCCTCACAACCATACAACATTGTTGGAACCACTATTCCTTCAAACATACCCATTTTTGCTTTCCGAGATAATGTTCTCGACTTCCACACATTCTTCAAGGCTCCCAGGATTTTCACCCCCACCCTATGATCCACTTCCGCTTCCATGGTTCTATCCGCTGCCAGATCCACTCCCAGATATCTAAAACACTTCACTTCCTCCAGTTTTTCTCCATTCAAACTCACCTCCCAATTGACTTGACCCTCAACCCTACTGTACCTAATAACCTTGCTCTTATTCACATTTACTCTTAACTTTCTTCTTCCACACACTTTACCAAACTCAGTCACCAGCTTCTGCAGTTTCTCACATGAATCAGCCACCAGCGCTGTATCATCAGCGAACAACAACTGACTCACTTCCCAAGCTCTCTCATCCCCAACAGACTTCATACTTGCCCCTCTTTCCAAAACTCTTGCATTTACCTCCCTAACAACCCCATCCATAAACAAATTAAACAACCATGGAGACATCACACACCCCTGCCGCAAACCTACATTCACTGAGAACCAATCACTTTCCTCTCTTCCTACACGTACACATGCCTTACATCCTCGATAAAAACTTTTCACTGCTTCTAACAACTTTCCTCCCACACCATATATAATCTGACCAAATCTTTAGTTAATCGGCTGTTTAATTACAGTAATTACATCTGCTTAATTACACTAATTTACTGAAAACAGATTAAGTATTTCAGTATCTCTCCTAATGCTCAGTAACGGTAAGAACACCAGCATAATAATGCTGCATCATAAGTGAAGTGAAAGATAAGAAAGATTTGATGTGCGTGTCTCAGAGATCTCTCACAGTGATAAAGTATCATATCAGGTTTCTGATAAACTTCTTAGCCTCAAATAAGAGTCATCATATCTATAAGATTGAGCCCTGGTTACAAGGATCTGTGAAATAAGCATATGAACACTTTTTCATGTTAATGATAGTCTGCATGATCAGATAACCTTGGCTTATTTCCAACTACTTGAGGAGCAAGAACAAGTTTATGAACTTCCTGATGAAACCAGTATAACCCGTACCTAACTGTACCAATAACTAACCATGATTAAAACCTGAGAAAAGGTTCCCTCAATCCAATGAAGTCCAACTTTTCAGAGAAGCAATTTCCCACTCAAAACAGAAATTCCCTTCATACAGAGATAAGTAAATTCACATTACTATATTCACAAACAATCAATCAACACAGAGTTAAAACTGTCAGCAAATATTTTTACTAGCAAAGATACTATATCATAAATACTAGCAAAGTACTTACTATATCATAAAGCTTCGTTCCATATAACAAAATTATTGTCCCTGTGACTTATCTTAAATTCACTAAAAACATCAACTTTCCCTATACATAACAGTGGTCTTGATTTTATTCAAAAATTTTTCAGATTTCTCTAGTATTCTCAAAAACAGCAAAAAAACATTTCTTTCCATGCTGAAACATCCTCTGTTTTATAAACTGTATATACTATCTTAAATGCTGATACAAAAGCAGCATACTGTTAATGAGGCCATCCTCAACAACTATCATTCTATTCTTAAACCAATACAGCCTCTTGGAGATGATAATCTAAAAACTAATTTAAACCTAATTACCTTTTCTGCCCTGGCATTGTAACATTATAACAAACAAATAATGACCTAAACTGCAAATGTTCAATCTACAGCTATCATGTATCATGTACCAAAACCAAAGCGCACCATCCACAACCATACTGTCCTGGTTCAGCTAAGAAACAACACAATGTCCTATGTATCTCACATCAATGCATTTCACCCTACCTATAGCATTCCTTTCTCCCTCCCTCCTTTGGGCCCTAAAACCCCTTAGCTTCCTTCATATCATTCTTCTAGCTCCATCTCTACCAAGCTCCCTCCACTTCCAATGCACAGATCCTCCTAATCAGTCTTTCTTTACTTACTCTCTTCATACAACCAAGCCATTTAGCACACCCCAGTTTGCCCTCTTAATCATACTGTGCTTTTTTCTACACTGTCTCTTTGACAATGTCATCCCACATAAAATCAACTCACCTCCCACCACATAATGTCCTCGGGCATTACACCTCCAACACATCCGCTTTTTCCTTTCTGTATAGTCAAGGCCCAAAACCCACATCTGCACAACTCTATCAGGATTACTATACATTCATTCATATCCATCTCTACCCTTATAGACAAACATGACTTCTTAATACTAATCAGCATTAAAACCTATCTTCAGTAAAATCTCTTTTATCCAAAATGCTTGGGAAATCATTTGTTTCAGATAATAATATTTCCAGTCATTCAATCTTTTTTCTATATACATCAAATAATTCAGAAACTTTTTTCTTTTTCTTTCTTTCATACTATTCGCCATTTCCCGCATTAGCGAGGTAGCGTTGAGAACAGAGGACTGGGCCCTTGAGGGAATATCCTCACCTGGGCCCCTTCTCTGTTCCCTCTTTTGGAAAATTAAAAAAAAAAGTGAGAGGGGAGGATTTCCAGCCCCCCGCTCCCTCCCCTTTTAGTCGCCTTCTACGACACGCAGGGAATACGTGGGAAGTACTCTTTCTCCCCTATCCCCAGGGATAGAGAAACTTTTATATATTTCAAAATGTTTTACCTAACTGTAAATATTTTACAGAGGAAGTGTCACTGAAAATCAAGTTTAATCTTAGCCATTTGATTCTACCGACTTTTACTTGAGTTTCGTCTTATCTAACATTAATTAACTCCATGTTTTCCATGATTATATCTAATCTCAGCCATTTGATTCTACTGACTTCTACTTGAGTTTCGTCTAATCTAACATTAATTAACTCCATGTTTTCCATGATTATAAATAAAAGGCGACTCTGATGCTGTCTACCCAGCAAATTAGCTTCTGCTCAATGATGTCAACTAACTGGCAACAGTGAATGAACATTACTTTGCCAACTAACTGAAATCAGTGGGTCAAATGCTATTTTGCCAATCAGTTAGCAACAGTGGGTCAAACATTATGGTCTAATGTGAACAAATACTACCAACTTCAGCAAATCACAATAACTAGTTCAGCTTACACGAGCAAAAGTGTGAGAGTTCTTCTTTTGGCAAAATAAATTAGTGTACATATTAAAATATTTTGCCAAGGATAGTACATAAAGTACATGCAAACAGATATCTGAAATACAATCCTCATAATACATTCATGATTCACGTTAAGGAAAAGAATAACAATATGAGCATAAAAGTGATATCAATTTGGATATAAACAAAATATTTCCTCTCGACTAAATACTAATATTAAAAAACAGTTAACAGCAATTATGTAGAAAATTTAAAAGTTAAGTGCCAGCTAAAACCAGAAAAGGAATGGGATGCAGATTAGAGAAGTTCAAGAGTGCATTGGACAAATACCTACAAAGTGTACCAGACCAGCCAGGCTGGGGAGCTATGTAGTAAGCCTGAGGACTGCAGCTTCCAATACCTAGGTTGACCACCAACCTATTCCAGCAGTTGTGAGGATGAAGACCTCAAAAGACTTCACAATGTAGTTACATACACATTACGTTCAGTATCACCCAATTCACTCCACGAAAATAGGTAAAATCGTTTAAATACAATAAGTGCAGGTAAACAAAATATATATAACTAATTCTAATTCTTCTAAGATGGCACTAGTAACTATGCTCAGTTCTTTAATAATAACATAATCATTATGAAAATACTATTGTACCCAGTTCATTGTATATTTGTTCTCTCTGTTATTCTTACCTTGTGCCAAGTATCTGGAACATATCAAAGGACCACATTGAAAATTAGTATTTGTATGTACACTATTTGTTTGTATATACACTACTGTTATCACTGATGATATATATTCATATATACACAGTTAATCTATTTGGCCAAAATTATCTCACACATGAGTAAGCCAACTACAAAAATTTACTAAAGCTGAAGGCTATTCTACCGACTAAAAATACTAATCAGCACTGGTGTCTATGGCTATTTTACCAATTAGAATCACCACTATAGGAAAAAAAAGGTCGAAGTCACACTCTACTGGCCTACAATTCAACCTACAAAACTTACAAAATTACGATGGTAACCTTAAATTATATAATCACCATTTTCATCTTTTCCATAACCTTTAGTATGACTACAACGTTTGCCTACGCCTACTTTCAAGAAGTTAGCCCCCCAAAAAATCTTTTAAAACACTGGAGATGCTACTGACCGTGATGGGGTTGTCATGTTGGCCAGCAGGTGCAGGAGAGGAGCTGCCTGCCACTGTGAGTGGTGCTTATGTAGTGCGATTACACCGTTACCTGGAAACCCAGTCTGTCCAGGTCCTTCACCCCTGATGACTGGAAGCCTGGACACCGGCCACAGCAGTACTCTACTACCCCTGGGGTGGGGTGGGTTAGTCCAGGACTGTACTTCTCTGGCGTTGGACGATGACTTGCTGCCAAAAGATAAACTGTAATCATAGCATCTGCATTCACAACTGCATGCATCATTGATATCTAGGACCAGGGAAGGTTGTAACGTCTGTGCAGCACAACTTTTAAGGCCATCAGTGAAGGTCGTAAGAGCAACGGACATTACATTCCTTGGTATGGGGTTAATAACAAAATTAACTGGGAAAAGTTTTTACTTTTTTTTTTAAACAAGCAGCACTTCCTTTGATGCTTTATAAGTAGCAAAATAATGCTAATACTTTTACTTACGAAAACAGCCTGAATTTTGCTAAGAACGACACATATAAACTTGAAATACTACACCAGTACCGAGGGGTGGTCTGCAAAGTAGAAAACAACGGCGTTGATTTGAGCTGTAAAGTACTAAGATAAATCAAATAATAATTTACATATTCTTAAAGTTGGTCAATGTATAGTTAACTTTGTAACGTACACCAGTGATGACCGTGTCATCACCTTACTTAATCAACTGTGAAAAATGGTCACTGGTCTCATAAATTTAGTTCTATACATGTGGAATCTCAATTCAATTATAATTTGAACAATAGTACTTTTTTAAGATTACATCAACTCCAAAATCACCAAAATTCCTCGGTACCAATGTTTTCCCATCTACCACTCTTGTTCTGAACTTTTAATTATTCTAACAAGTTTATAATCCGCCGGCCTGACCTCTAATCAGATCTGGCATACATGCCGGGTACAACCTGAGTTTTAGTGTCCGGGTCCGGTCAAAACCCGCACTGCTGGCCACCATATACAACTGGTTAGACTAGGTAACAGATTACGTCCTCCATTTCTTCTCATCTCTTTAACAATTACTCCGACTTCATCCTCAACAGTGTAATGAACTCATGGCATGATGGTAGCACACTACTTTCCCACAGTTTTAAGGAATTCAGAGAATTGTATGGTATAAATCAACAGAAAATAAGAGAAAAAATACTAGTAAGTACCTTAAGCACGTGCACCATGTTGGCTGAAAATCAACTACAGGGAGAACACATGCCAACAAATCCAGGATTCACGTATTATCAGCATTATTATTTTAGACTATTTTTCCTTGCTATCCCCCCATGTATCAGCACATAAATACTTTCTATCGTTCATTGTTCTTTATCATACAGTAGATTATAGTTTCATAATCAGGTTATATAAAGACTGTGGTATGGCAGATAACAGGGAAATGCTTGGCTTACTGACCTTCCATATTTTGTTGGTTACGAAATTCATTAACAAAACAGGATTAACACAAGTATAGCTTAAAAGACAGACACGCTATTATTGTTCTTTTTTCAGTGATTTTAAAGTTGATCAATATTACAATTAATCCGAGGAAGAAATGGCAGGACCTCGCAATGACCTCGCCTGACCCCTGCATCTAGCTCTGCAGTTCAACACAAGTCCGGTTTCTTATTCATGGGATCATCAAGGTTGGTGTTGCCATGCATGTAAAACATGAAGTTACTTCTGTACTTCTACTTGTCTGCAAAATGTGTGATTTTGATGGTAAGTTATTGACATATATTCATATTTGCATTTAATACCTCACGAAATGAAATAAGATTTTCATGCAAAGGCCAGTCTACATTTACGGATCATGAAGTCATGTTGGCTGGCAGGCATGAATTAACAAAATAAAGGCATCGTAGGACTGCAGCTGCTCCATCGCCTTATGGGTGACAGTGCGGGATCATAGTAATGGAGATATATGATGCATTGACTGCTGTTCTAGATCATATGGTAAAAAAGACACAAGAGCTGGCTCACAGATGTTTATCGGACAACGAAAAGTCATCCAGAACGTGGGTTTCCTGGCTATCTATCACATGGTACAAGCAAAAAGATCCAGGAAGTCATGGTTGAGACAGAAAACGTACTGAAAGGTTTGGAGGAGAGGAGTGGGACCCAGGTAGACTAAACTAAACGATGGTTTAGACACTCTTGGTGCTTTGGTTAGGGGGGAATATATTAAGATAGGCCATTTCAAGTATATATATATATATATATATATATATATATATATATATATATATATATATATATATATATGGAAAGGGGGTAAATTCCATGTATCCAGTTCCTGAGCTTTCTTATTTTACTTGACAATATCCAGAGCTATATATATATATATATATATATATATATATATATATATATATATATATATATATATTTATATATATATATATCGTCTGAATTCTTGTGCTTGATCGAGAATTGATCCCTCTGCCTGAAGAGTTTGGTTGGGGTCGTAGTCCTGCTAGCAGCCCGAGTATTAAAGAAAACCTGTTCCTGTAAGTGTAAATTTCCCATTTTTTTTAGCATTCTGAAATATGATTGGTCGGTTGTGTGTGAAGGTGTCTGCTCCACCAATCACGAAGCCCCTGAAACGAGCAGACTTGATTTGACGTAAACAGTGTCAGCTGATGTGCAGGCAGCTATGTACTATATGAGTTCCTGTGGCCTCTGACCCGCCACGAAAGAATATAAAAGAAAGAGGAACATCACCAAAGGATGCAGGTCATAGAGACGCAGCTGGCGGTGGGTGCCTATGCCTTAGCTGCCTGGTTTTGCTTGTACCTGTTGATTGCAAGTCTACTGCGCATGTGGGCGAGAACTAGTCACCTCCCGCACGCCCATCGCGCCCACATTACTGAGAGTTTTGTTTCGGGTGTGCAGGGAGCTGCTTGTGCTGTTGTGGGCTTAGCAACGGTGATAGCATGCAGGAATGATGTCATGGGTGAAAAATACCCCCTTGCCGTTCACTATTCTTCCATTGGGACTGCATATTTCATTTATGATTTGTGGGCAATGTATCGGAGCCACATTGCTAGAATCAGTACTGTGAATGGTATAATATCTACATTTGTGTCGTACTTGAAAAGTGACCTGCTTATGGTTGTCCATCATATGACCATTGTGTTTTTACTATTTCCTGCAGTTGTGTACCGTTCTCCCATGGGACACTTCTTCTTAGGGTGTTTCTTTTGCACGGAACTGTCCACACCCTTTGTCAATGCCCGAGTTATTCTCAGTCTTCTTGGCCTTAAGAATTCCAAGATCTATATTGTCAATGGCTTGTTGATGATGACAGTTTTTGCAATGTGTCGTGTTGCTCTATTTCCGATAATGTATGCTGTTTACCTGAGCCAGCAGACCACAGCACCATCACACATTCAAGCTTTGGCCTCGATACCAATGACCTGCCATTTATCTTGCCTTTTGGTGTTGGCACCCCAGCTATATTGGTTTGGATTGATGGTTAAAGGAGCATTGGCTGTCATGAAGATGGATACATCTAAAGTATCAAAAGTTGATTGATGTAAGCTAATTATTAGTTGAATTATAGAATCTCTTTATATTCATAAGTATGTTTCAAGGAAAGAATGTAATGAAGTATGATATATACTTGATCAATTTTACCATGTAAATTCATTACAAAATAATGTGCAGCTTCCAAAGAATATTTATAAACTCAGGTTTAAAATATATAGAGTTTCTAGAATTTTTACTGGCAAACTGGCACATAAATCATGTCAGTAACGGTTAGTACTGTCTGATTATCTGAAAAGTGTAGTGATGTGTTCATCACCACCTTATAAACTGTAGAGCGGCCATCTTTCCTCTCCATTACAAAGAAAATTCTCTGAGGAAGATCTCTGCAGAGCAATGCCAGAATGTTGAATTATAGTACTGCAATTATCTGTTGAATCTCAGCATAATTATGTATGCAGTTTTAGCCAGAAATAATTAATAGACATATGAAAGAAACTGTAGAGTATATTGTTGGTGGACAAGGCTAGTGCTAGTTTTCTGCATTACTGTGTTGGTAAATTTTTTTCTTAGCTAATTGTCATTTTACCAAAGCATAGTTTGTTGATGTTAACAGTGAAAAGTGTATTTATGCAATGCTGATATGAATAGTGCATATTGCACCTACTGTCCTGTTTATTTTAGTTAATTAGAATTTAAGTAATTCATATTCTGATTTTCTCATTTGCTGTATATGCATCACACAAATTAGGAAATTTTAGTATTAAGTGCCAAAACTGCTGCTGTAGATTTTGATTTTCATGAGATTATAAGTATTTGTAAAGTTATTAGTAGTGGATTGAATTCTTACGTAAGATTGAAGCCCACTTTTTTCAGCAATTATTGAGAGATTGAAACGCTTGCCTTAAAGTTTACGAACACATATTTTTGATGTATTACATAACTGGAGATATCTTTAAATATCATGGTATAAATGGATTCACAAGAAGTACCATATGCCTGTAATCACATTTTTCTTGCAGTTAATGAATCAGTTGTATTCTAAAAATTGAAATGATTGTAGGCCTATAAGAGTCATATCTTTTTTATTATTTATTTTATTATTATTATTATTAGTAGTAGTATTTTATTTTATTATTATCACTATTATTATTATTCATATAACCCAAGGACTCCTCTCTTAATGGCTCAGGGGTACCTGCAGCATTAGGGATGTGTTACACTTGGTAACAGGGACTGTATGCACTGTATATAGTAAGATGTTCTGTGATGACGTGGCACTCTGTTTTGTCTACTGACAGAGATACAGCCTCACCATACATGACTTTTCCTTTTGTGGGGTAAGCTCAAGCAAGTATCACACAGCTAACTTCTTGCTAGAATTCTTCCATTATGTCTTTGAAAGATTACTAACAAAAGATATGGTAAATTTTGCTATGCTCGTACAAAATTCATTGAAAGATTACTAACAAAAGATATGGTAAATTTTGCTATGCTCGTACAAAATTCATAAAATGGGAATGAGAAATAAGATGCCCTGCCATTAGTCCATCATTGAACCTTGGGAAGTAATAAAAAAATTTTTTAAGTTAATTAACTAAGTAGTACTGGTTACCAATGACTGTCTCAAGCAATCCATAGAGTTCATGTTTTGATGATGGGACTTTGCCTGTATATTTAATCTTTTAAACATGACCATTTGCTCCGCTTTATTTTTTTTTCAAAATGTTATTTTCTCCATATGACAATTTATAATACACATACCTTTTTTTGATAGTATTTATCTTTTCAAAGATTTGACAGCATATTATTCATGATTAGTAGAGGAGTCTTCTAAGACATGAAATAGAGTACTAAGAATTTAACTATGTTAACATCAGGAAAAATTGATATATGTTGATGAAGAGGTCTTGCAAAACGGTTCATGTTATTTCAGAGTATTTTGTTGGAACCTCTTGCATAAATACTTTTTTTTTCATAATTGTATCATTCATATTATTAATATGCATTAATGTTCATTACAAACTTTTTAGCAACATTGATTGTTTGCATTGATATGCATATTATTTATGAAACAAAGCAAAGTCTATATACTATTTTTGGCCATATGAATATAATGATGTATAATCTAAACTTTACGTAATTGATCTGATGTTATTTACTCATGAAAGATTGATGGAATCATTTCCTTGTGCTTTTTTGTATTTCATTTCTTGTATCATAGAGCAGCTAATGGGAAAACCATTAAGAAATCATCTTTGCCATTAATGCTTGTATGGCTTATATGTTTAGTTGTTAAAGATATATATTTTGAAGCGTTAGTTTGCAGGACTGTTTTCATTTGTCATAGCCAGCTTTTGGGGATTTTTCTTTTTTTTGCTTCATTTCATTAACACCTGAAATTATTAACAGTTGTCATAAAGGCTTACTACATGGAGATTAAGATTAAGAGGTGTTCCTTGCCTGCATGAATAGTGAGCATAAAAGGAGAATTATATGGTTAAGGTATCAGATTGATGTTGATTGTTGAGAAATAGAATAAGTGTGATTATGTTTCAGTTCACTTATACTTCCAGTATTTGCTTGTAAGAGGAACATTTTTTTATGCATAGAATACAAGGAGTATTTGTATTTGTGTAAACAGTATTCTGATATTTGTTTGTGTAAAAGGAATGCTTCCAGATATTAGTACGAGGTTGTAAGTATATTTTAGATGGTTATGTTCTAAAAATTTGAGAAGAATGTTGTCAGTATTTTAGAATGTATTGCTTATATGAAATAGTCTAATTTACAAGAATAAAAGTATAACAAACCTAAACATACAGGAAGGTTTGTGAAAATGTTAATTTGTATGTAGAAGGTGCAGTGCCATAATTGCACCTCATATATATATAGTTATGAGATTAATTCTCATTTGATATGTATATTTATGAGATAAATTAGTATGTTTTAAAAGTGTTCTTGAAATAAGTGTGACTGCCTCTACAGTTTTCATAAGGGTAAGAAACTAAATGAAGAGATTATTGAGGCTGCCCTTTCCATTAACCAGAAGAATGTTTCATCTCATTTTGATTAACCTAATATATCTTGTACTTAACTACATTGAAATTTGATGTTTTCATTGTAATGTTGTTCATAATCAAAATGATAAAAGTAGCTTTTATATAAGAATAGTACAGTGCCAATTTGTTACATATTTGTAAGGCTGTGAGTGATACAAGAGCACTGTATGCATTATGTAGATAAAGTAATATTTGTATGAAATTATGAAACGGGAATTGAGTGATTTGCCTCTTTATTGATTATAAGAAAAACGATGGTTAAAAACTGTTGACTTAGAAGTAAAGGTAAGAAAAAGATGATGGTACAAAACCTTTTTATTTCAGATGTTTGTATTGACATGAAAGGCATTTATTATAGACGTTGTTAACCTGCAAGTAATGTTAAGTAATTAAGACAGTGGTATAGAAAATGTCAGTCTTGGGTGTTTGTATTGATATAAAGGATTGATGTTATGGATAATGTAAACTAAGATTCCATTAGGACATGATAACAATGATGGCAAAAAACTTTTATAACAAGAATGATATGATGTTATAGAAACTTTAGGGTCAGCCTAATAGCAAGAAACCATTGTCTAAGTTAGTGCAGTGACAAGAAAGATGGATTATTAACTTAAGTTTTGATCTAGGTCAGGCTGATGACAAATACTTTGAGACATGCTAACCATTGATATAGGTTACCCTGATGACAAGAAAGACAAAGATACATAACCCAACCAATGGTCTCTAGGGTAGCGTGATTAGAAGATATATGTACATGAGCCAACCATTGAGTTATGTTAGCCTAATAATAAGAAAGACATAGGTACATGACCTAACAATTTATTTAGATTAGCCTGAGGGCAAGAAAGACATAGATACAGGACCTAACCATTGATTTAGGTTAGTTTGATAGCAAGAAAGACTTGCATACATAATCTAACCATTGATGTCGATTAGCTTGATAACAAGATAGATATAGAATCCTAACCTAACCAATGCTGTAGAGATTAACCTGATGACAGGAACATAGAAACAACTTAATCATTAACTCACTCTATGACAAGACAACAACTTAGTCCAGGTTTAACAGAAAAAATCAAGATAGTTTGGAAACTTTTAACCAGGGAGATAAACCTAAGAATAACAGGATATACAAGATGTAGAAACACTTGAGATTGGATATATGTATTGACAAGAAAGGTGTAACAGTGTAGAAGAAAGTGATGATATGGGATTTTGATCACCATTGTAGGAAAAAAAAGATGTTATGTGGACGTTCTTTTGTTACGTGTAAAAATTCATTGCTTTATGTTGCTTTCTACAGTATTCAGAGCATGAATGAGGCATGACTTTTAAAGTAAGTACGTTCTGCACATTTCTTAGATGAAACATTACAGTATGGAAATTTTTTTCGTTTGTTTGCTGTTACACCACAATTTTTCTTTAGGCACAAACCACAAAAGTTGCAAAATTAGGTACATATTTCTTGAAACTGAAAACTGCATGCAGGACACGAATTATATCTACATCTCTGATGCCTGTTCCCTCTGAGAACTCCCACCAAGGAGATGGCCACAGCAGAAGAGTCTTCGCTTATCCCTGTCCTTACATGACTGCCTTGCATACATTCCATGCTTTCTTCCACCATTTGCTAATGCTACTGATTGTTAGCCTTGAAGCTGTATTGAGGCCAATGAAGCCACCCCAGTTTTATAATTACATTTGGTTCATAATCCTCATTCAGACTAGGCAACTTAGGAGACTCAAATAATGATAAAAGGTACCCAAGGATCAGACAGGAAACAAAGATAGAGGTCAGGCTCTGGTACCCTTGAATCAAACCTTCGATTCAGATATATCTCGGTATAATTTGAGACTGCTAGGTTACATATTTTGAATGACTGTAGTGAACTAAATGTAATCTATAAGGATAGGATCCCTTATGTTGACCTCATGATTGATTTAAAGTCAAGGAGAGACTACCTTTCAAGATTCATTTACTACAGCTTCATGTAACACCTAGATACCCCATATTTTGGGTGTAGGTACATCAAAATCTAGGTGGGGTTTCAAATTACTGCTGTTATCTGCTGGCCACATATACCCTGTGGTGGTTTGGGGGTGAATCCGTGTAGGACAGTTTAATTAGCTGTTTTTTTAATTTTTTTGTTTCAGGGAGTACCAATAAGCACCTCATTATCAACTCTTAGGCTTGTATTTATATATTCATACAGTTTGTGGAGTTCTACACTCATCAAATCCCATCTCTGGGATGTTTTTGAATGAACAGATATTAGGAAGAAATCCCTTTTTATGTAAGATTGATAGAGGTGAATTTGTGATATCTTTTCTAGCTGGCATCACTTGGCAAACATTCAAAAAAGTCTGACATCAGGCAAAAAGTAAACAGAAATTACAGTACTAAACTGAAGAACATAACAGCTCGGCTCAGGAGAGAGGGCTATTACTGCATATTATAGTGAAATAATGCCAATGATTGTGCTATCAGTAATCATGTTATGTTGGTAACTTGTGGTTTGCTGGGGATTCCCAAGTACCATTGAAAATGTTTTATTGGGGTGGTGACATAAGTTGTTAGTTTACTGCCATTGTGCCATACACATAAACATTAATTTTATTTTGATTAGTTATTGCTGTTGCTGTTATAAATTTGAATGTTACTTTTTTGTTGTGTAGTGGTAGAGAAAAGTCAAGCTCTTTACTATTGTGAGAATACAGCTGTAATGCTTGTATAAGAAGGCTTAAAAACAGTTTCTTCATTTTTGTGCTTTTGTGATCAGTTAGATTCAGCCAGTTGTTTGAATGTGATGTGGTAAGGGAATGGAAGAAAAATACTTTGATAAGTCTCTGATTACCATAGGTATAATTTTTTTATATCTGCATTATATTGCTATGAATCAAACAAAAGGATTCTCAAGTGTAAAGGTCAATAAATAAAGTCACATTTTAAGAATACTCATGCTTGCTAATACAATTTTACAAAAAACTTATTTGGTCGTATTGAAAGAATTTTCACGCAACTTGTAAATACTTGTAAAACCGTTTTCTCCCCTAATTACTGTTGTGCTGGAAGGTCATTATTTTTGTACCAATTTGTCATTGTACTTGATAGATAAATGACAGACTAAATTCGTTGCTCCTGGTGGTATAGCATTATTTCGTGACCATAATGATTTGGTCCTCTGAACTGGGTTTAGATTTTTTCTGATAGAACATATATAACTGTTGAAGATTACATATTTTGATGGTGTATGTCAGTGTTTACCTGGTTATTTATAGTCTGCCAGTGTCTGTGCTAGATGTCCTCTATTTTCATTGATAGGTCATTTAATACTATGTACAGTATTAGAGTTGATATGTATTTTTCTACAAATTGTATATTGTATTGTGAAGCTGCTTTGACTGAAAAGTCTCATAATTTATAATTATCATTTTCACATATTACTCCTTTGCATATATCAGGTGAAACATAGGCCTCTAAGGTACTGCATAGTATCACTCATTTGTAGTCTTGAGTAAAACATGTTTTGTTTTAATGCTGAAAAAGTTACATATTAGGTTACTTCATGTAAACATTGATTTGTTGGAAATCTGAAATATAATTACATGCAGGTAGCCTCAGGACCATTTGATTTACAGGATCTTTTCATATGCTTAAGTGAGAATCACCAGAAATAAACGATAACAGATTTCCATTCAGAACATAAATGTTTTATTTTACATAATTTAATGACTGTATTTCAGCAAGAGTTTATGTGAAATCAAGTGATAGGGATTCAACCATGATCTCTAATTCATGAATTATTCTCATATCTTGGTAATCACAAATTGAGAAAAAAATAATGAAACTTCAGAACATAAGTTATGATCTGTAAGTGTTCAAAATACCTGTGCTGGTTAAAAAAAAATTCCATATTTTGGGAAAAGGATGGACAGGTCTTTTTCTTTGGTTATTAATTATATTTTTAGATGATTGAAGTCTTAATATTCTATTGACCAACACAGTTTTTTACTTTATACAAGTTGAAGTCTTAATTCATTTTTGACCATCACAGCCCTTTAGTTTACACTAGTATAAAATTGTATGAGGATCTGTAAAACTAGAACACTGTATTTGAGGAGTGCTGTATTTATGATGGATGTGGGAATACTTATTAACTCCTCAGTGGTCAGGAGGGTGATGCAAGCTCAGTTCATTACTTATCAAATGAAAAATATTTTTACCAAAGATGTTATTATAGTACAGTGTAGTTCCAGTCAGTTCTCTGACATTTTGTAGTACCTTTTTAGTTTTCCACTTAGCTGGTAGTGTTGTTACAACTTTTGTTGTATCTATTTCCTTAAAAGTTTATGTCATCTTGGTATAGTGTTCACTGGATGCTTTTTGATATGAGTGTGCACCTTCCCAAGGATGTTAATTTTCAATACAGATGTAAAGTGAATTATATAGTATTACTGCCATCAAATACTAGGTGTAGCTTCATGTCTAGTAAGTAATTGCCTTGAGAAAATATTCCACTTATTAGTGTGAATTGATATTAAAATTATCTTAAATTATATAGAATTACTTTTGAAAACTACATACAGATAAAGTCTGATTATCTAGCTTCCAACTTTTTGCAGGATTCTAGAAATCAGATAACTAATTAAACATCAAATTTTTTTTACCCAGTTCGTGCACCCCTTCATAGTACTTACAGTCCTTTGCAAGTTAGCAACTAAAGATGCTGCTCTTCAAGCATCTATAATCACTTTTGTTTACATTGCCAGTGTAAGTCACTGTAGTTCCTAGTGGCTTCTGTCATTGGAATTGGACTTCATCTGTAAAAAGTCATGCTTTTATGGTAAGTGGGTCAACATGGGCAACTGAATTCCCTAATCAAGGCAATCTTGTGTAAGGCATGTGTACAAGTAGGAAGACAGGAGTGACTGGTTCCCAGTGAATGTCGGTTTGTGGCAGGGATATGTGATGTCCCCATGGTTGTTTAACTTGTTTATGGATGGGGTGGTTAGGGAGGTAAATACAAGAGTTTTGGAGAGAGTGGTGAGTATGCACTCTGGTGGGGATGAGAGGGCTTGGAAAGTGAGTCAGTTGTTTGCTGATGATACAACTCTAGTGGCTGATTCAAGTGAGAAATTGCAGAAGTTGGTGACTGAGTTTGGAGAAGCGTGTAAAAGAAAACAGAGTAAATGTGAATAACAAGGTCATTAGGTTCAGTGACAAGTAAATTGGGATGTAAGCTTGAATGGAGAAAAATTGGAGGAAGTGTTTTAGATATCTGGGAGTGGACTTAGCAGCAGATGGAACCATGGAAGCAGAAGTGAATCACAGGGTGGGGGCAAAGGTTCTGGGAATGATGAAGGATGTGAGGAAGGAGAGAACATTATCTCAGAGCAAAAATGGTTATGTTTGAAGGAATAGTGGTTCTAACAATGTTATATTGTTGCAAGGAGGGTGGATGTGTTGGAAATGAAATGTTTGAGGACAATATGTAGTGTGAGGTGGTTTGATCAAGTAAGTAATGTAAGGGTAAGAGAGATGTATGGAAATAAAAAGTGTGTGGTTGAGAGAATGGAAGAGGGTGTGCTGAAATGGTTTGGACATATGGAGAGAATGAGTGAGGAAAGATTGACAGAGGATATATGTGTCAGAAGTGGAGGGAACAAGAAGCGGGAGATCAAATTGGAGGTGGAAGGGTGAAATGATACAAGAGGGTGAGAGGCTTGTAAGGAATAGAGAAATTGGAACAATGTGGTATACCGGGGTCGATGTGCTGTCAGTGGACTGAACCAGGGCATGTGAAGCATCTGGGGTAAACCATGGAAAGGTCTGTGGGGCATGGATGTGGATAGGGTGCTGTGGTTTCAGTGCATTACACTTGACAGCTAGAGTCTGAGTGTGAACAAATGTGGCATTTTTGTCTGTTTTCTTGGTGCTACTTCGCTGAAGCAGGGGATGGCGATGTTATTTTCCTGTGGGGCAGGGTGGCGACAGGTATGGATGAAGGCAAGCAAGCATGAATATGTACATGTGAGTGTATGTAATGTGCATATGTGTATGTATATTTTGATATGTATGTGGGCATTTATGTGAGTGGATGGGCCATTCTTCATCTGTTTCCTGGCGCTACCTCACTGATGCAGGAAACAGCAATTATGTACAAATATAATAATAGAAAAATATATGGTTTTTTTTTTTTTTTTTTTTTTTTTTTTTTTTTTTTTTTTTTTGCTTTGTCGCTGTCTCCCACGTTTGCGAGGTAGCGCAAAGAAAGACGAAAGAAATGGCCCAACCCACCCCCATACACATGTATATACATAAGTCCACACACGCAAATATACATACCTACACAGCTTTCCATGGTTTACCCCAGACGCTTCACATGCCCTGATTCAATCCACTGACAGCACGTCAACCCCGGTATACCACATTGATCCAATTCACTTTATTCCTTGCCCTCCTGCATGTTCAGGCCCCGATCACACAAAATCTTTTTCACTCCATCTTTCCACCTCCAATTTGGTCTCCCACTTCTCCTCGTTCCCTCCACCTCCGACACATATATCCTCTTGGTCAATCTTTCCTCACTCATTCTCTCCATGTGCCCAAACCATTTCAAAACACCCTCTTCTGCTCTCTCAACCACGCTCTTTTTATTTCCACACATCTCTCTTACCCTTACGTTACTTACTCGATCAAACCACCTCACACCACACATTGTCCTCAAACATCTCATTTCCAGCACATCCATCCTCCTGGGCACAACTCTATCCATAGCCCACGCCTCGCAACCATACAACATTGTTGGAACCACTATTCCTTCAAACATACCCATTTTTGCTTTCCGAGATAATGTTCTCGACTTCCACACATTCTTCAAGGCTCCCAGGATTTTCGCCCCCTCCCCCACCCTATGATCCACTTCCGCTTCCATCCGCTGCCAGATCCACTCCCAGATATCTAAAACACTTTACTTCCTCCAGTTTTTCTCCATTCAAACTTACCTCCCAATTGACTTGACCCTCAACCCTACTGTACCTAATAACCTTGCTCTTATTCACATTTACTCTTAACTTTCTTCTTTCACACACTTTACCAAACTCAGTCACCAGCTTCTGCAGTTTCTCACATAAATCAGCCACCAGCACTGTATCATCAGTGAACAACAACTGACTCACTTCCCAAGCTCTCTCATCCCCAACAGACTTCATACTTGCCCCTCTTTCCAAAACTCTTGCATTCACCTCCCTTGCAACCCCATCCATAAACAAATTAAACAACCATGGAGACATCACACACCCCTGCCGCAAAATTACATTCACTGAGAACCAATCACTTTCCTCTCTTCCTACACGTACACATGCCTTACATCCTCGATAAAAACTTTTCACTGCTTCTAACAACTTGCCTCCCACACCATATATTCTTTATACCTTCCACAGAGCATCTCTATCAACTCTATCATATGCCTTCTCCAGATCCATAAATGCTACACACAAATCCATTTGCTTTTCTAAGTATTTCTCACATACATTTTTCAAAGCAAACACCTGATCCACACATCCTCTACCACTTCTGAAACCACACTGCTCTTCCCCAATCTGATGCTCTGTACATGCCTTCACCCTCTCAATCAATACCCTCCCATATAATTTACCAGGAATACTCAACAAACTTATACCTCTGTAATTTGAGCACTCACTCTTATCCCCTTTGCCTTTGTACAATGGCACTATGCACGCATTCAGCCAATCCTCAGGCACCTCACCATGAGTCATACATACATTAAATAACCTTACCAACCAGTCAATAATACAGTCACCCCCTTTTTTAATAAATTCCACTGCAATACCATCCAAACCTGCTGCCTTGCCGGCTTTCATCTTCCGCAAAGCTTTTACTACCTCTTCTCTGTTTACCAAATCATTTTCCCTAACCCTCTCACTTTGCACACCACCTCGACCAAAACACCCTATATCTGCCACTCTATCATCAAACACATTCAAAAATCCTTCAAAATACTCACTCCATCTCCTTCTCACATCACCACTACTTGTTATCACCTCCCCATTTGCGCCCTTCACTGAAGTTCCCATTTGCTCCCTTGTCTTACGCACTTTATTTACCTCCTTCCAGAACATCTTTTTATTCTCCCTAAAATTTAATGATACTCTCTCAGCCCAACTCTCATTTGCCCTTTTTTCACCTCTTGCACCTTTCTCTTGACCTCCTGTCTCTTTCTTTTATACATCTCCCACTCAGTTGCATTTTTTCCCTGCAAAAATCGTCCAAATGCCTCTCTCTTCTCTTTCACTAATAATCTTACTTCTTCATCCCACCACTCACTACCCTTTCTAATCAAACCACCTCCCACTCTTCTCATGCCACAAGCAAGTTGTTAGAAGCAGTGAAAAGTTTTTATCGAGGATGTAAGGCATGTGTACGTGTAGGAAGAGAGGAAAGTGATTGGTTCTCAGTGAATGTAGGTTTGCGGCAGGGGTGTGTGATGTCTCCATGGTTGTTTAATTTGTTTATGGATGGGGTTGTTAGGGAGGTGAATGCAAGAGTTTTGGAAAGAGGGGCAAGTATGAAGTCTGTTGTAGATGAGAGAGCTTGGGAAATGAGTCAGTTGTTGTTCACTGATGATACAGTGCTGGTGGCTGATTCATGTGAGAAACTGCAGAAGCTGGTGACTGAGTTTGGTAAAGTATGTGAAAGAAGAAAGTTAAGAGTAAATGTGAATAAGAGCAAGGTAATTAGGTACAGTAGGGTTGAGGGTCAAGTCAATTGGGAGGTAAGTTTGAATGGAGAAAAACTGGAGGAAGTAAAGTGTTTTAGATATCTAGGAGTGGATCTGGCAGCGGATGGAACCATGGAAGCGGAAGTGAATCATAGGGTGGGGGAGGGGGCGAAAATCCTGGGAGCCTTGAAGAATGTGTGGAAGTCTAGAACATTATCTCGGAAAGCAAAAATGGGTATGTTTGAAGGAATAGTGGTTCCAACAATGTTGTATGGTTGCGAGGCGTGGGCTATGGATAGAGTTGTGCACAGGAGGGTGGATGTGCTGGAAATGAGATGTTTGAGGACAATGTGTGGAAATAAAAGAGCATGGTTGAGAGAGTAGAAGAGGGTGTTTTGAAATGGTTTGGGCACATGAAGAGAATGAGTGAGGAAAGATTGACCAAGAGGATATATGTGTCGGAGGTGGAGGGAACGAGGAGAAGTGGGAGACCAAATTGGAGGTGGAAAGATGGAGTGAAAAAGATTTTGTGTGATCGGGGCCTGAACATGCAGGAGGGTGAAAGGAGGGCAAGGAATAGAGTGAATTGGATCGATGTGGTATACCGGGGTTGACGTGCTGTCAGTGGATTGAATCAGGGCATGTGAAGCGTCTGGGGTAAACCATGGAAAGTTGTGTGGGGTCTGGATGTGGAAAGGGAGCTGTGGTTTCGGGCATTATTGCGTGACAGCTGGAGACTGAGTGTGAACGAATGGGACCTTTGTTGTCTTTTCCTAGTGCTACCTCGCACACAGGAGGGGGGAGGGGGATGGTATTCCATGTGTGGCGAGGTGGTGATGGGAATGAATAGGGGCAGACAGTGTGAATTGTGTGCATGGGTATATATGTATGTGTCTGTGTGTGTATATATATGTGTACATTGAGATGTATAGGTATGTATATTTCTGTGTGTGGGCATATGTGTGTGTGTTCATTGTGTATGGGGGTGGGTTGGGCCATTTCTTTCGTCTGTTTCCTTGCGCTACCTCGCAAACGTGGGAGACAGCGACAAAGCAAAATAAAAAAAAAAGATTTTTATTTTGCTTTGTCGCTGTCTCCCGCGTTTGTGAGGTAGCGCAAGGAAACAGACGAAAGAAATGGCCCAATCCACCCCCATACACATGTATATATATACACGTCCACACACGCAAATATACAATACCTATACATCTCAACATACATATTTATACACACACAGACATATACACATGTACACAATTCACACTGTCTGCCCCTATTTATTCCCATCGCCACCTCGCCACACATGGAATAACATCCCCCTCCCCATTCATGTGTGCGAGGCAGCACCAGGAAAAGACAACAAAGGCCCCATTCGTTCACACTCAGTCTCCAGCTGTCATGCAATAATGCCCAAAACCACAGCTCCCTTTCCACATCCAGGCCCCACACAACTTTCCGTGGCCCACCCCAGACGCTTCACACGACCTGATTCAATCCACCGACAGCACGTCGACCCCGGTACACCACATCAATCCAACTCGCTCCATTCCCTGCCTGCCCCTCACCCTCCTGCATGTTCAGGCCCCGATCGCTCAAAATCTCCTTCACTCCATCCCTCCACCCCCAATCTGGTCTCCCACTTCTCCTCGCTCAAACCACCTCTCACCACATATTGTCCACAAACATTTCATTCCCAGCATATTCACCCTTCTCTTCACGTAACAGGTCCCAACATGGTCAGATTATTGGGCTCCATATTGTACAAGAGAATGTAAGCTTTTGCGTAATGTTCCAACCTACTATTTCAAACAATTGTTCCAACCATTTTCTCAAAAGACAGGGCTAGTGCATAGGTCATTGCCTTATACTAGCCATTGTGGGGTATGAAGTATTTTGATATGGTGTATAGTACTCTTCATAAATAGGTTACATCACAAATACATTTTGGTTCAGATATTTGTACTCCTTCTAGACAGAACGTCTTTAGTTTTATGCTTGTACCCCATTTCATTAAGCACATGATTATATACATTTACAGGAAGGGTTGGGTCCTCTTATTTCATTCAAAGTTGGCAGGAGCTTCATAAGCAAAATTTTCACCAAAGTATTTGGTGTACTTAAAATCCCAGTTAGCCACAGTAATAAAGATAATTTGAGGATATTAGCTCTTTATTTTACTTTCTTTTGTAACTCCATTCCCATTTACATTATTGCTGATTATTATAGCTGTTAACATGTGGCAGATAATTTCAAGTTCCACCATCAATATTCCATTAATGTAGTTTCTCACTTGTAGTCTGCCCCAAGAGCCATGTCATCTGTAAACAGCAAATGACACCATCTGGACCTCCTATCCCCAGCATACTTTAGACCCACCCTTCCCAACAAGAGTAGTGCATTTACCTCTGCAAACAACAGTAACCTGCCCCACCAGATAGGAGCAGAGTCATGTCAGAAACTGCATGTAGTCATCTTCCAGTCTTGCCTTCATCCACTGAGAAGCTCCCCTACCTTAAAGAAATGTGCTATTTAATTAGTTCTGTAAATTGCAGGTTCCTGCTTGAATCCTCCCTACCACAATACACTTCAATATGCAAATAAGAAAATCAACACAGGTACAGAATCTAAAAATCTTTAAGCTTCTGATGCTGAAATTTTTATACAAGAAGATACCAAAGTTCAATATTCTCTTAATCACAAAATACTTTTGAAGTGATCAACAGAATAACATGCTAAAAAAAATTGCTGAAAGGAAAAAATCATTAACAAATTAAAGGTTAATTTTTATTAGTTTCTTCTTGCTGATGAAAAGACTAGCAAAAAATCATACCCTGAAAGCATGAGAAAAAAAAGGCAGGCCTGGCTACAGCCAAGTATGTGCATACACAGCTATTTCCCCAGTCATATATATTCTAATTCTTTGTCTTTTCATAAAATGTACAAAAGTTGTTTCCATAAAATTATGTTCAGGATCTGTACAAAATAAGTACATATATCTACATACAAACATTCACTGAATCTCTTTGTACCTCAATAAAAACAAAACTTAAAGGATTTTCCTATCTACATATCTTTGGGCTATTAAATTTACTTTAATGAGAAGAAAAACTACAACTTATTCAAGCCTCTAAAACAGGCAAATAGTGTGACGTAAATGGCACAATGACGAGCAACCTTTGGCAACGTGAAAATGTAGCTCTACAACCCACGGAACAACCTTCACCAAAATTATATATAACTTACCAATTTTTTGATTTTTAAATCAAATGAGTAAAGTTGGACGT
Organism: Panulirus ornatus; assembly: GCF_036320965.1. Classification (NCBI taxonomy): domain Eukaryota; kingdom Metazoa; phylum Arthropoda; class Malacostraca; order Decapoda; family Palinuridae; genus Panulirus; species Panulirus ornatus. Next base: position 21,493,089 of record NC_092246.1, on the reverse strand, counting down.
TGGACCACCAGTTTGAGAATGGCTGTCAAAGCCATTCTGGAATTATTCAGAAGGCTGTATATAGCACCACTACTTGTTTCTAAGTGAAAAATAAACATGAATGAATCAAAAGTGCAATTGTAACTCCAAATGCACACCAGAATTTACTTATGTGCCATCATAATCAATACCTAATGAAAGGCCCACAACTATATGAATTTGGATATTTCACTTACTAGCTCATTTGGCTAATCTAATCTTTTACAGAGTTCCCTCACCCATGAATGAGCATTTAAAATCGAGGATGGGTCAATATAAAAAAGTTGATTCATTCACGAAGTAATTTAAAGATAAAATCCAGTCAAACTTTAGATTCACCAAGGACTGCTCCCTTTGGATTACATCTGCAGGTACTCATGTCGTATGTATTCTCAACAGATTTACATTATCACGAGAATTGGACAATGACACACACTCACACTCTATATGTACATACATAATACAAGCACACATTAAAATAATTTCATCCATAATTCTCTCTCCTCATAAGTTTCAATGACATTCCCATATATAGATAACTTATTTAAGTGGAAATAAGTTTTATTCTGCATTGTTCTGAAAGTAGGTAAAAATGAATATTTTTCATCAAACACCTGTATGAAGTAGCATACCACTTATCTTCATCTGAGATTACAAAATTTAAGGCCACCTGTCACTAAAACTTAATAGCACTTAGGAGTCTCATCACTTAAAAAGTAATGACTGAGATCACAATGCTTGCCACTCTATAAATGTCGGATGCCATGGACTCTAAATCTGTACAGACAAGTGTATTGCATATTACCATGATTACTGTTTATTTTCAGCTCAACCAGAGGAAAGTATTTAGTATTTTGTTCCTTGATCATGAAAGACTGAAGAGGCTCTCCATTTTCGTCATATTTATAGCTCCCAAGATAAACACCTTCATCATTTTCAGATGTCAGTCCCCATACTTCAAAGTCTTGTGGGGCGGAATCAATTTCTCCAGTTGGTGATAAAGATTTAGGGATATGTTCAAGACTGAATCCTGTTGGTTTAACAAAACCAGCAAGCTGAATTACAATGTATCCTTGGGATCCTTTAAAAGCCCAACATTGGCCCGGCATCCTGTCAGGCTGGATTATGGTGCGGGGGTTGTTTGTAGAATAACGGTAAATTGGAAAACCTAAAATGCTGACTTCTGCTTGGTGAACCTGAAATGAGGTTTGGAGGATTACCAATGAAACCAACTTCTTTATCACAACTTCTCTTTACCATTATTACAAAATGTTACTGATCTTAGCAATCAAGTTTAGATAAAATGTTAAATTCTGTTTCATAATAGAAAAAAAAGAAGTTAGGGCCAAGGGTAATTCTGATGAAAATGAGAGAAATGATTACTAATCACATGCAAAAGGGTACTCTTTTGGGGAGAAACTGGTGAAAAGATGAATAGGGGCATTTGTCTAATTTGATGAGAGCAATTTGTGGTGCAGAATGAATACTTAACATGTACTAATATGGTATGGAAGACTGATCACTTTACCACACTGGGCATAAGCATAAGATGTATGTGACTGAACAGACAAAATACTGATCTCAATTCAACCCAAAAATGGAACTAAATACAGAAGACATAACCTGAGAGCTTTTCAAGGAGTTTTGATACTAATGACAGCAGTGATAAAAGGAAGTAGTTTGGAGGGTTCCAGGAAGGGTACTATATTTGCAAATTTCTAATTAATAATTTTGTTGTGAAGCCAAAGGAGGCTGAAGGTATCTGCGAGTACCTGGACTGTATTTCATGCACAACTGCTATGCTGTCAGAGCCAGGTTCTAATTGCATTTTAAATGCCTGGAGGAGTGAAAAGAGGGTGAGCAATTGTTTTGGAATTAATCTAGTGTAAGTTTTCCAGAAATGTTTTCTGCTTTGGGTTGTATTCCGTTTGAGGCAAATTTTTTCAGCAGTATTTCATTGACAGGAGAAAGAGAAATGCTGTTGGTTTAGGTCATAAGTACTTCATATGCATGGGATGCACCAAATGAGGTAAGGCTTTCAGTGAAACATTAAAAAGGTACAAACTGACAAAAAGACCACATTCAGTAACAGTCTCTAGCTGTCATGTGTAATGCAGCAAAACCAAAGCTCCCTATCCAAATCCAGGCCCCACAAACATTTCCATGATTAACCCAAGAAGTTTCACATGCCCTGGTTCAGTCCACAGACAGTAGGTCAACCCTAGTATACCACATCCTTCCAATTCACTATTCCTTGCATGCCTCTCACCCTCCTGTATGTCAGGCCCCAGTCACTCAAAATCTTTTTCACACCATTGAGGGGGAAAACCCACCTCTCAAAAAAGGGGCACGTAATAGCCAATACAAAAAGCATGAAAAGTTAAAAGAGTTTACCTGATAACTTTCTGTGCATCGTGTAGAAACTATATTTCCTCCAGCACTTTCTAAAGCATGATCCACCATGCCAGTTTTGTCTGCATCGTATTTCATAAGGGCTTCTTTAACAATGCGAATCACAGCAGATTCATTCAGTCCAGCAGTAAACGGTAATTCCACAGGAGCAAAGAAGTCTGAATTATTATTGCTACTGTGTGAAATGTTTACAGTAGCAGAGACAGTTGCACTATCATTACTGATGGTTGATGATGAGGACCCTGCTAGCGTTGCCACTCCTTCCCCTCCACTCTGCTCCTCCTAGAATGATAAGCCCATTATCTTAAAATCTTTATTCACTTACCCTTTTTTTTCACATATATAAATAAGATTAATATAGCATCAAGAATTTTGAGGATCTTACCTTTGAAATTTGATAACCTGCCTTGTTTACTTTCAATTCCATGAGAGCTTCGGCAATAGCTGACGATACACTCTCATTCACTGCAATGGACACAGCAGATGGTAAAACTGAAGCAACTACCTCAGGCACAGCAACTGCTACAAAACCCTGTACTTCAGTAGTTACAGTCTCATGGACAGCTGTATTTACAGCATCTGGCAGGGCTTCTGCTATAGCTTTAGGTACAGCATTTGCAACAGCCTGGGATACAGCATCAGCTACTGCATTTGGTAGAGCTGCATTTACTTTGTCAGGAACAGTAACAGCAACAGCATCAGACACAGAAGCAGTAACTGCTTTATCAACAGCAGCATTGACAACCTCTATCACAGCTCCATTCACTGCATCTGGAACTGCTGTTATAATAGCATCAGTAACTGCAACTGCAACAGCTCCAGGTACAGCAGTAGCCACAGCCTCTGGGACTGCTGAGGCCACATACTCTTCTACAATATCTTTAATAACATCAGTAATGCTCTTCTGCAGCTGCTGCTTAGAGATCTGAAGTTGATGCTGCAACTGTTCTGACACTTGCTGGCCTAACACTGTTGCTGCAGTTTCCACCTGCAGCTTCACTTCCTCTGCTACCTGCTGCTTTGATAACTCTGAGAACTGTGCATGCTGCCTGTTGATCTCTGCCCGTAGTTTCTCTAAAACTGTTTCCATCACTATTTGTGCTGTCTGAGTGACAGCTGCCTCAGTAGCTGCTACTGATGCCTCCTTTTCATCTGCTTCTGCAAAGTATCAGGCAGGAGACAATTAATACAAATAAAGAAAAACTATTTATTTGTTTATTATACTTAGTCGCTGTCTTCTGCATTAGCGAGGTAGCTTAAGGAAACAGATGAAAGAATGGCGCAACCCATATCCCATCATAAACCTTTTGAAAAAAATTATACATCATGAAAAACATGAACTTTCTAAAAAAAGATACCCATGGAAACTGTGGAATGCAATGTACATTTCTATCAGCAAGTGCATTCTGTGGAAACTGTGGAATGCAATGTACATTTCTATCAGCAAATGCATTGTTTAGAGAGGAAATCATTAAAGAGATAACAGAAACTTACTGTACTGCGCTGGGTGCTATGGACTTGTGCTTCCCTTCGCTAACTGTACTAACTACTATCCAAAAGCAAAGATTGGTTTCTAAATTCAATTAAAAGTATTTGCTTGCATATTACCTTTTACATTTAAACCATGTGAAACAATCTTGCATATTTAACAAATAAAATGTTCAATCTGATAGGTAAATTAATTGGTAAAATCAGACTTTCAATAGATACTTTATGTTTGGTTCTTTGCAAAAGGGAAATCCTCAAGTTTGAGAGATATCTAATGAAGAATAAAGGATACATCAGCTAACTAAGTTTACATAGCTTCAAGCCATTTTAAAGTTTGATAAGAACGTTCATGGAAACAACAGTTACCGAGTTCAAATGGAAAAGTCTCAAAATTAGAATGATAAGTATGAATACATGTCTATGCACGTGCAAAATGCATTCATGCCCATAACATACCTCCTATATCCGATCCATACCAGATTTTTTTTTTTTTTTTTGCTTTGTCGCTGTCTCCCACGTTTGCGAAGTAGCGCAAGGAAACAGACGAAAGAAATGGCCCAACCCACCCCCATACACATGTATATACATACATCCACACATGCAAATATACATACCTACACAGCTTTCCATGGTTTACCCCAGACGCTTCACATGCCCTGATTCAATCCACTGACAGCACGTCAACCCCAGTATATCACATCGATCCAATTCACTCTATTCCTTGCCCTCCTTTCACCCTCCTGCATGTTCAGGCCCCGATCACACAAAATCTTTTTCACTCCATCTTTCCACCTCCAATTTGGTCTCCTACTTCTCCTCATTCCCTCCACCTCCGACACATATATCCTCTTGGTCAATCTTTCCTCACTCATTCTCTCCATGTGCCCAAACCATTTCAAAACACCCTCTTCTGCTCTCTCAACCACGCTATTTTTATTTCCACACATCTCTCTTACCCTTATGTTACTTACTCGATCAAACCACCTCACACCACACATTGTCCTCAAACATCTCATTTCCAGCACATCCATCCTCCTGCACACAACTCTATCCATAGCCCACGCCTCGCAACCATACAACATTGTTGGAACCACTATTCCTTCAAACATACCCATTTTTGCTTTCCGAGATAATGTTCTCGACTTCCACACATTCTTCAAGGCTCCCAGAATTTTACCCCCTCCCCAACCCTATGATCCACTTCCGCTTCCATGGTTCCATCCGCTGCCAGATCCACTCCCAGATATCTAAAACACTTTACTTCCTCCAGTTTTTCTCCATTCAAACTTACCTCCCAATTGACTTGACCCTCAACCCTACTGTACCTAATAACCTTGCTCTTATTCACATTTACTCTTAACTTTCTTCTTTCACACACTTTACCAAACTCAGTCACCAGCTTCTGCAGTTTCTCACATGAATCAGCCACCAGCGCTGTATCATCAGTGAACAACAACTGACTCACTTCCCAAGCTCTCTCATCCCCAACAGACTTCATACTTGCCCCTCTTTCCAAAACTCTTGCATTCACCTCCCTAACAACCCCATCCATAAACAACTTAAACAACCATGGAGACATCACACACCCCTGCCGCAAACCTACATTCACTGAGAAGCAATCACTTTCCTCTCTTCCTACACGTACACATGCCTTACATTCTCGATAAAAACTTTTCACTGCTTCTAACAACTTGCCTCCCACACCATATATTCTTAATACCTTCCACAGAGCATCTCTATCAACTCTATCATATGCCTTCTCCAGATCCATAAATGCTACATACAAATCCATTTGCTTTTCTAAGTATTTCTCACATACATTCTTCAAAGCAAACACCTGATCCACACATCCTCTACCACTTCTGAAACCACACTGCTCTTCCCCAATCTGATGCTTTGTACATGCCTTCACCCTCTCAATCAATACCCTCCCATATAATTTACCAGGAATACTCAACAAACTTATACCTCTGTAATTTGAGCACTCACTCTTATCCCCTTTGCCTTTGTACAATGGCACTATGCACACATTCCGCCAATACTCAGGCACCTCACCATGAGTCATACATACATTAAATATCCTTACCAACCAGTCAATAATACAGTCACCCCCTTTTTTAATAAATTCCACTGCAAATTATGTATTTATGAAGCTTAGCTATTATGAATGATTAGAGAGTTCTGTACGAATATAGAAGAGTAAACTGTTGTTTATCACACTAATGTATGTTAAGAATGTGTAATTATCTATTTGTCACTCCTTACATGATAAATCTCCTTATGCCAAATATCACCTTTAGACATTTCATTCCCAAAATGTCCACCCTCCTTTTTGAGTTTAAAGCTCAAGATTCATGTCCATACTGCAATGTCGGGACAACTATACTTTTAAACATGCCCATCTATGCCTTGATAGACACTGACCTCTCCTTCCACACACCAGAACCTTTGTACCCTCTCCCACCCTATGACTTACTTTGGCATCCAAAGTGCCATTCCATGTTATGTTGATTCCCTGGCACTTCAAGCACTCCATTTCTCTCAGGCATATCTCTCATCCTTCTGAATGTTCAGGCCTCCAGTATTGCAAAGCATCCATCAATCCCAACTTGTAACTCATTCTTGGTCTCCCCCTCCCACTTCCTCCCTCCACTTCTGACATGAATATCATCTTAGTCAATGTATATATTAGCCAGTCTTTCTTTACTTGCTCTCCATATATCCGAACCCTTTTGGCACATCTTGGTCAGTTCTCTCAATCAGACTGCTTATTATCAAACTGCTCTCTGACAAAGTCATCCCTTCTTTGATCTAACACCTGACACCACATACTGTCCTTAGGTATTTAATTTCCAACAAGTCCACTCTCTTCTATTTTTCTGCATTAAAGGCTTAAGATTCACATCCATACAATAGTGTCAGGACTATCAGCCCCTATGGTTCCATCTGCTGCCACATCCATTCCCAGAATGTAATGTAAAGCACTACACTTCTCTAGGGTCCCCCAATTCAAACTTAATACCTTCTTTTTCCTTCTGCTGCTGCATCTCAATACCTTATTTTTGTTTTCACTGACTCTCGACTTTCACTTTTCACACACTCTCTCCCAAACTCTATCACTAGCATCTGGAGCTTCTCTCTGGATATATATCCTCACTTACCTACAACATTCTTTGCTTGCATTGTTGCCATTAAACTGTTGAGCCTTGTTTCCAGTTCCTCTTTGGCTACAAAGTAACTCTTTAGCCATGCCTTTACATCATTAGCACTCAAAGACATATGAACTCCAGCATCTCTTCCTGCATCCTGGCTAGTGGGTGATCCAGGTAAACCCAGTACGTCTCCTAAGAGCATTATCACATGTCTCTCAACATCAGCTAGGGTAACACTAGTGTTCCTGCAGCAGCTTTTCACTTCTGTGGCAAGGCTGGCATGGTCATTCTGTTCAAACAGGAAGTTCTATAATTATCTGTTTTAAGAACAAGGACAACATCCCCATAAAATATAGCTGTTACCAAGGAATCAATAAATTCTTCCAAATCCCAAGAATATGAGTATTATACTTCAGTAAGAAGTGTGGTAACAATGTAACAAAAGGTAAATGAGTGAAAACTGTTTTCTAAATTTGTCTGCCTGCTTATTTCTCTACCTATTTTTATGAGACCAATACAATTCTAAACAATCTATAAAACCCATAACCCAGACAATATTCTAGATGAAAAGTTGCAGTATTACATACTGGTCCATATACTTTAAGAATGCATCTTCCATAAAGCACACAATTACCTTAATGTGAAATTTTACAACAATATACTTTGATCAATTTCAAATCTGCCTCAGCAAATAAAGATTATATCTTTCCACGTAAGAAGAATTAGCTGAATGCAAAATTCTACAATCAACTATAAAGCCACTTACATAAATAATGAGCATATCAAATCCTAAAATGAAACCTGGGTCTCTGGGAATTGATAATGTACAGCAAAATTTTTATTGCGATATTCAAGTATGTATACCTCCAGCACTCTTGCATAAAGCCACTAAACCCAGTTAAACAACATTCTCTATGCTTAATTTTCACTACACTCATTGAAGTACAATATAAACCTTAACCAAATCTTTAGAAACACCTCTTTATTTTCCAAGCCACTATTTCAACTAATGGCCATGAGCACACTGGAGGTAATATCTTTGCCTTTGTCTTTACGCAAAACCCATTTCACATACACATCACTGTCTACAGTTATTCACAACTTTTCAAGGCTGATTTTTTAAGAATAATTATTGGGGTAGGCCATCCTTAAGCATATACAAGCTTATCATAAAGAATGATTACCTAATCATTGCTGTAGGAAGTACACAAAGCATTAGAAAAATCATATAAGTGAATAAAAAGAACAAGAAAACAAAGTACCTGTAACTCATTAAGTTGGATACTAAGATGTTCAATCTGCTTTCGGAGGTTAACCAGCTGCTCTTCATATACTTGTCGGTGGGCCTCTAACTGCTCTTGATCCACTTCAACCAATCCTTCCTTTTTTACCAAACCTGCTTCTAACTGAAAGAGCAAATCAAAGGCATTCATTTCATGGAAATATCTCTTGTAATTTACAGTAATTATGTTCTCCAAGTACTTTATTCAGCTCATCAAATACAAAAGTTATCTCTGCAGAACAGAAAGCATTAAGCTACATGTAGTTACATATCTATGCTACTCATTCCAACCACTTTTTACTGATCTTGATTCATAAAAATGAGTTTTCACATCCTTAATTTAGAGGTGAGGGAAGTATTCTCTCAATCTCCACTTAAATTCTTTCCATTCACCAAGGCAAGCTCAAAATTCTACCCCTCACAAAAAATCTATCCTCAACTTTAACTCTCCAACCAACATCCTTACTAATCATTACTCTAAAATGCCATATGTGTAAACACAACTTCTTCCCCATTTAAGGTAATACTGCTCTCTGATGGCCCATCTCTTAAAAATGTTAGTTTTCATGGACGAAGATATTTTTCCATCATATGCAAAGCTCTGTGAACATAAGAGTAAATTTTTTCTATGGGAAGGGAGGTTAAATGACAAATCAACCCAACCAAATAAGTTACATCCACATGGATTCATCCCTTTCTACCATAATAAAACGAAGTTGGCAGATGCTCATTCCCAGGATTCAGCAACAATACACAAACCTACCAAAGAATGAGATATAACAGTACGAAGGTGAGAAAGTGCCAAACGTCCATTCACCCCAATCTATACTGTGATCTATAATGTGACCAAAGCCATCTGTTCCCCAGGCAATGTGACTCATGAATCAAGAAAAAAGATTTCAAAGGAAAATAAATGGATGCTTCTCAGGCTCTGCCTACAGTTCAGAAATGGTTTTTCATCCTTCAACACTTACAATTCAAACTTGCTATTTCCATCATAATGCACATTTGACCAAGGTTAATTTAATTAGTCAGATCAATGAGTCACATTCTTTTTCTTTGTTACTTCAATAAAACACCTACCAATTCCACTTGTCTGAGGAGGTGTTCTTGCTGCTCCTTCAGCGATAATACATGATTTCTGGTCTCAGCTGTGGTGACTGTCTGGATTTGTATTTCTTCCTTTACAGCTGCTGTCTCTGCCGTAATTACGCCCAATTCGCCTTCCACCACACGCCTGTAGAAAAAATACGGAAAAATTAAATTGAAAACTCGTCTTTTCTCTGAGAGAGTATATGCAACTGAATGCCCTAATAAAATCCATCTCATTTATATTACATATCATTTACCTCCCAGTATTACTACAGAAATAAGTTAAGCTCATGTATTAGTCTTTTATTGATCAGCCTGTCAAAAATAAATGTGTGTATCAGACTCTGGGTGAGACAGAGGTAGAGAACAGAGAAAAGGTATTATCATGTAACTAAATACTCATCATTATCTAACTCGCTGTACCTTTCCCTTTCAGAATAATCTTTTGAACTCTGACCTCTCGTAGTAATCCAGAACTAATGCTTGTTAATTTTTTCATAATTTTGATATTATCTATACAATTATTTACCTCTTTGAATATCATGATAGAAATCATTCCTACTCCTCTATCTAATTATCTCATTATTATGTACTCACACATCACTGAATGAAACAGACTTTGTTCACAGATTATGCTGTTTTATTTATTATCCTCCCAAAAGTAACTATGTAAGTAGTACACTAGCAGAGAGGAAGAAAGGAGAAGAGGTATTTTAATGTGACTAATTACTTATCTAACCAAATACTTTACCTCTCAGCAATCAAGAACTGAAGCTTGTTCATTATTTCACTGTTTAGATATCATCAGCACTATAATTTACATCTCTGAACATCATAATCAAAAAGATTATCCTTTATTCCACTATCCCATCATTATGCAATTATGCATCAATGAGTACTTCCAAGTATTACTATGGGAATACATTCTGTACATGCAAGGGGCAGAGTGAACTGGTACGATGTAGTAAACAGGAGGTGACATGCTGTCAATGGACTGAACCAGGGTATGTGAAGCAGCTGGGGTGGAAACCATGGAAAGAACTTTGGGGCCTGGTTGTGGATACAAGGCTGTGGTTTCAGTGCATAACACGACAGCTAGAGAAGAGATGTGAGTGAATGCGGCCTTTCTTTGTCTGTTCCAGGAGCTACCTTGCTAACAAGGGAAATGGCCAAAAAATATGAAAAATACATTATGTCTTCTCAGTCTCTTGGAGAGAGAAAAAGAGGAATAGATGCATATAATAATAAAAATACAACAATGCTAACTGAAATTCAATGCAGTATTGAAAGTCCTGCAATCAAATGTATCCATATTTATAGACTTGTACTTACTCTGCTAATTTTAATGAGATTGACTGAATGAAAATACTCACTTTACAAGACCTGAAACACCTTCAATTGTTAATTGCTTCTCAGTAAAACTTTCAGAAGCTATTGCTGCAATAAGGGTCTTCAATTCAACACTGCTCAGTACTTTATTAACAACTTCTTCAACTGATGCACTCTTGATACCAACAATTTCATTATCTAATATGTCTTTTGATTTTTGAGGAGACACTACCATTTTGCTGGTTTCCTTGCTTGTAGTTTCAGAGGACTGAATGAGTGGTATCACAAACTGTAACATATACCCATTATGAGTAAATCTTAGTATGCATTAGTGCCAAGAAAAATGAATACAAGAGACATGTCATTTTGTCTATCATTGCTATCTGATAAATGTCATAAATATTGCATAGTATATAAAGCTCAGATAAAGATGAAGAAAGTTTGTAGTTATGGTTAAATCTTATTTATAAAAAGATGTAAATTTTACCCACCAGTTTAACATTACTGGCAACTGCAGACGATGTTTCAATTGCCAGAGATGACACTGTAGTTGCAGCAGATGTTAAGACACCAATAATGCTGATAATTATATAAGTCAGTAAAGTCCATAGTCCAGACACCAGTTGCCACCCTAGAGACCAAAGAGAGCTTATAAGCCAAAGGATGAATGTCGCAGTGGTTGAAAGGGCTTCTGTTACATTCAACACAAGCCACAGCCAGCTACTCCTCAGCCAGTTTCCAGAAGCTTGAATAATTTCTTCAAGGCTCTCATATCCTTGTGATATCCATTCCCTTGGAGAAAAGCTTGAAACCCACGTGATAACACTCCAAGACTGAGTTTCAGCATTCACAGTTTGTGTTTCTTCTGTCGTTTCATTGTTGGCAATAATGGGTAGGATGATGCCAGATATATAAGAGACAGATACAGAGATGAAATTCAAGATTGCCAAAGCAAGGTATTGTAAGTATTCCAACATCAGGTAAATATACTTCAACATGTATGCTAAGCAACTGTCTACCACGGACCCAAGCCATGAAAACATGCCTAGAAGTGTAACCCACACAGAGGTAAGACCTGAGGAGCAAGCAGATGCAAACCATGAGCCCATGCCTAGCATAGATTCCCAGATAAAAATGATGCCAAAGGAGATGCTATGGATCACCCAGTGGGTCAGGTCAGATGCAGAGGTCAAAATAAAAGGCAAGAAAGAAGCTCCATCAGTTTCTGTGGGGTCAGTAGTATCATCTGTCTTGGCACGAGACTGCAACAGCCACCAGTAAGCTGTTAGTAAAGAAAATCTGAATTAGCTTGTCATTCTTCTGATAACATGAATCAAGATTTTTCTTCATATATAAACAGACACACTGAACAGAGACTCAGTTTTCTTTTAAAATAAGAAAAATTTTAAAACATCTTAAAATCTGGTGTTTATTGAGTCCTCATGCCTACTATAAAAATCACTATGTAAAAAATATCAAGTTTTTGGTTACAACAACTGTTGATTTCTTGTCACTACAAAACCCAATTCTAAACAGTAAACATATCATGTTATCAGTGAATGCCTATTAAAATTACAGAGGGTTATGTTAATCCTTGGATAGATTCACAAATAATTTTCTCAATTTTTTAATATGAAAAGTACATTCAAGAACAGATTTTCAGTATTCCAAAAGTCCCTAACCTAAAAATTAGTAATCTACGAACTGGCTAGAGTATTTCATCATGCAGTGTCTAGCTCATGCATCTACAAATAACTTGTCTACTTTTTTGTTTGTAGTGTACTTTTTTTTTTTGTATGTAGTAGCTTTGAATATCAAATTACTGCTAACAACCAATGCATGCAAAAGACAAACAAGAAAGAATAAGTCCATTCCCAACTCTATCAAGCACTTACAGTATTAGACATTATCAAATATTTTGCACAGAAAAAAATCTTACAACTGAGAAAAGGGATCAATTGACCTTTTAGACTTTACAAGCAGATAGAGCACAATACGAACAGACAAAAATAGATTTTTTTTGTTAAAAAGCGAAAGTTCTTAAGGAAACACGGATCTGTTGCCAACTTCTGAAACATTAGCTGACAAATTTTGGTTGTGTTGGGCCTGTGGGTTGTAGTAACCTGAAAACAATAAGTTACAAATCTGACTGTCAACAAGTTACTTATATGAGTATCACAACTAAATGTTTATTTTCAAATTAATCTATATACATTGCCTGGATGACTGCATACAGCTTTTTAGGTCAACTACACAGATCCTCATTTGTACTTTGTGAAAAAATGAATAATAGCTTTCACATTACTGCAAATGTTTCTTAATTTCCCCTACACACTTGGCGAAGTAATGTGCATAAGTGAGATTAATCTACACACTTACACCTTTACCCTTACACATACACTCATACCACCAATGTTCATCAACAATAACACCTTCCTCAAAATCCATCACGTAACACCAACACTCATCAACAATAATAACTTCTTCAACATCTATTAGGAACTGCCTCTTACCCTTAACAATTCTTTTTGAATATATATTATGCTGTCAATGGACTGAAACAGGGTATGTAAAGCATCTGGGGTAAACCATGGAAACGTCTGTGGGGCCTGGATGTGGAGAGGGAGCTGTGGTTTCGGTGCATTACACATGACAGCTAGAGACTGAGTGTGAACAATGTGGCCTTTTTTGTCTGTTTTCCTGGCACTACCTCGCTCAAGCAGGGGGTAGTAATGCTGTTTTCCAGTGGGTCAGGGTAGCAACAAGAATATATGAAGGCAGCCAAGTATGAATATGTACATGTGTATGCATATGTTGATATGTGTATGTATGTATATGTGCATATGTGGGCACTGATGTATATATACGTGTATATGAGTGGATGGGCTATTCTTCATCTGTTTCCTGGCACTACCTCACTGATGCTGGAAACAGCAATTATGTATGTATGTATAATGTTGAAAATTAATCCAGATGTGCTAATAAAACATTTACCATAAGAATGACACATCATCTTGGTCATTAAACACATACTAGAAATGATGTGGTATGTATGCAATATAGATAAAAAAAAAAAATGCACAGAAGAGTTGTTGCACTACTGCAGACTATGGATCAAAAGCAACTAAAAACTTGGGAACTTCTAAAGATAAAATTGTGACTGAATAGCAATGGACAAAATTAACAATCAAAGGCTAAAAATGAACCAAGACTGAATCATATATATGAAAATTAATCATCATAGGAGAAACATTATGGCAAGCACTGATTCATAAAACAAGAACTGCATGCAACCGAATATTCTGCAATTTCTTAGACAGTGGACAATTGAAAACTACTGCCACACTATGTTGCACAACTGAAAAATTTTGCAAATCAGTTCAATGGTTTTTAATATAGATACAAGGTTAATGACCAATGGCCCCTAATAATATATCAAATGATGCCCTTACAATTTCCTTATCTAAAGAAAAAACAAAAAAATCTTAAGCACATTTATGTACACACAGTCAGGAAAAACTGTGTGCATAAAAAAAGACTGATGGAAAAACTGATGTCAGAGTTGGAAACGCAATGCACCATATGAACTCTTACATTCGACTTCCATTCAAAACACAAGACAATGTAATGTATGAATGATAACATATATTGCATTTACTGTCCACATTTCCAACAAAATTCTATTCAGCAGGTCCTTACCTAATGCATGAGTTAATACTTATTCACATATTCAGAAAATTTGAGAAAATAGATGACTTAAGGCAAATCTCCCACCCTATCCATATTCTTGACTGATGTGCCCACTATCATATCATTCTGGATCTGTTTTCAATCTTGCCCAACTGGTTTACCTGACAACATCCTCATAAATATATCTGTTTTAATGGCATCTCCCCCTTAAACATTAAACAGCTCATTCTAAACATATATACTTACACCTTAACTAAGCTGACAGGAATAACTTATGAAAAGTCTTTTCTGACTTTCCTTTGGTAAATTACTGTCTCTTATGAGGAGATGCTTCTGTCTCTGCCAAATGCTTAGCATAGGTTATCATAGCAAGGGCAGAAGACTTTATTGCCTCTTCCTCAAAGAAAACCTCTTCTTCCAACAATAATTCAGTTGTTACTGTTCAGAGGCCATTCAGGCAAGGGATTAGGCATATCAGTCTCAGAAAAGCTCCCCTACCTCCAACTCCCACTCATCATTTATCACTGCCCGTAATCAATGCAAGTACATTATCCATCAGGTAAAGCGTTCCTGTATTCAGTTTAAGGTACAAGAGAGGTAGACCATGGAAAAGATGGATTGATGCAGTGCCAGAATTGATTTGGGGTAAGGGATTCCAAATCAAGCTCTAAGAAGAATAATTGGAGGTCAGATCCATTGTAAGCATTTTTGTGTAAAGAGGTAGTGTGAATGGAAACATTCTCCCTCATTTATTCAACTTAATGTTCAAAGTAAGAAAAAACTTTGAGTGTGGAAATCGCATTATACTAGCCATGATCCATGGGTGTGCATTAGTGATTTATGAGGCTGTGTGTATCTGACCCACCCAAAGGGAGAGCCGGTGGGGATAGTGAGATACATACGAAAATAAATGTGGGCAACCAAGGGCATATCAATTTGTGTTCTATTTATCTATATCTCTGACGCCAGCTCCCACCTGGAATTGCCGCTACGGGGTGGCCATAGCAACAGAGTCTCTATATCTAGTGAGCATTATTTTGTGATCTTAAAAATAAAGTTCCAAAAATCTGAAATGAGTCAGAGTTTGTCTGGTTAAAAAAGAAAAAAAAAAAAAATAAATAAATAAAAAAAATACAGTATTTAATTTATATTTTCTTATAATTTCATAATTCTGACACTTTCCTGAGAGAAAAAATATTCCATCTGGGTTCACACCTTGAATAATGATGCAATGAAACTCATCTTTATCAAAAATCAATTCCAAGAACATTCAAGTACTAAGCCATCATATATAATTTTCCGAAGGTTGCTGTTAGGTCCTTAATAATGAGTTTAATGTCAAGGATATGGAATGTTAATCTGAGGTCTAAACAAATGTTTAATGTGGTGGACTCTGTCTAACCCATTTTATTTCCATACTAGTTAGCTGTTTCCCATGTTAACATGGGAATGCTAGTTAAAAACTAAAACATGGCCTGATTTGCTTACATTAACACTGAAAATACTTTTCAAATAACTTGTCAGGAAAACAGGAAGATGGTAATTTACATGATAGCCAAACTCTCATGTCCAATGTTCTAATTGCTGCTGTTAGGTCTCTGACAAGTGAAAGTGGTGAGGTAACCATTACACAAAGTGATGAGGTAACCAGCGTGGAGCCAATATGTTTGGGAAAGATTCCGCAGATATTGCCTGAGAATTTAAAATGACATACATGAAATGCACAGAAAAAAATCCTAAATCTGATGTACCATTTACCACATCCAAAGCAAGGCAGCACAAGTAGACTCTTCCCTAAGCACAGTTCATTCTAATTTCAATCTTTAACAACCAAAGCCAATTTATATATTCCTAAAGAGAGCCACACCTGAACCAAAACACATGCACACACAAAATTCATGCAGATGTTAAAAATCTAAGATCTTGACTACCAAATAACTTCAGGAAATTCACAAATACTTACCAACAAGGGCCAATAGCAGCAAAATGAAAAGAAGTGGTATCCAAAGGAGGATTGGATTCTTCTTCACACGATCCTTTATTGACTCGAAGAATTCTGTAGTTACTGTTGTCATTTTCCGTCTGGTGGTGTTAATGGTCGATAGAATGGAATATCTTGCAGTCTTTTCTGATGTCGAAGACACATCAGATGAATCAGAAGCGGTAGAAGTTACTGCTCTGGCAGCCATCATAACAAAGGATGTGGTAATCAAAGTTGTAATTCGAGTAATGTTCTGCCAAGTCTTCTTGGTCCATGATACAACTGTACCTGAAAAGTCGAACTTGAATGTCATGCCACATAACCAGAAATGCATGGAATAACTACATGTGTGAATGTTGAAAGGTATGGTAAAACCTATACTTAAATAAGGAAATAAAGCATGGCTATGGAATATTCTATTATGATCAGCTACTACTAATGAATCTAATGAATGCAAATACAAATATCTACATTAATAGTATGAAACAGACAAGTGACAATGCAGTCTATTTGGTAGCTGGATTCACCAAGTTGAAATTGAAGAAAACTTCTTTGTCTTAATTGTTTCACAAATATTCTCATTTTGAGCTACCAACCATATGTATATATACATTTCTAACACTATACACAGACCCACTATGGCTGCTTTCACTAATAAACGATTTCAGAAAATGAATGCTGCCTTTACAAAGCATTCCCAACTATTATTCTCAAAAATCTGGGGTTAATTTCACTTATTTTTCCCAGTGTCCTTAAAGTCTTTTTTTATTTATTTATTTATTTATTTTTTTTTTTTTTGCTTTGTCGCTGTCTCCCGCGTTTGCGAGGTAGCGCAAGGAAACAGACGAAAGAAATGGCCCAACCCCCCCATACACATGTATATACATACGTCCACACACGCAAAATATACATACCTACACAGCTTTCCATGGTTTACCCCAGACGCTTCACATGCCCCGCTTTAATCCACTGACAGCACGTCAACCCCGGTATACCACATCACTCCAATTCACTCTATTCCTTGCCCTCCTTTCACCCTCCTGCATGTTCAGGCCCCAATCACACAAAATCTTTTTCACTCCATCTTTCCATCTCCAATTTGGTCTCCCTCTTCTCCTCGTTCCCTCCACCTCCGACACATATATCATCTTGGTCAATCTTTCCTCACTCATTCTCTCCATGTGCCCAAACCATTTCAAAACACCCTCTTCTGCTCTCTCAACCACGCTCTTTTTATTTCCACACATCTCTCTTACCCTTATGTTACTTACTCGATCAAACCACCTCACACCACACATTGTCCTCAAACATCTCATTTCCAGCACATCCATCCTCCTGCGCACAACTCTATCCATAGCCCACGCCTCGCAACCATACAACATTGTTGGAACCACTATTCCTTCAAACATACTCATTTTTGCTTTCCGAGATAATGTTCTCGACTTCCACACATTCTTCAAGGCTCCCAGAATTTTCGCCCCCTCCCCCACCCTATGATCCACTTCCGCTTCCATGGTTCCATCCGCTGCCAGATCCACTCCCAGATATCTAAAACACTTCACTTCCTCCAGTTTTTCTCCATTCAAACTCACCTCCCAATTGACTTGACCCTCAACCCTACTGTACCTAATAACCTTGCTCTTATTCACATTTACTCTTAACTTTCTCCTTTCACACACTTTACCAAACTCAGTCACCAGCTTCTGCAGTTTCTCACATGAATCAGCCACCAGCGCTGTATCATCAGCGAACAACAACTGACTCACTTCCCAAGCTCTCTCATCCACAACAGACTTCATACTTGCCCCTCTTTCCAAAACTCTTGCATTCACCTCCCTAACAACCCCATCCATAAACAAATTAAACAACCATGGAGACATCACACACCCCTGCCGCAAACCTATATTCACTGAGAACCAATCACTTTCCTCTCTTCCTACACGTACACATGCCTTACATCCTCGATAAAAACTTTTCACTGCTTCTAACAACTTGCCTCCCACACCATATATTCTTAATACCTTCCACAGAGCATCTCTATCAACTCTATCATATGCCTTCTCCAGATCCATAAATGCTACATTTATATTTCTTCTTTTTCATAACAGTGGGGAGGTTTTGATGTATACATAAGTGTTGCAGAGTAGGAAAGGGACTGGAAAAAAAACCCCAAAAAACAATGGATTTCCAAAGAAATATGGGTCTCTGCAACATTCTTACATCTTTTACAATTCTAAACAAATCTGTAACTCAACAAAGTAATAGTCATAACAGTACACTACAGATGCCTTTAATTAACAAATTCCATGACAAGATTCCAGCAAATCTACAGCATGGAAGTTTTATCAAACAAAATGCTGTGAACTACCAGTATTTTTTCACCTTCAAATGACAAGGTAAAGATTTATTCCATAAAATTATGTCCTTTAATCAATCCCCTGCATTCACAACCCTGCCATTCATCTTAAATCTATGCACAAATTTCTTTGTCAATTCAGTTTGTTGCTTGAAAGTATGGAAGAAAGGAAATATCTAAGCAGCATACTACAATTCTACATATCTTACTTTTTGGATTTTCCTCTTCTTCCACATCTTCAGCAATGGCTCCTTTGGCTAATGTGTAACCCCCTCTAGAAGTATCAACAGACAATGTTGACTTCATATGAGATCTGTTGACAGGTGTGCCAGCTCGACCAAGTGGAGTGCCACTTCTGGCTGTCAAGGGTGTAGCACGCATGGGTACTGTGGACTCAGTCCCATCATCCACATCACTTTCTGTATCTAGCCCACGATGCAAGGTTCTTGTAGTTGTAAATGCTGGAGCAAAATAAGCAAAAATATAAACACATTTTTGATGTGCAGAAAATCTTTAACTACATTATCATAATTTCTTAAGATCTAGAAAACTGTCCAATATCATATATGCAGAATATGTAGTGTACAGATACAAAAAGCTAATTACATATTTTTTTTCATACGACAACTCACAAGTAGTGGTGATGGTTCTAGTCACTGCAGAACCATTGATCTTAGGCATGACATCAATACTCCTGCTTCTGCTTGATCTCGTTCGTCTAGGAAACACTATCTGTTCTTGAACCTCCTCTCCATCACTGGTATCTGTAACATAAAGTAAAACCTCTGTGGATGAGTTGGCTTATGCTTCATATCTCCAAAAGCACTACTTCGTGTGTCTCTACACAATGTTCTTTAATATCATTAAACTTATCTTGTTTAAATGTAAAATATGTGAGAAACACACTTACCCCAAACTAAGTTACTTAAACATAATGTTTGTGGGCAAAATAAGAGCAGTATATGAGAAATATACTGCTAAATCTCTCTCTCTCTCTGTTCTGAGACAGCTGCAAGTGTATTGTGTTTAGTAATCATGTTCAATTCACAAAACTGCTTGAATCTTTGGTATATTTGTAACAATTACAAAGCACTTTATATAAGTGACATATTTTACCAAATTTGTAACAATTACAAAGCACTTTATATAAGTGACATATTTTACCAACATGAGACTAGATTAATTATTGTATTTAACATATGATAAAAAAATATACAAAGGTTTCATGCTTAGTGTTCCTCATTATAAACTACAAATTAAAAAAATATGAAATTAAAATGAAAACATAAAACTAACATCTTTTCTTGAAAAGTAATGCAAACAATATGAAGAGTGCATGAAGGAAATATATTAGCAAAACAAAGCATAAACATTTACTGAAAAGCATATAATAAAAAAAACATGCTAAGGAATACTAGACAGTACTAACACACCTGAGAGAGCATCCATGGGCCTCAATACGGTTCTCGTCCTAAGGTTAAGGTGGCTACTGTCAAAAGACAAGTCTGGTGCAGAGAACTCTGTTGACTGCACATAATTTGTGTCTCCAACCCTAAGACCCCGACGAGACATGTTAGGGGACCCGATCTTCCGGTCCGGGGTTACCCGATCACGGTAGGTGAGCGACTCACTATAGGTATAATCTGACTTGGGCTGCTGCCTGTTGGAAGACGATAAAAAATTTATGATCAACAAACTATATCCTATGTGTTTTAATCACAAGAAGAAGAGGGTCCATGAGCATACAATACTGTACTATTTACAGATACAGTCATGAATACCTACACTATAAACAATAACTCTTACTCCAGAAAGCTTCAAAAGTAAGTACTTACAAACCTCTAATCCCCCTGATAATACACTGTTAATGAGAGGATCATTCTCTAATCTCCCTCTGATCTCAATATGACTGTCCTGAAATCCTTAGTACCAACACATGTGTTCAGTGTTCTACCAAATTAGTTTCCTTACACAAATCAACAGCTAAAGGTAAAATAACTTCTGTAATCTTTAAGTCCAATAAATAAAAATAAATAGGCTTCTAAGAAAAGTACATTTCTATAAACCTGACTACTACTCAGGCATTCCAGTAAACTTACCTTGGCACCCTGCTGGTATAATGTCTTTCAATAATTACCCTTCACTGACTCAAGGATATAGGAAAAGGCTCAAGGAGGAACATGAAGAAACATTCATAAGGGGCTCTTTGCCTTAACATGAGTAACATGAGATGCAGCTATGAATAACCTCCATGAGTTGACCTACCATGATTTAAAATGGAAGCCCCTTCTGTAGGTATGCTTGGCCAAAACTCTGGACACATAGAGAAAATGAAAAGAACCCCATCCCAGTACATAATTTCTCTCTTAATACGGAGGTAAGATGGTGAACAGTTACTGAACAGGAAAGTACTACCTGCCTGGACATGGGGAGACTTAATGGCTGATTTGCAATGAGCCAGCACTTCAGTGCTTGTCATGTTTTGTTCCTTTCACTTAAGTAGTTCTCTTTCCTTTCTCCCTTAGCCAGATATGGGATACTGGCAGTCAATTCACAAACATGCCATCTCCCCATCTCACAAAAAACGACATCATGTAACTCACACTTGTTCTTTGTAACCCTAGATTTTCCTGCTGTGAATGTTACTCACTAACTCTGGCTGAAATGGTAGGGCTAGTGAGCACGTACTCACAAGTACTCTTTTGAATAAATGATGAGAAAGTAAATAATAGCATGAAGCTGAATGATGTATCACTTGTTCAGGTAAACAAAGTAAACAATAAAATTGTTTAAATCTATTAACATGTACCGTTAATGCCTGATACAGTATCTGGTATTACTTCAACTGAAAACTGGGAAATACTCTCATTTTCACGTATATAATACTATTCAATTTACCACTAGAAGAGGGAACTAATAACCTATCCTCTGAAAGCCTTCCTGGTTCCATTCAATTTTCACTAGCTTCGAGAGGCAGCATATATGAATATTTTCTGGCTTAATGATCTTTACCTGTTTAGAACCATCGAACCAAACAGTAATCATACATTCATGCCGCACATCTGTTACAGGCGAATCATGACAGGAAGGGTTTACTCTTTGGAGGGATGAGAGATTCCCATATCAACAAAGACTACGAGAGCTCTGGAAGAACACCCATGAGGCCATACCTGAGGTCAACAACTGAAGATACAGGTTGTAACACGATCACCAGATCCCGTGTCGGCCACCGCTCAGTCCACGTTACAGGTTAATCGTTGGGGAAACCTAATACCTTATTTCTCCTATCTTTCTCCATCACTTAAGCCATGTGTATCAAGGTGATGTACCTGAACTTAATCTGCGCAAGGTTACACCGCGAGCGAATGTTCTTTGGTGGGGATGTATCAAAGGCAGAGCAGTCTAAAGGTATCTAGATTTCCCTGCAACTGGAAGTCGAGCAAACTTGGGCTACAGGAACTTCTAGAAAGGTACTCGGGTAAATTACTTAATAAATAAACGGATGGTGATAGACAAGGAAAAGACGTAGCTAAGACGCCACTGGTAAACAAGCTTTACCATCCGGTAATGCTTGTTTACCAATGGCGTCTTAGCTACAACCAGGCCTCTCAGACCTTTCTGCGGTTTACTACTGACCCTTCATATGCTCTGGTTCAGATCAGTGACAGCACGTCGACCTCAGCAAGCCATACCGTTCTAATTCACTATCCCATGCACGCCTTCCACCCTCCTGCATGTTCAGGCCCCGGTCGCTCAAAAATCTTTTTCATTCCAACCTTCCATCTCCAATTTGGTCTCCCCATTCTCCTTGTTCCCTCCAAGGGATAGAGTGAATTGGAACGATGTGGTATATCGAGGTCGAAGTGCTGTCATGGACCGAACAACAGCATGTGAAACGTCTAGGGTAGATCATGGAAAGGTCTGTGAGGCCTGGAAGTGGATAGGGAGCTGTGGTTTCGGTGCATTACACGTGACAGTTAAGAGAATAAATGTGAACGAATGTGGCCTATTTTGTCTGCTTTCCTCGCGCTGCCTCGCTGAAGCTGGGGATTAGTGATGCTATTTCCTGTGGGACGGGGTGGCGACAGGGATGGATTAAGGCAAGCAAGTATGGATATGTTCATGTGTGTGTGTGTGTGTATATATATATATATATATATATATATATATATATATATATATATATATATATATATATATACAACACACATGAACTGAAGCTTTACTACGCTACACTACACCTGATTGTTCTCAGGCGGCCTGGTCAGGTTTGGCAGGAAACGGGTTAACCTATCTGGTCCTCAGAAGTATCGATGGTATGGCCACGACCGGTTATACGCATACAAACTTCGTTAACTTATAAGGGAATTTAGGTGCTAGCCCCTTGAGCACGACGGTACGACCACTGGATATATATAGTGGCCGAGCCCTTTTGTCAAAGTCGTCTTCGTAAGTTGCCGCAATTCTCACACTTCACACACAAAGCACTATCCTCAGACACCTCCAGATATTCTGTTTCTTTTTGGAAAGTCATATACCCGACCAGAAAGAGCAGCAGCCCCTACAGGATATAAATGGTAACCTGATCTCACTCCCAGGAGGCACCTGTAAAGGGTTCCTTGTCCCAACTCCCTACCATCATACGGTATGTACATTTAAGAATGCTCCCCCCCCCCCCCCAACCTTTTTCCACCAACCTCCACTACATGATGCTGTCCAGTGCCTACTGACAGTACATCAACCAATCCACCCCATCCAACCAGTCCATCTGCCTATACATCCCAACATAACCATCCCAAACCAATATTTCGTTCCCACATCCACGTCAGAGTTCAATTTCTCACAAGAGTTTACAAGAATCGTTCCGCATCACTTCTTCCCTCTGAAGCCACCAGGTAGTTTCTTCGATACCA
Source organism: Panulirus ornatus (assembly GCF_036320965.1). Lineage (NCBI taxonomy): Eukaryota > Metazoa > Arthropoda > Malacostraca > Decapoda > Palinuridae > Panulirus > Panulirus ornatus. The sequence goes on along the minus strand of NC_092246.1, from coordinate 21,469,376 downwards.
ATATTCATCCCACTGATCCTCAATGATACCAGCCAACTGATCTTACGAGTAACAAGTAATGGTCTAGACCCTACACTGCTTCATAATGTGGTTGCATTAACTACCTGTACGGTGCGGGGAAGGAGTCTTACACTCAGGGTAACCCTTCTCTTGTGTTAGTGTGTTAGTATTTATCTGTTTGTACGGTGCGGAGGGAGTCATACACTCGTGGAGGCCCCCCATCTCAAACTTTTTTCCATCATAGTTGTTTTTTTTCTATACCTTTTTACTCCATTCATCCATAAACATGGTTAATATAAATGTACTTCTTTCCATATTTTCTACCGTTTCTTAGTTTCCTGTTACGCTTTCTCTTTCAGCCGAGACGACGGGCAACTGAAAACCCTAATCAAAATTACCTTACTAAAACTATATACATCCCACCTCAGGTACCCAATTTATCGACCAACCCCTCGGGAAGGATGAACAGATGGCCTGACTGTGAACCGATTGCCGCAACCAGTGTTCGAACCTATGCGTTCGACCCCGGGCGGCCCGAAAACGCATCACGGTCAGCAACGCTATCCTCAGCACCAAAGAGGTCCATCTATCTATTTACCATTCAAAATCCGGATGGAAATCTCTCAAAATTTGGTGTCACGTGCTGCAACTAGATATGAGTGCCAGTGACAATTTGTCCAAGCGCGATACTCACTCCGAATTTTCAGCCTACAGTATTACATATGATTCAACTGACTGAAGAGTACATAAACATGTGAATGAGAGCCAAGCCTTACACCATGCACCTTCCCACTCTCTACGACCACGGTTGGTGTGTCCGTGTCACACAAACACACGTTCCTGGCATGCGATATATTCAAGCTACGTGATCCGGTAGGAGGGGTGAGTGAAAGTGTAGTGGCGGGAGGGTGCGCTCCCACACTGGTTCCCTTCACAGCGGTTCTATCTTCCTCACACGGAGCACCTCATTCCTCACACACTGTCCCCCTGGCCAGCACTGCCCCGTAAAAGTTCCTTCCTTCCATAAGTCAGTGTTCGTCCTGTGCTCTGCTATGGTAGTTCCTAATGATCTCAGGTCCAACCCCTAGTGGCAATACTGGCTTCGACCGTTACTGAGTCATGACATTCATTACCCGCCACAGATGGTATCTCATTAAGCCATCCACCCAGACAAATGTTACCCTCTTCTTCTTGGGGGGAGGTTTTTTTTTACACAGTTAAATGAAACATCTTTTCATTCCTACGTGCAACTGTGTGTGCATGTTGATCATAGGTCCTTAGTAGCCATCCCTCTCTATATCAGTTGCAGAGGGATGCTGTCATGGTTGAGAGCACCCGCTAGAAGTACCCTTCACAGTCAGGATCTGTAGACGCTTCTGCGAGGACTGTGGCTGCTAAACAATGTCCCTTGGGAAAGGAAACGCCAGCCCGTCTAGCCTAAGGACAACCATGCGTTTAGTGTGTCATCAGAAGGTGGACCCCACCACCATCACCACACACACAAACAAGGACTTCGTCCAGCATATCTTCTTTCACTCAAGCTTTCATCAATGACGCGAGAGCGTATCAAATAATTCCCGATCCTAAATTCACAAGAACTCCCCCCCCCCCCCCACACACACACACACATATATATATATATATATATATATATATATATATATATATATATATATATATATATGAGAAACTGAAGACCGGTAATGGAAGTGATGAGGTTTTGTGGGGAACAAGATAAATCACACGAATGTCAGCCGCATCACAGGATAACAAAGATGCTGCCAGCAACTCCGGTATATCTCTCCCATTCATCTTGGACTTTCGCTAAGACACCACTGTATAAACGAAATTCATACCATCTCACGAGAAGTGCAATACAAATTAAAAAATATACCATGGCATCACATCCCTCTGACTCAACGATCGAAACAAAGGCGGATATGAATTACAAAAGTCCTGACGGCCTTAAGATGAAACATATTTGCAGATCGTCAATGATATGTACCTTAGGCCACACCCGTGTGGTAGCCGGACACGTGTGTCAGTTCCAGTGTGGGAAGCAAGCGTGCCCACAACCCAAGGACTAAGTCACCCAAGCCGACCAGCCTTGGCCACGAATTGTTACGCAGGTGCTGTACTGCGGCATACAGCACGCCACCATCTCCACACGACTGGCCTCCACCTCAATCCACACTATGGATCTCTGGCCACCAGACTGCAATGACATATACACACACTCACACACCCGATCACTCGCGCCCTCCCTCAACACAGCTCCACAACAAGACTGCTTGCTCGCTAATCCCTCCCTCTATCTCCGCTTGCAAACAGAAAACGGGAACAAGCTGTGTCGCGTTTTACATCCCATGAATTTTAACTTTTCCATCAAGAGTTCAAATACATTTACAATAAACTCTATGATATTGCATCGCGAGAGACTAAGCTGTAAACAAACTGAATGACAAGGAAAAAATGAATGAACACAATGCACTAACCACTATTCGTCACAAGCCAGCAAATATCCGTATTCAAATTTCTCATAACTGCCAGTAGTAGTTCCACCTTTTTTCTATTTCCAAAATAATTTGCTGGACAAAACTTTCAGTTAAGTACCAGATGAAGACAACAAAATCTTCCCTGTTCAAAATTCTTTAAAATGAGAATGTCGGGCAGTATGGCAGAGTGGATTTGGAGATGGTGGAGGGTTGGGGGAGTCATGTTGATGGTGGGAAAGGCCTAGCAGGGGTATACACTGTAAAGTGGGTTAGAGTACGTAAGGGAAAAATGGCATGGAAACAGCGTTAAAATGGGCAATAAGCTGGGAGAACCTAGAGGGAATGGAACCGTGTCCTAAGGGAGAGACAACGTGTGAGGCTGGAGGATGGTCCCAGATCGGGTCATGACGAAATGGTGCGTAGCCGCGTCGCCGCCCACACGCCCCGCCCCGCCCACGCTAGCAGGGCCTTTCACCACCACTATTATGCTACAGTAAACATTGGTATTTTCCCAACATCTGCAATGCTAATCCATTACACTACTGACTACAGCAAGAGTAACGCAGGTGTACTTCCTGACTTGAGAGGAAATATGTCAGTAATATACGTGTAGAAGAGCCAGTAATGGCAGCCTCAACACCTGTAGTCTCCGAACACAACAAACCGCAATACCTACATTATCTGAAGTCATTGTATCCGAGGAAGAACACAAATGACGGGTTACAGACAGGTCACAATGGGGTGGGCTCCCGGGACCCCACCCGCCCACACACAACATGCTGTCCTTTGTCAAATTCTGGCAATGCTGCCGTCTGCATCCTGCCCGCTCACCTCACCTGCCCGGCCAGGTAGTCCTCACCTTAAAGACACCATACCAACCTGTGGGTCCAGCTACTTGCTGATACACACCCACCTCAAATCACCGCCACACATTCCACTGACCTTTTCCGATACATCGTAGCACAAACCAGACTTCACTGTAGACATACTGTACCCCGGAGGAGGAGGTTCCTCAACACCGTCGTGTTCAGAACGTTTCATCAGCTTCCCAAGCATCGATCAAGTGAGTGAAGGAACGCCCAACCACAACCTCTTGTCAGCGCTGCCCTCCAGGTAGCTGCTTGCTTCACCGAGGTCGGCCAGGCCTACAACCTTCACCATGCCACAACGACATTCGCTGACCCGCAACCCATCTGATCCTCCCCTTCAGTAATACCATGGAGATGTGAATCCACTCTCAACTGTATGGTTTCCGACCTTAGAATCTACAACAATAACTGAGATCATCACGTTTCAGCACCGAGACATCACCGTAACCTTGCTGACAAGCAAGACATAAACACAGGTAGCAGTGGCCTTGACCACCACAACAGAGGAACCACTAGTCACATGTCACACCACCCTGATCATCTCCCTTTACTGCTACTTCATACACAGATGACCAAGTCCTTTCGGGACAGCCTGCCACCATGCTAACACAGGCCCCGCCGCGCAACTCACCACACCATCCCTGACACACTCCATCCACCACTGCTCCACAACTGAGTCTACAAACAGGTATTGAGAATGCTGACGCTTCCCCCCGCCGTTTACAATGTTTACGATGCAGGTTGTGTGGCACACTTCCTCCCACCCCAGCCTCCTCCTCTTTCCTTCCCCCGCCCACACTGCTACAACCCACGCCAGCCACATACCACAACAACTGCTACTAACTTGCGACAGTCGTAGATTTTCATTCCGCTGTAGTGATTACTATACGTGTTGCAGGGAGAATTTAACATTCGTCCTGGCCCCGTCTCCAGACCATGCGTGCGTAACTTGTTTTCGCACACTCATGGACTCCCGTTTACGTAAAATACTTTATTCATGGATATCTACAAGAGGGAGGATGAACGGCAGGGTTGGCTACGAGCCAGATGCCCTGTCCAGGACAAAAACCAAGGCCTGTTAGATAGGTACGTTGCTATGCAAACCAATACACTACGAAGGATCACGGGTGCAGTCTCGCGTTTCTACTGAGGTATTCTGAATTACGTCTGTTGATTCCTATCTCACCTGGAAAAAAAATCTAGAATTTAACCCCTTGAGCAAGAAGGTGTGACCCTTAAGTTTAGAGGTGTGACTGTTTACCTGACCTTGAAGGACTGGGTCAAGGGTTTCGCCATCATACGACTAGAACGCGCTGTCATGTTCAAGGATCGCGCCATATTTAATGATCGTTCAACTCATGTTCAATCATCGTATCATTATAATCAAAAGACTAACGCATCAACTCCCACATTGTAAGATACTATGAACGTGTCCCTCCGAACGACGCCTCGCGTTTACCAAGTACTTGCGTAGACGACCTTCCTCCCTCCACCAGGAATAGTAGTCGTGCTTGGCCACCAAGGTCGTCCATCCCTGCACCCCACAGTCCTCACACATACGAGACGAAATCCATCGTCGACTTACAGCTTCCAAACAAGACCCACGGCAGCGCAAATTCTAACGTGTTTACCCTAAATAACATTGAACAATAATCACTCGTGGTCCGCATGGCGTAAACCCCACGGACAATCCATCATTGCCTGTCACTCCTACACACCCATGGCGGATGATGGGCCCGGAGGCGCACTTGTGACCAGGTCACCAGTGAGAACCCTAAGAACCATGTTTATATGACGTATACATCTCATGGTGTGCTCCAGACCACTTACCACTATCACTACCAAGCAAACTCTGGCCCTATCCCATATGGTATCCACAACCCAAGTACCATAACACGGTACAGATCACCTAAGTACCACATGGCACCCACCATGTAACGTAACACCTACAAACATGGTACCCAGCAACCATGTGCCCTCACACCCGTCGCCACCACTAGCCTTACCTACAATACCTTAACAGGAATGGGCAGGGCGCGCAAGAGCATGACATCAGATTTTATGTGAAGCTGTTGGTCCCTCAGTATTTCAGGAACCATCAAAACATGCGTACTATAAAACGTACTCAAGTGATTCCTCTCTCTCTCTCTCTCTCTCTCTCTCTCTCTCTCTCTCTCTCTCTCTCTCTCTCTCTCTCTCACACACACACACACAAGGGATAAGGTCCAAGGAGTTTAAAACTCTCTTCTCATACAATACACACTGAAAATTGACATACATACACACACACACACACCACGGAAGGGCTACCGAGGAAGCCAATATAAAAGAAACTGAATGATAAATGCCACGGTGTATTCACGGTGGAGCATAACTAACGCCAACACCAGTGACCTGGGATGGGAGAGGCGGCCACGGAAAGCACTGATCTTGAAGGAATTTGATTCACAAAAATGCCTGGGCATGATGGAAACAACCCGTATGTTCTCAAGGAGTGTGAACTAACACATAAGAAGCCTCTTGAAATGTTGGTAGAGGTTACAGTGCCAAAACAGTGAAAGAAAACAAATGTTCCGCCTCTTTTTAAGATGCACAGGTAAATGTTACTGAACTGCAGAGAAGTGTAGACTGTGTGTTCCTGGACACCTACAAGGCCATTACTACTAAAGAGGGTGGTACTGAAGCTGGATTTTCAGGCAGGTATATTAGGGAAGACTCCTCTGGTGGGTTAAACATTGTATGAATAGAAGGGTACGGAACACGCACCTCAAATATTCCTCTTCTCTGTTGGTTGGGGGAACAAGTGATGTGACCCAGGGCTCTGTCCCGGGGCCGCTACTATTCTGTTTACTACTTACCTCATCAAACAAACAATATGAACAATGAATACTTCACTGAAATATGGAAAGTAAAAGCGACCATAGGTCCGTTTGGACAAAATTTTACACTACAAAAATGGCGAAAAAGAACTTCACTGACAGCACGGTAAAGTGGCCGCGAGGTCGCGGCAAGAAATGTGTTAAGAGAGAGGTCCAGTGATTCTGTAACAAGAGAATTGTGGATGGATGGAACAACCTAAGTTATAAGGCTATGAAGGAAGAGAAAATACTCAGGCTTGTGAAGCTCCATGACTATAACAATGTTCAACAACAGATGGTACTCCACGTGTAGACCTCCCTCAAAAACAGGTACCTAAACACACTCAAAAAAACAAAGGGTCCGTAAATGTGGCGTTGAGGAAGTTTAACATGTTTAGATAATGAAGAAGGATTAAGATGGAATCCCAAGCGTGCAAACACTCCCTCCTCGTATTGCCCTGGGATTATCCCTCAGTGAAATGCACAAACACTCGAACATGCCCACAGCCAACATTCCCACGATAACAGAAATAAGCATCTTATCTATTTAGTTCTTTTGGAATAAAATTAAAACAAAAAATTCTTTCAGTATGGTCGTGTGAAAGTGATGTATTACGATCTGGAGAGAACATAAGGCCAGGTAGTATCATCAATACTGGCTTCCTACTGAGCGCTACTGGCAGAGAACAACCCACCTAGATATCGAATTTTCTTTAATCGATGAAGCCACAGTGGTTAACTAGCACGAATGTCGGCAATACACACTGTTAACAACGCCTTGACCACGACGTTAAAACCTTTGAGCACGACAGTGTGACCTCCTCTGACCTGACGCTTACAAGGTGAGGTGGAAGGCTAAGCCTTCATACCCATGGGACGTATGTACATACCTTTAAGCTCATGCGTCGTACCGTCGTATTTAAAGGGGAATAGGAACTTGGAGAGGACGACCAAGTACAGGTCACAGCAGACATACCCAATGAGTACCTGAGCCAGCCAGGTTGCAGGTGGGCACCAGGGAGGCGGCGTGGTCACCGCCACCAGACCTGACTCACTAATGAGGGATTGATGAGGGAACTAAGGTGGCCCAGAATTCACCAGCCCGCCATACTAGGTTGGTGGGTGGGTGTCCAGTAGGAACAGCCCCCCCTCCCCCCCCCCCCCCCACACACACACTATCAGTGACTACTTCCAACACTCAAACTTCTAAAAGTAGGCTTCGTTTTAGAGAAAAGAGGGGAATGGGTGGATGGTAAGTATCTGCCACTGAAATGCAAAGGAGAGTGGGAAACATGCTGGACCATCAGGCAGGATCAAGGGGGAGATCCTTCAATGGACTGAACATTAACATAGAGGAAGAGACCATAGAATGCACGTAAAAGGAGCCTTCTCGATTTGGGCTGGTTAGTCAAAAGGCTCAGCCCTAGGACCAAAGCTCTTGTTCATCAATATAGATGACTTCCTAGAAGGACTGGACTTAACTATGTTTGCAGATGATGCCAAGGTCATGAGGGATGAAAAGAATGATGAGGCTTGCATCACCTATAATGTGATTAAAATAAACTCGAAAGTGACAACAAAGACTAACAAATACATCCGTTTTCCATGTCAAGTGCAACTCTTGGATTATTCCAATCATGTACAACAGAGACTTTGAAATCTGAGCCCAAAGTCCTGATGGTTGTAATCAAGTACGTGTAGGGCCTGTTTGAACCATGACGACTGGCGCAAGGAGAGTGGAGGTGGAGGAATCCACACAAGATCTCAAAATAACGACGCAAGGTATAATAAGCATGAACGTCTTTCACATATTCATCATCAAAGCCTAGTATAAACTTCAAATAAGTCTCACTATACGCAATCTACAAAAAATAATTCTTGATTACGGACATCCTCCACCTCCAACGGATACTCCAGCACCATCAGTGATAACCACACTCACACGAGGCCACCATGCCAACAGCCTAGCCCAACTTATACGTCTCGCTTACCAATGCATGCCTGGAATGCATGACGATGTCGCACTCAGCGTCCGTGAACGAAAAACAACAACTGTACGTTTGCTATAAACTTTGTTTAAAAATTCGATTTTCTAAAATTTACAGATCGTCGCGGTAAGCCAATAACAATGCTGTAGCCCGACTCTCCACACAACCACACTCGAAATATTGCGTTTATGTTGCACCACAAGCCACCCTATGCTGTCACGCATATGTGTGTGTGTGTGTGTGTGTGTGTGTGTGTACACATGACTAGTAGTGTGTGAGCATGCATAAAAGCAGTACTGAAGTCATGGTACACACGGTATAAAAAATATCTTCCCAGATGGATTCGATGAATTTCGAAAAGACCAATACAACTGTTATCTCGGCAAGGTTGGTAAGCGGGAATGACAAGACAAAATTCCTAATAATAGCGGTAGCCCTACTTTCAAATTTTTTCTATCGAAATATGAAATCAATCTAGTTACGGGAAATGACAGGAAACGTCGCAAGCAGTTGATATAGTATCATGAAAGCAGGGTTACTAATGTGAGGCCGGACCAATGACAATTCTCAAAATCCTTCATCCACAGTTATATTATTTCACACAAAAGGTAAGATATTTCTTTTAACGTGTACAAATATTCAAGGTTACGAGACGTGGCAGCACGTGTAAAACTTTCTCCCTGGTATATTGTGACCGCAGTTAAACACATGATTCAGCCCGACACACAAACTATATATATATATATATATATATATATATATATATATATATATATATATATATATATATATATATATATATATAAACAGCTCGTAAATGCTCTCGTTTTCTGTTCCCAACTATATATATCCACAGGCTGCCGCTACCAGTGCAGCTGTGGCAAGAGACGAACCATTGTGTATACACGCATACGTGAGGCGCCCCCTCTCCAACCTGAGCACACTACCTGACGCCAACCATCACAACTACAAACTCACACACACACAGTTCATCATTCCTATTCATAAAAACCAGTAGGACCAGTGCAAAGCTAATTCAACGATCCTTGCGAAGTATGTTCTCACATTCTCAATCTGCGTTAGTGGGCTGCCTCGACTGAATATGACAAACAAAATTATCAGATCACCGAGATGAAATAATCCTGTTTGAATAAATGTCGTGTTATGAAATAGATATGCTAAAATAAACGTAAGTACAGGTACTAGTTAAAATAAACTTGAAAACAAAAGTAATCTGTGATTTGCTGGCTTACATAGGACACTGCTTAATTAAAAAAAAATAGGGGCCCCTCGAGGGTTGATCTCCCTCCTATAATTAACGAATACGTGATTACAAATAATCAAAAAGGTTACCATTAAGTGTACAATGTAAAATTTCCTAAGTTTCTAAGATGAACCGGTATAATCCTAACTTCTAAGTTCTCTCTCTCTACAGCTGTGACATATATACTTAATATTTCGAAAAATTAATGAAGTTGTATGTACATGCTTGTAGAGGTATATCATCTAAACATTTAGCATTAATAATCAAATGTGGTAACGCGAAGCTACTGGCTGAACTGATGGCCGTGACCCTACACTGGTTGGAAATGAAGAAATTAACTTCACTGCACATTCACTATAACTGTGAGCTTGTATCCATAATGTAGTATTGTTCATAATTCATCAACATAGGATAAAAACTGGGTCTCTGACCCCATAAATGTTTTACTTCAATTTCTAACGCCAATCAGCATCAATGTGATGCGATTCTAAGAAATGAACTTTGAATATTTGCACTTTTGTTATCTATAGCCCTTTTCGAAAACAGTATACATCATTTACGAACGCACTATTTCTGGTAATAACATTCCAACATCAAGCCTTTCCTATCAGATACAGTAAAGCGGCTCAACACAACTTTCATCGAGTATGCCGCCACTTCCACCCTCAGGTTTCACCAAACGTCACCAACACTGTTCTTGCCTGCATCACTTGTGGAAACGTTAGGCCTCCCTTTCGTTTAGTCCTGGTGAAGCTGTGAGCACAACATGGATCAAGGAGAATCACCAAGTAACATAAGCAAAGTCACAATGAAGGGGACACATGCAAGTCAGGTGTGCTAGGCTACGTAGACCGCCGCCCAACATCCTCCACGCTCCCACACACACAACTACGCCAACACACACGCACACACACGACCGCACGTCTCCCACACCATTATAACTACAACACACTTTACAGTGTACCTCTATATGCACTAAATAATCACGAAATAATCCGTTAAAGGATAGCACACGAAAAATAATTAAGGCCAACTAAGCGAACCCGAGGGCGATGGTGCTGGTAAGCGCTGGGCGGGAACACTACGTATCTAGGCTGCCAGCAGGTACGAGAGTTGGAACTCTTGGTTAAACACCTACGCCAATTTTTTTTTCTTATAGTCCACGCGATCCCTTCCTACCTATCCACTACCTTCGGTATATTTTGTGTCAGTAACTATATGCCGACCAATTCAACACGAGAGGATGATTTTATGAGGTAAACCGCACAAAAATAGAAAACGTGAATAACGGAGAGAAACCACATAACCTAAATTCATCACCTGACCTAACGCGACACTAGACTAATAATCACCAATATCTATCAATCTATAAGCAAACGACGGGCACATATTTTTCTATGGAGAAGGAAGTAAGTGAAACAAAGTCAAACGCTGCTGCCTCTGTTGATTTTCGACATACCAGGTCTTCCCCTAACACAGGTCCTTAAGAAAGCCTTACTCTGAAAACTGTAACGGTAAATCTAACACAACGTTTCATTTGTACTGATTGATGAGGTCTTCTGCCACGCTCTGAATCACCTGGAGGAGACTTCTGCCGTATTTTTTCATTTATCAAAACATCACATAACACTTGTTAAACACCATAATTACATATCACTACATTTTTTTTCTTTCAATATTTGTTGACGTGCAGGAGGGTACGCTGGATCAGAATCATTGAATCGTGCCTGATTTATATCTCCAGTGAGTAAATTACAGCGGTAACTACCCAGGAAGAATGTCACACAAGCCCTTTAACAATGAGCTCAACCCAACTTGACAGCTGTTTTCAACTAATGGAAAATTTTATTATATGTTTCACACCTACATGTCTAAGATTCATCCACAAAACAAAAATCCTTTCCTCTGAAAAGGAGTACGCAAGAAGTGCTCCATCTTTTCGCAACGTGCCAACTGGCTTTGTCATAGGCCCACTGTATGACGGTAATCCCAGACTTCCTTACACCATGCAAAGCATAATGGATACGTGGGTATTAAGGCCTGTCCTTACCTCTCTTTAGTGGAGTCTCCCTGCTACTGAGTGAGGCACGTCATAGAAAATCGAAGCCTGTCCCTCACGTTACCCGTTTTCTATGGCACAGAGACCAAAGTCCCGACACACCTCAGGTTTGTCAGTTATCGCGTCCGCTAGTGATATTATTCAAATACACATACGCCAGTAATTTTCTACGTCACCTTCTACTGTGTAAGGAGATCAAAACATACCATACACGGCTGGAATCTTGAGTCGGCGGTTCTCATCGCCATCATCCAAGACTAAACACAAAACTTTGCAATAGGGAAGCTTTACATTACCCATTCCGTCACAATATGGGCAGTCAAGCCATCCAATGTAACCATAGGTATCATCCCTCTTTCCCGTATCATATCCATGAAATAAACTAATCATATGGGGATCAAGTTATCACAGACCTTCAACAATCGAGCTCACAAAACCCGCGATGATCCTAATTAACTGGGTATAAAGTAGATACACTTAATACACTCTCCCCGACGAATACCTAGCATATTCTGGCCTTTCTCCACACATACCTCCCCGGCAATGACACTGACCAGAGACGCTGTCCTATACACAAGTGGGCAGCCAGAATACTGTTCTAATTCAATATATATATATATATATATATATATATATATATATATATATATATATATATATATATATATATATCACTTCATTGAGGGATATCCACATCTTCGAGAACCGTGTGAGCGTACAAGAGGAGAACGCTAAATCCCATCCCACAGGACGGGAAGGCAGCACACCACACACAGGATATCAACACCCTTCGTGCCTGCGTCCCGACACACGACAAACAAGTAACGAACGCCGTTTCTCAAATCAAATTCAACTGTAGGTATCTTCAAGCGTTGTTTTTCTCAGAAAAACTCTATTGCAGGTATCTGCAAATGTAGTACACACCCAGACTTGCAATGGATGACTTACTGATGAATCATTAACAAGCAGTAACACCAGACATGCTTCCTGCACGACCAGGTATGTTTACGTAGGGCCCAGGGCAAGCAGCTCAGGTTTCTCAAGCAAGTCAGCAGACCTGTCTGTGTGGCTGTTACACCAGCCACCCACACTTCCCGCCCCACAGCACAAGTTCGCCAACTGCTGCACGGAGGCCTCGCGTTGCCCGGCACGTGTCAACAGATGGTAATGGAAAATAATGAAATAATTCCGAGACTGTACTGGAAAATAATAAATTCCGAGGCAGCTGGAAATAGTAATGTAATTCCGGGATTGTACTGGAAGATTATACTGTAATTCCAAGATGTGACAGAAAATAATAATATAAATATATACACTGCAGTTCCTTTATTCAATATTCTACAAAGTAATCGAATGCCAAAAGTATCTGATAAAAATTTTCACGGTGATTCCATGTACAAAATGCTGAGGACTTCACTAACTTCGACGTATGTGCGAATCAATAATTTCAGGATAATTTTGGAGGGCTAGAAAGATCATGTAACTCCTTCAAAATATGTATACTGTGCACAATAAATATACATGTCCAAATGAAGCTTGATGGTTTTTAATAATAGGGCAAGAGCGAGTAACTGAGGGTGGTAAAAAAAAAAAAAAATGCCGCAAGGAACGTGTGCCGAAGTGACCGAGATAATTATAAGGCTCGAGGGAGAAAATAGCTGGTTTGTCAAGTACAAAAAGTTGGATACAAAGTGTAGGACCTAACCTCCACGATGAAGTCCATGATTTTTCCCCTATCACTATATTTCAGTCGGTTGTCCTTATTTCTCCGACAAGGGACAACTGACCTAGATCTGTAGAGCACATTAATTTCTTCATCCACAACGACGGTTCTACGTATTTCCTGAACGAAAGCCAGTGAGGAACTGACCGATCGAGGGGTGCGTCTGGCGGATACCGGTCGATGCTTGCAATACCGTCAACAGTTCACAAGATTTAGACTAGTTAAATCTCACGTAATGGTATCCTGGTAACATTAATGAAAAGGTGCTTCAAAGTATATGCTTAACACTAAACAAGTGGGCAGAACATTTGGTCATCCTTAACGCTGAAGAAAAACACTGCCTGAACATGATCTGTACACGTCGCTGTGCACCTCCAAGTTACACTGACCTCCGAGGCAAATACGTCGCAACATGAATCATCAAAAACAAAAAAACAAAAAAAACAAAAGAATCTATTCAGGTCGGATTTCCTTTACTGTGTATATCCACTTGATACCGTATTTTCTCAATGAAAGAAAGAGATGGTTTGCTGAGTGTGTGTGTGTGTGTGTGTGTGTGTGTGTGTGTGTGTGTGTTATGCAAGACATTTGCAAGAGAGGTCCTTCCCCGCTCCACATCACTACCCCAATCTCGTTGGGAAGGGGGGGAGGGGCTAGTCTTACGTCACCCTATACACCTTCCCCAACTCACCCTGAATAGAAGGTGGAAATGACTCACGTGAGGAAGAACAAGTGACTGGGATGACAAAAGTGAAAATGAAGGACTTCAGTGACGTAAAATAAAGGCCTTGCGTGATAAGGAAAACATGAGGCTTGTATATGAAAAGCAAAATGGATGATTTAAGAAGGAAAAAAATGTTAGCCTTACGACCTTCAAGAGAAAAATCATAGCACCCAACGCTACACACTGAAAAACATACCACATCATTACACAGTCTATATTACCACCCAGGTGGTGGAGGGTACAGAGGCTGTGTGGGCCACCGCCTGAAACCTGACTTATCAACAAACTGTAGATGAAGATGGATATCTACTATCAACGCTGGGGAATACGTAAAGTAATGACAAGAGAATGAAACAGAGCACCAAGATCGAAGTGACTGACATGATAAGACTCCAGATTACTTAGACTGGTACAAATTTCATATGTAAAAAATGAAAACACAAAGACAAAGGAATGCTGTCAAGGATTTAAAAAATATTACAGTAATGTTTCTACTCACTGGATGACGTGCTCATGTAGGGCAACATTTCCCCAAGCAAGCAATGCACAACGGGGGAGGCGGCCTCCGCGTACTGCTCCTACATTCGCCTATCATTTGTGTCTTGGTCAAAAGTGATCAAAACTATGGGACATCGACTCCTATAGTCGTCAATGCACGTATCATCCGATTCAGAGATAATCATCTTTTTCTGCTTCTTACCACAAGGCTCCGTGAGGAAATAATAACTGGCTCGTTTCAAAAGTCGGCGTGTTGCAGCTGAGGTCAGACACTTACCCTGGTTACAGGCTTGGGAAGGCAGCAGCAACTGCTATAGTTGTGGGGCTACGTAAGGTTAAACACAGGCAGGAAGGTACTCACTTGATGTCCTTCAGAAGCGAGGAAGCTCTCTTCTTGTTGGCCATCCTGGGTTCATGCTACACTACATCTACCTGGCCAACACTCTCAACCGTCTTCTATGTACACGCCAGTCTCCTCTAGTTACACTTTAAATTCTATATGCACATAGTTTTCTATGTAGGGTCTATGTAATCTCTAAAAGGTCTGTCTTTTCTATAAGGTCAAAGTTTTCTTTGTATACAACTGTTCTCTATAGATTCACTTAAATGATCTTCGTCTACTTACACTTATCAATATAGCTATACACTTAAACCAACTTATGTTAGTCGCTTCACAGTCTGCGACAGATGTTCGTGAATCACGACCTAAAAATCAGAAGTTTTCACTTCCACAGTTCACTTGTCTTTGCTATATAGTGAAGAAACAGGTATTCAGTAACTTCCATATAGTTCCCTGTAGCAAACGCAACACGCCAGAGTCAAGCAAGCAATGCGCCCTAAGGCAAACAAACTAGACTCCATGTCTAAGTGAGGACGTCTTCAAATTAAACCTACAAATCCTCGGAAAACTTCCCATCCGATACAGTCCGGTGTTCACAGGAGATAAATAATCCCTTCCCTAAAGCACAACACACAGCGCTTCCCGAAGCCTGTGTGCTGAGTAAAGAAGTGCTGGCAGCACCTGTCATACTAGTAGTGTCTGACACCGAGGACCTACTGAACTTAACATGTGTGCAGACCGTGTCACCTCCACCAGGTTACTCCACCACCAGCTCTCCTCTCTCTCTCTCTCTCTCTCTCTCTCGTTATCAACAACTACACCCCTACAAAAGACACATCTTGCGCACATCAATAAAAGTGGATATAACCATACTAACGGATTTGTCTCATTCCCGACGGGAGGGAGTCAAGTATCAACACAGTGTGAGTAAGGCCCCAAAGGGAAGCAGCCTGCTATGCTACGCTAATACTCACTACACTCATCCTAATACTGGGTCACCTGCAGAACCAACGAACGTGGGTTCAACGTGATTTCAGAAGTATATTCTTACGAGAAAAGGGACACGATCCACGATACGGCGAGGTACCTGCATTACAGCAATGTCCGGTGCAAGCGGCTGCGCAGGTATGTGCATCTAGGTCAACAAAAATGAGGATAACAGAACGAGGCTCAATACAGAGGAAGGAATGGTTGAGACGGTGAGTACAGGAGTGTTGGTTATGGTCTGGTCAACCTGACTCTGCCTGAGGTGAGACGAAGCAACAGGGAGGTGGATCGACAAGAGTAAGGGAAGGAGGCTGGTTTCAAATGTTGATAAGTGCTTTGAACTAAATAAGGACACCTAGGTGAGACGATGTGGATAGGGGAGGAGGCTATGTTGACAAGTAAGAAGACCGTGTGATAGAGTTGAAGAATATGTGGACAGGGAAGGAAACTGTATGGCCAAGAGACGTGCTACTGGTAACGGCTGGTCCCACACCCGCACCCCGCCACGTCGCCGACAGCTGCTCTGCTCCCCCCAACACCCCCCCCCCCCCCAGCACATACAGACAATAGCAGCAACCATATCTTCCATTAAGCTGCCCTCATCTACCCTCCCCTCATCGCACAGCTGACATGTCCCTGACTATAAGCGTCCCGTCTCTCCCCCTCGGACGCGGCTCCCTTCCCGCCCTTGTCTGCTCCAGCAAAAGAACCATCGCTGTCCCAGCACCATCGATCATGGTGACTCTCCCCCACCTCTCCGTGCCCACCCCAACTCAAAAGGTACGCCATCGTAATTCCACTACTCGGGATGTAAAACTTCATTATATTTTTCCCCTTATAAGTTTTCCTTAAAGGCCAAGACATTATGGTTATACAATGTTGATGTTGATGACATTTCTAGGTGGTGTAAAAGTTCAGCTGTGATCTCGCCAGCGAAATACGGGGATATTCCAGCAAATGTGGCACACACACACACACACACACACACACGCGCTGGTCTGAGCTGGTTGCTGCGACCGGATCGTCCGTGTGACCCTGACCACCAGCACAGTATCGTTGCCCTCCACTACCCCCATCAAACCTACAGTCTTACCCCTGACCCTCCTGCCCTGCACGATAAGCCGGCCAGGCCCACTTCCCTCGCTACTACACGTCCTCAGCCCCGTGGTCGGGTCCCTGATCGCGACGGTATCAGGGACCACAGTCCTGCACTACGGGGAGACCTCCAGCCCATCCATAAGTCTGCAGCAGGAGAGCCACGCCCAAACGCACACCCGTGACGTCAGCGACCCCAGCGCGTGGCGGGCGGTACAGATACACTGGTGATGATGTCACTGCTACCGAGGACGTCGTTACGTCATCACCAACCGTCACGGGGAGGGCTTCACCAACGGATCTTGCGTCCTCACCATTCAGAGGTTATTAAGGTGGTATTCACAACAACATACAACCCACACCGGGGCCAGTGGGTCTTCCTGGCACCACTCGCTCCTCACATCAACTCTCACCATCTGAACTACATGACTTCAGTTTACGCTCCACTTAAATCCTTAAGTTTAAATTATTTGTGTAGGTAACCATGTTCGCCTTTCCTACTGTCTGTGTTTCGCTACTAAGACGTGTAGATGTCGTGTATAAATGTATGCATGGCAATGTGTGTACTGCTGTCACAATGTATGGACTAAGGAAGTATGAATATCTGCGTATATATGTACGTATCCAATGTATGTAAGTCATGTGGCGGTGCAAATGAGTGTGCGTGGGTCGTTACATTTGAGTGTGTGTGTGTGTGTGTGTGTGAAAGGAAGTGTGGTGTGAGAAGCACCTGCTGGGGTCACGTGGCCAAGTGAGGTCTGCCCACCCGGGCCGCTCGCCTCCTATACTTAGCCAAGCACTAGGGCGGCCGGCGGCGGCGACACAAGCACCCTGCTGCCCACCACCACCACCACCAACTTAGCGGCCAATCCCCCTCCCTCACCGCCTCCTGCCAACATCTGCCACTATCACCCGACTCACGAGATTGAACTTCGCTGAACTCTGAACTTCAAGCGCCAACTTCTTTCCAACTCACCAAGTCCCCATCCACACACCCTGGAGGACAAGGCGGCGGTGCAAGCATGGCGGCCGGGTATGCACGGTGACTAAAACTGGCCCCAGTTGGCATCCCGGGGAAGATGTCTCGGCGCGGGGATAATTTGGTCGCCATACAGGGGATCCGTCACCCCGGGCGACCGACTTCTTCCACACGCGAGCGTCACACGAACCTCGCCTCCACCGTCACACACCACACTGTGACGAGCCTGACCTAAGGTATGATGCTTGTTGGCCTATTTCGCCAGACTAAAATCCCCCAAACTTTCCACTCTTCTTGTCAGTAACCGTCCTGGCCCTTCTGACTACCGTCCATTACTCTCACCTCTACTGCAAGGTAAGTCTTCACAACCCTCCCTCTCCCCCTCACTCTCGCTATGTTTCGAAGACTCAGACTCCCAGTCCTAGTGTAGCTCTCGCGGGACAAGCTCTCCTGGTGATTTTTCCTGACCCCCACCTCTGGTGAATCAATTCTCGTGGACTTTGACAACTCTCGTGGCATTTCACTGGGTGTGACATAAGTCTCTAAGCACCACACTTCCTTTCATTTGACTTCCCCGATTCTTCTTGGTTTTCTGGTGTAGTCTGCTTCACGGTTGCTCTACTGCGGTGGTTGCTGATCTGTTAATTTCTCGCCCTTGTCAACAGTGGCGTTCTTCAGGGCTCTCAAACAGACGCGCTTTCTACTTTTCACGCACGACCTTCTTCACGAAAACATGTGATGTGATTAACGGTAGGCTGGAGATAAAATAAGAGAGAGAGAGAGAGAGAGAGAGAGAGAGAGAGAGAGAGAGAGAGAGAGAGAGAGAGAGAGAGAGGGGGGGGGGGGGGGGGTTTACGAGAGAGGCGCGTGCCGGGCTTAGACCTGGTGAATCTCTAACAACAACAACAGGTCGTCTTTTCCCACAGTCAACCCTTTTCACTAAGACGTCGCGTCGTCCACAATACGTTCTTCAACTCATTCTCCTGACCTTCCCCATTCTGTTACTTATTCTTTTTTCCATACTTGGTCATATTTTCTCCTGTAATTCTGACCTATGTCTCCAAAACAGGGAAGAAGCAACCTGGTTCAATTCACCTGGGAAAAAAAAAAAAAAAACCTACCCATATTTCCTTCTAAATCGAACTCATTGTCGACTGTCAAATTTCAAATACAACTCATCCTTACAATAAAATAAACATACGAGGTACGTACATCCAAACAGTCCACTCTCATCTAAACATCCCGGATCATGAACACCACACCTTATTCCCAAAAGCAGTGGGTACTGTAACAAGAGCCATAATCAACGTTCTCCTGAGCAGATGTATCACATCCACATGTCTGTCCCTCCAGTGTGGAGGATGCTCACAGCCATCATCACAGTGGTACACTGTCTACCTGCGCGGCAACCCTGCCCGGTTATCTACCCCCATTCTACCTAAGATGCTCTCCTCCCTGGCACACATCATGACCAACCACTCACTCACGACACCGTCACGTGACCACCAAGCCGTGAACACGCTACAACATTGTGACATGACGACCACAACATTAACATGGCACACTGTATCATCGTTCACCACAGCCAAGTCTCCTGCCTCACCTCAACTCAGCCGTCAACCTGCCTCATCCACTGCGTGGATTATACACAACCCTGGTGTGTTCAGTCATCTACAACTGACAATGACTGTTCAGCTGGTGGGAGACAGTCATTATATATCACTATTACAGGTGCAGCAAACTGCATCATTCCCCTGACCGAATATAACCAAACATTACTCTTTACCCCTTACATAAGACAGCGTGACCTTTGAGTTACGTTAAATGTCAGGACATCGAACCCAAGAGCCAAATCTTCGTTATCCCATGCTTACGTTCCATGGAAACAGACCTCGACGTACTTTAATTAGACACTGATTTCACATGAGACAGTAATCCTACTTCAGGAGGCAACGATCCTTATTCAGGACACATCGATCCTACCTCAGGTCGTCGGTCACCCATGCTGGTCGTAGTGTCTCCATGCTACACTCTTAATGAAAATCTATATGTTCCAAGCGCCGGGCTAATTTGCTCCTCACTATCCTTCAGGTCAGTATATCATATACCCGCGGTTTAAGTAAGTCAACTGCCCTTTGGAATCAACCATAAGTATTATAGTAAGTCCATCGCAAACCGTAACAATTTTGGATTAAGCTTTAGGGTGTGCCATTAATCTTAATAATTTTGTAATACTTTGGGTGGGCCGCTACTTTTGACTATTCTGATGTCAGCGGTGTGTAGAAGGCGCAGGAGGTGGTGGTGGTGGTGGTGGTGGTGCAAGCGTGGGTGAGCGTGGCACGTGTCCTGCTGCCTCTCCGTCGCATTAACTCTGCTTCTGAGGGAAATATCTGTTGATGTTCACTGTGATCACGCGGATCACACCACCACGATGGCCCCTCACTCTCACTAGAGTAGCACCACCAGTACGACGCTATGAGCCAGGAGCACGGCGGTGCGACCCAGGAGCACGACAGGTATGACCCTGGAGCATCACGGTGTGACCCAGGAGAATCACGGGGTGACCCTCTGACCTCTGTTATCTCCTTAAAAAGGTACAATACACACCAGAGGCCACTGAGGGTAGGTCAGTCACGCCATCATCTCCCAGGGATGGTGCCACCGTGGTCCCTAGGGTACAATATTGTGAACTTAGGTGAAGTGAGGTGAGAGGTCAGGCGAGGCAGGTGTTGCGCCGGAATGACCGTCACATCCCCTAAAACGACCTTCAAGTTCAACCAACCCCCGGGACCAACCCTGCAACGCGCACGGGCTCCCCTCAATAAACCTGATACCCAAGGAAAGATGATCTGAACCTCAACATGACATACACATAGAACTGGAGAGGGATACGAAGATCTCGAGAGAAATCCAATATATGGGATTCATAACAGGGACAATACCTTCGACCTTTTATCTCGTGAACGAACATTCGGTTTAATCTCTCACCCACTTCATGAAACTTGACATCCGGTGGAAGAACGGACTTCCGCTGATACATACAGTGTTGTAACAAGAAACTGACCAAACCTAGAACGACAGAAGACCACCTCATCTCGCCTGATCTATAAAATCAGTGATTTTATGACTGAAAGACAAGGTATCGAGATGTGGTAGACACGGTATCAAGAACCACAAGAAGTACCTTTTTCCCTTACAGGAAGACCAGGAGAGAGAGAGAGAGAGAGAGAGAGAGAGAGAGAGAGAGAGAGAGAGAGAGAGAGAGAGAGAGAGAGAGAGAGAGAGAAGACCAGACACAAGTGAATGGTGGTGTGGCCCTGTCACTACTCGTCAACTACCTGTATATTTGCTTGCAGTTCCTCATGTTCCTGTATCCATCAAACAATATAGGTGTATTCGTCTCCGTTGAATCATGTTCAACACGCTGGGCGGCTCCGGTGTTGAGGGACCAGCGCTCCGCCTCCACCACCACGTCTCGAGCCCCAGTTACAAGGTCATGACTCGCAGGCCAAGCTTAACCCCCTCCCCCTTATCTCTCTCTCTCTCTCTCTCTCTCTCTCTCTCTCTCTCTCTCTCTCTCCAAGAATTGCAATCATTTCCGGTGGCTGAACACTCTCATGCCACTCTGGTCAAAGGCCCGGGGGGTGGGTGGGTGTGTCAGCACTGCACTCTCACCCACATCATGCAACTCGGTCAGTAAACTGATCAATTCAAATCTAACTCTCTCATGACGAGATGTGTGAACGAGCCTACATTCTCTCCTCCTAACAATCCTAACAGTAATATACATCCTGGGTCTTCAGGGCCAGTTCAAAGATCAGACCATCATGCCCAAAAATTTCGTATCGTCTTGCTCAAGGGCGTCGCGTGTGAGATGCCAGGCTGTGCTCGTGACAAAATGACATGACACGGATATTTTAAAGCCAAGGAAAAACTGTGTCTGTTCGAGCACAGTGATGAACCGAGGACACCCGCAGGAACACGTGGTTCTAACAACTTACAGAATTCAGTGTTCATCCGCCATGAGGCAACAGCTGGAAGCCTCAGGTCCCAATATTTTTTTTTTTTTTTGTCATCATGAGTCGAGACTGACCGCGGAAATTACAATTTCAAATCAAGGTTTGACAGTGATGGATCATCACAGTCAATCCTGATGTATGTTGCTCATAGACCAGGCGATCGACAGACTTCATATCCATCACGTACTGAATAACAACCCAGGAAAACACACCATCGTATTTCATTTTACATAATATATTTCCAGTTTGCTTTAGTACGACGGTCATGTGTATAGGCCGGCCAGGGAACCATGCCCGGGAGCCACACCGTTGTGCTCAAGGGGTTATGACAGGTGAGGAAGGGGGACTGCTGCTGCTGGGCTGGGGTAAGGCCATTCCGGCCACCGTTACCTCTGGAGGAGGGAGCTAACGGGTGTCGGCAACGAGACTGTGCGAGTGACGCAGGTCACTCGCTAACGAAGGCTTCATGCAGCTAGGGGTTGTCCTCCCAGTACGCAGCCTGGTGACAAGGCGGCTTATTGTTGGGCTGAGGCAGAACTGTGGGTAGAGGCCGGGTGGGTGGCTTCCTGGGTCACCAGTGACACAACGAGAGTCCCTCCTCCCCCGCCCTCCTCTCCAAAACACACACACTCCAGGATGGACGGAGCGCATCACATATTATCGTACCTTACACACCGTCATAATATTATCAATCTTGATCTCAGGAGAGCTCCGAATAAAACTAATCTCACACCACAACTGGACCAGTGAACAAACACATGAGCAGTGTGTGTGATGACAGTTCTTGTGTTACTAAGCGAGTGTCACACCCGTGCTGCTCCACCTCTTAACCTTGTATTTATGCATCTTGCTTTCCTCCAATAAATGCACACACACACACACGTTAACCTACGCCTCGACGGGAGGATAAAACACCTGGGTTGGGCGTGGGACGATTGCCACGCTTAAGATTCGAACCCATGCGGGTCTGACCCCTGGCTGGCCCGTGATGATTCATGATGGTCAGTAACGCTATTACACCACGGAAGTGTGTGTGTGTGTGTGTGTGTGTGAGGGGGGGGCGGCGGCCTGTGGTCAGTGTGTGGCGGTGAGTCAGTAACATGCTGGCCGCTCGCCCGCCGCTGGTCCCCACAAAGGAGCAGCAGCATCGTGCGCCCAGGCTTCGGGTGTGCGCGACCCTCCGTGCTCCCCGCCCGGACCTTGGCACCCCACACTACACATACTAAGCTCAAGACAAGAGCCCCAGGACCTCAACCATAGCTCCCGTAGAGGTGATGATCATTGAGGCAGACCAAGGGTCACACATGGTCGACACGACCGGTCGTCGATGACCCTGAGTGCCCCTGTTGGCAGGCTGGGCTGGCAGTACCTCCGTGGGGGCACCACTAGTGCCAACTACTGTCTGGTCATGGCGGAGCCCCTACCACCACCTGGCCCAGCAATGAGTCACCAGCCTCCACATGCAGGGATCGGGACAGGCCAGCAGGACACACACACACACACCAACTGTACGAGAGAATAATGCCATTACAATAATCGAGCATCTACCTGACACACTGAACCAGAGGATATACCCATCGCTCCTGGAGCTGCAGATGCTCAGAGAACGCATATTTTAAGCATCTTTGACTCTATATCCTCATTACCTGCATCCAAGTACCATGAGAAAACATATGCCTGTCTCTGAAGCCAGACTCAAATACCTACATTACTGGCATCGGAATTTAAGTCAACCTGTTTTGAATTCCCTTTCACACACGCCTCCGATAACACGATGAGGTAAACTTGCACCAGATATACACACAGTTGAAAACAACATTCGGTTCTCAAACGTAAGTTTAAAACCTGCAGAAGTAGAGAGAGCAAGCCAGAGGAACTCATAACCCACCGGGAGACCCATTTTCAATCATCTTTAAAAGTTACCAAGAAAAAGCGATATCTCCATACACGATGTTGTTACTGCAAGATCAAGGCTGGCCTATAGGTACAACGGACGAGTCTGCGTCTTTGGAAATGATGATACGAACTGCAAAGAGTTGTATGGGCACACTGTCTTAGTTTGGGAAATGAAAAAGAGCCAATTTGAGACAAGGCCAAACAAACCCTTCAAGAGATGGCGAAACACCTCATTCTTAACAATGACATCGACACCTGATATTCTCAGAGTAGGTAGGTCCACTCCACACGTGCCCTACATGAACCAAAGGTAAGAAAAGACTAAGCTTAACTTACTTTCCCCATCAAGCCAGCGGGTACCTTACTGTGCACCACGGGCTAATCCCGTTAGCGATACCGCAAAAGGATGACAGAGGTCACAAAGGGTCTTTGTCAAACTTTACCAACTTGTTTCATTACATAAGCTTACAGTCATTCATTGAGCCTGTAAATTCGTCTAATGGACGCAAAAACTGGATATCATTTCAGATATTTAGGTAACGTTATTAACTATAAATTCAGGTATCTTGTTAACAATACCGTATTCCTGCCATTTCCTTACGACCTATCACTAAACGATTCTTAGAAGTACAAGTAAGGCTAAGGTATCAAACGCTGCCATTCTCCCACATACCAGTAATAGAGGAAAGAAAAATACGTTTGATCGGAATCCCCTAACCACTTATGCTCGCATATCTGCCTCTGGCTTGAGGGAGCAGCAAGGTACATTATGATCTCAAGGTATTTAGGGCAAGAAGTGAAGACAAAGATTCAGAGATAATTCAATTGTCTGTGGCTGTGACCTCTGCAAGCTCGACACCAACAGACTCTGGCGGCCAATTCTGTTTGGTTGATGCCCAGTTGTTTATTGGAACATTTTTCTCTATTTTCATTCCGATGAATCACAACGTCAGGAGTTCTAAGTCACACACATATAGCTATCAATTGAGTCTCAGTCCATTCTCACATCCGGATGCGGTACACGTGTTTCCCCAGCTGCCTCTCACATCCTAACGTCCAGTGCGTTAAGTAAACATGGCCTTCAAGGCCGACAAAAAAATCTACACTAAGTCGGGGTTCCTCAGGTGAGGCCAGTGTCACTTAAGCACATCTCCGTCCTCGCACGACCCCACAATGACCATGAATCAGTCACGTGACTTCACCAGTGGTGGTACCTCCAGTCCACAACAACAGACATGTAATGAACGTGACGAAAATCAAAGATAAAATCACAGAGAGAGAGAGAGAGAGAGAGAGAGAGAGAGAGAGAGAGAGAGAGAGAGAGAGAGAGAGAGAGAGAGTAGTAGTAGTAGTAGTAAGGTACACTATTTGCCAATACGTCACGCTCGCTGAGCTTGGCTTCAGTCGACCCGGTACATCTCCCTCGCCCCCATCACAATAATCAATACCGTTAACTTACAACCGTACGTTACCTATCCCTACCAACCGACCTCCACCACCACATCCTACCCAGGGAAGCCACGTTAACACCACCACATCCTACCCGGGGAAGCCACGTTAACACCACCACATCCTACCCAAGGAAGCCACGTTAACACCACCACATCCTACCCGGGGAAGCCACGTTAACACCACCACATCCTACCCAAGGAAGCCACGTTAACACCACCACATCCTACCCAGGGAAGCCACGTTAACACCACCACATCCTACCCAGGGAAGCCACGTTAACACCACCACATCCAAACCAAAGAGGCCCCCAATCAACAAAGCCACATCCTAAAGTAATGAGGCCACATCACATGAACATCCAGACAATAAGAGGTCATACCCAAGGCTATCAAAACAGCTGGAGGCGATTCCCTCCCGAACAAAAAGCCATAAACCTTTGTTTCTGGCAGCAGCAATGTCACAATTACCCACACAACACTGAGGTGTATACACGCTTCACTCCGCCACCTTCCCACACCACACATTACATTCTAGACATGTGTCACACCTCCTGCAACCACGAGCAAGTCATTCTTAACAACACCCCTGACGAATTCACCAGCAGGTGGGCACGGGACGTCCTGTGAAGCCAACCAACGTAAACAAAGGCCAAGCTGCCGTGCTAAATGCCGGGGAGGTTAAATCAAGCATTACTCCCCGGACCTATGGCGTAGGCAACACATTACTGATGCTCGACAATCCTGAATTCTAGTTATGCCAATACATGTGATGTATTCTGGATGCAGAGAGAATCTGCAACCCTGAAGAGGTAAATATCACGAGAGCTCTCGGGTCTTCGTGTTCCTTGTGGCTGCCAGCAACTACGATCGAGTCTGAGGCACGTTACCATTATGTTCCATACATAGATACAAGCAGAGCACAGGATGATTCTATAACCCGATAAACGAGCGGTGAAACAATATGGATCTCTGTGGTGTAGTGGTTAGAACTGCTGACCGTGACACGTTCACGCACCGCGGGTCGAGCCCACACAGGTTCGAATCCTGGTCACGGCAGTCGGTGTATAATTAATACAGCTGTATATGTATATCTACTTCCAGCGTAAATGAGGTGACTTTGATGACAGCCGCCCCTACCGTCTCAGATAACTTAAAGTAAAACAATAATATATGAATTAGGTCTCAAAAGGTGGGCCGCGGGTTCGATGTAATCAATACACACAAATTGCATGTTGAGTCACTATACACACACATGAGCAACACGCTTCACACGTCAAGTGTTACCGAGTTGGCTTCAAAGGAAGTATGCATTCACTACGGAGATATAAGCAGTATGTACAACCTTGGTCAGCGGCCGTGCATATGGTTAGGAGCAGTGCATGAATGGCGTGACCCAGTAACCTTATGGAGAGAGAGAGAGAGAGAGAGAGAGAGAGAGAGAGAGAGAGAGAGAGAGAGAGAGAGAGAGAGAGAGAGAGAGAGAGAGAGAGAGAGAGAGACTCTATTTTAAGTGACCGTCGAAAATAAAGATGGTAAAGACGGAACAAAGAAGTGCGTGACGGATGATGTACAAGGGAAGTGAGTCATGCTGGGAGGACGTATGTAAAGATTTAGTCATTAAGTAGTGTTGCCAGGGAGGGAGGAAGGTGGGGGAGTCGCCGCGGACAGTAAAGGGAGGTTGGGTGGTGAAGGAGACGCCGTGGGCGGTACAGGGAGGCAGAGTGCCGCCCATCGACCCACATGCACACACTGGCCCAGGGTGCACGCCCTAGCCACTCACCACACCTACCAACCCTCCTAACCCACTGACTATAATCACATTAGCAACATTCTACCCCCACACTGTAACCCTCTTCACGTATGCTTTATGCGTCTTGCTTGCTTATTTTCCGGATTGTTTCGGACATAAACTGAACGCACTAATAAGATAATAAGACTCTGATAACCCCGGGCATTAATGGCTTACGTCTGTAGCGTAATACAGGTTCATTCACAGTCTACTCCACAGCCTTGGGTGGCCTGATCCCGGACCTGCCTTTAAACCATGCAAGACCCACCTTCTGCACCGCACACAGGACAACACACCTGGGCACCCGGAAGCGAGCGGTCCTCCAGTGTCGACAAGAGACCACAGCTTCCTGAGCAGACCTGAAGACACGTGCCCTGCCCTAGGGGCCGCGATCCTAGCCCTAACCGAGACATTAGCTATATCAGTTGCCGGTACGCCCCACAAGTCCCTGACGTGCTCCAGGCGGGAACATCCTCAGCCCGACAGCGTCGCCTTGTATCGCCCCTGGCTGTACTACGCCGCCCACACCTGCCCCCCCCGTCCATCCCCTCCATGCCCAAACCAACCACCCGCCCGCCCACTTACGTCAAGGAGTCCAATTTTACAGCTTCCTCAGGTACTACGCAGCACTAGCACCCGCCTTCCCTCCACCCACACACCGTCCTGGGCGTAAAGATAAATGACTCACCTGACCATAACCTGGAGTCCCAGCAATATCTCCCCATCTCTCCCACTCCTCAATAAGATGGATACTACAGCAGTGCACTTCCTACAGTTCTTAGAGTGCACTGAAAAAAAAAAAGAAATCCCAGAGATGAATACCAGCGTTCCACATTATCATCAGTCGGAGGATCAGTAATCTACTGGTGCTGAACCACCTTCAGAGTGACAGCGAGAGAAGTTAAGACAGGGCCGGGCCAGCCAGCCAGCTACAAACAAATTACCGCCGGAGCAAATAAAAAGATAAGCTGTCAGTGATCACCACCAACAATAAAGATAAGGCATCCCTCCACCCCCACATTGCTAGTGGGCCATATATCATCATATCCACGTGGAGATAAAGACTTAACAGCACCCAAATAAGGATAAAAGATAACAGATATACATATGCAGTGATGATACATGTAAACACGTGTACCATGATGCTACACAAGGCACCCACACACGACAAAAGGGAACCATATCACTAAGAGACACTCGTAACAGGGGAGAATGACGGCGACCAGAGCCATGTCTCTAGGCTGTGACGCTCACGTGACGTTTACAGGGAGGCCTCAGATAATGAGCACGTGCCGCCGACCGCTGTGACGGATTCCACAACCACCAGTAAATGGAGAAGGGTGTGACGGTCTCCAACAACGCTGTCTTCTGTCACTTCCCTTCTGATAGGCATCACTTAACGGCACAAAGGCGAAATCTACTTGAAATCTTTCCAGAGAATGACGAGAAACACCACCTTCCACTTCACAACACCAAGTTGAATACAATAACTCGCAACACCTTGTATTACTATGATACAATAACTTTTCTGGTTACCAATCAAAAAGGTTTTCTTGCGAGTGAAAGTTGGGGCAAGAAAGCAATTCTGTAGTTGTGGTTACGGAGGTCAATACTGCAGCAAGGCAGGCAATCGCACCAGCGTTAGACAAGAATACACACACCTTACAGCTGAGCCGGAGGGGTATTCCATGAAGCAATTGCACTGCCTGCAGTGCTGCATAGTTGCTGGCAGTGAAATTAGAACGGCTGGAAATACAAGCTGGAAAACATCAAAATCCTTTGTATAACGATTTATGGCCAAAGGTGGATTCATCACGTTGTGAGCCACGATAAGTTACAGGTATCACCCCTATACACGAGGGCTAACTCGGGCAGTATCCAGACTAGTCATGAGTCTGGTGCCCCTGATTTACATGCTGGGAAACAAAAGGGCGTGACTTCCCTTGACGGACGGACGGACGACAACGGTCACGGACAAATCCACCCCAAAGTGTCCGCCAGGCTCAGGAGGTAATGAGGGCCCACAGCGTGTGTGAGATGCCTCGCCCGACACTCTGCTCATGGTCCTGTACGTCATATGGAAACGCAGTCTGTGATGACAGGAACCCTGGCGGTGTGACGGAGCTGAAGTGGAGGCCAACCAAACACACCGTCACATTCTGCCTGCGTCACGAGGTGTGGCAACATCTTATGACACACCTCAGTTCGCTCACCCTGACCCTGTTGACACAACCCCGCAAGTTGTCACCCTGGGCCCCACCCACACACACAGGGTTTCCCCAGTGCAAACCTGGGCGGAAACTAAGATCGATTGTCAACGTATTCCCAAAAGCAGCAGGAGGTGAGGCCCAGCCGGGAAGGTTGGAGGCACCAAATGTGCATTACTGCCTCCGTCACCTTCTACCCTCCTCCCATCCAAGTAACGTCCTCGTTCCTCTTGAAAAGGGTAGCCCCGTGAATAAATGAAGAAAGGCCGCATGCCTTGCTGTCACGTGTAATGAACAAAATCCACAGCTCCCAGTCCACAACCAGGCCCCACAGTACATGCTTATATACACGTGGCATCAAGAATCGTAACCTCATTCTGTGATTTACCGGCTACACAAACTCCTCAGTTCCGTCATACTTACCTAAACGCATCTACACTACGTAGTACAACTTGTGAGGCACGAACCACTTCTTTCTAGAAGGCTTTTTACAACCCAAAGACTCTAGGTTTCCATCAATTAACTCTGCTAAATACAGTCTATAAAACCCTTTATAAATCACTACGGAGTGTTTTTCAGCATAAGGCAGTACAACGATTATCATAAAACCCAGGGACAATTAATTATGCGGGTAAGGGGTGGCTGGTCCACACACCCACCCAGAGCAGTAAGTTTAGCGAGTGACGATGCTATAAAGGTCTGCTCCCCCGCTCAACACCACCACCACCACCCACGCTGCCAACACTTTACGTAAAGACGCGGCTGCCGCGGGTCAAAAGTAGCGACAACATCCTCAACGATAGCCTGGCTTACCGCGCCTCGCTGCTAACTACGAGTCAATGTGGCACTTCCAATAGCCTTGATATACCGTACCGTCCTCGGCTCTGTTACGTAAGACAGCGACCAGCCAGACGCTGGCCCCTAACATCCTCCTCCCGCCCCCTGAACCTTAACGAACCAATCATTACGCAACCCGAAAAACTGGCAAGATGATCCCAACTACTAACCTCTCCAATTCTCCCTCATAAAAAGGGTATTAGGCCATAATCATCCCAGAATAACTGGCACCAACACCCTTAATTACCGACAACTCTAATTAACAATAAGTACGTCTCACCCTAAACCTTATGTCAAAAGCCCACTTTTAAAAACTGTGTACCGGAGCCCGAGTGCAGCAGCGGGTTCCGAGCCAAGGTATTCAAGATGCCTACCGTCCATAGTACCACCAAGCCATCAAAAAAGCATACCTCTCTTCCAAAAAAGCCCGACCGTGGAGAGGGAAAACCTCTAAAGAAGAAAATATTGAGGCACGACACTTAAGCTACTTCTGTTGGAAAAACCACAAGGCGTACAACGCCACTATGGAAACCACACAAGGCGTTCAACGCCACTATGGAAACCCTACATGGAGTACAACGCCACTATGGCAACCCTACAGGGCGTACAAAGCCACTACAATGGAACCCCCACAAGGCGTACAACGCCACTATGGAAACCCCACATGGCGTACAACTGCCCCAATACGAATGGATCCCAAAAAGCAAAGCCCCCATCAAGTCTGCGATGACCTATAGAAGTGAAGAGCCACTGAGGTGTAGGGTGGTAACTGCCCACGAAGATAAGGGGAGCGCATCAGCTGCTTCAGTCACATCTGCCAAAGTAGTAACCTTCTTCAAAAGGTACTTACCAGAATGATCATGATTCGCCCACCAAGTAAAACTGACACGTACACAGCCTCATTGCATATAAATCAATGGCTTATTAGTATCACTATTATCATTATTATAAATATTAGTTATATCATATTACAAAAGTGTTCATCTTTCTATTCTTGAGTACTATGAGAGGACCACTGAATTTCAGAAACTGGACATCTCCCTCCAAGGTAAACAGGACCAGACTGGTGGCATTACGTAAAAGGAAGCGTACAGCAACAAACAGCCTGGTAGACCAAGTAATCATCACCAGGGATGATTCGTAGCAAACTGCTGGCTGTATACCCTACCGTATATCGGTCTGGGTCTGCAACTCTCCGTTAGTCCTTTGATCAGTCTGACTGTCTGAGGCCGCAGCTTGATAGCATATGTTCTCTCTAAACCTTGGCTGATCTGTCACTTTGTTGAATACGAGGATATGCTGTGCTTTTTTTTTTTTTTTAATCCGTCCGCCTGAGTGGCTGGTAATATACCTTCTCACAGCTGGGAATGAGCCGAGCCGTTTCGGCTCTCAAATATTTGTATAACGTTTTCTATTCATCACAGTATCCATGGCACAGTTTTTAAACCTCAGTGATATCAATTTACGGGCCTGTGTGTCTGTCATGTATATGTATATAATACCACTGTGCCTATAAAATTACGTTGGACAACACTTACTGACCCACTAAAATAAGCATAACAACCCTACGATGTACGTTACATTTACGAAGGTCTGATGCGTCATACCTTTTATTAATCCCTTTATTATAAATCATTAAAAAGAACAAAACACATACTGATTATTATGATGTCAGCAACCTTAGGTAAGGTCTTATCAAGGGTGTCACGCCCCACACTCACCACAAGAGGCTAGTATATATCAAAGTAAAAGGAGGTTATTTATGAGATGGTTTGTGAGCGCTCCCTCAGTTTAAAATCCGTGAACCTGCTTAATTCCACTATATTCTCCTATCAAGGCCACCCCCTGCAGCACATGACCACCTCCTCCCGCATAACACACTTCACATGCCAAGAGTCGACAGCCTCCAGCTAAGCTCTTCCTCTCAACCAGCTGCTGTAGGACACCACTCGCCAGCCAGGTATGAACAACAGATTAAACACAGTTATGTGTTTTTCACCACAACAGCGAAAACAAGAGTACATCAGCACAAACCTAGGGTTATAATGGGGTGACTTTTGACCTCAACCTTACAGGTCAGGTCATTCATATCCAAGGGTCAATCCAAGTCTGGGTGACTTATTCTACGCCCATGTCCACACCCAGGCCCGCCCATTCACACATAGTGTCAGATCCTTCAAGCAGTGTCACGTGGACTCCTGGACCCGGATAGCGTATGGGAATGAACATACACAGAATTCTTTCTACAATGCTGCTGGTTATGATGTAGGCAGGCATGCTGATACCCTTAAACCTGTAAGTGCTTTATGAAAATCTAAAGAACTAAAGGTAAACCCCAGCGCATGACGGAAGTTACATGATCTTATCGGAACGTCTCCTTCGTCGTCTGCTACTATAAAGTATGATAAAAGACGGTGATTCTAATTTTTACAAAATTCATGATACTGTTTACGGAAAACTCCCACTGAGCTAAAGACTGACAATGACAAGACCTGATCTATGTTCATAGTCACATCGGCAGAGGGGGGGAAATAACGTCACTTCCGGTGGAGCGGGGAGGCAGCCCATCAAGTGTGGGCAGCAGTGGCCCGACAGGACCCAACTACCACCTGTGACCCACGCACAAGAAGTTATACTAGCGGTCTACAATATACACGAAACTACATCTACATCAAAGAAATTCATCAGGTGAAACTGTGGCTCTAAATACAAACAGGGCAAAACCGCTCAAGTGAAAGGGTATGACAGCACCTGGGCGGAAGCTCCAGCATAGACTAAACTACCCCACAGCCAACATCATAACACACCCACACACTCCAGGTAAAAACAATCTGGATTCAATTCATAAGACACAACACGTGGCCCACAGTCGATGGGAAGGAGCCCACAGTGTACTCAACCAATCCTGTCACGAGCAAGGACACGCCCCTTCACTCAACACTATCGCCCTTATTCCGCTCTACTTCACGTTTGCAATGTAACTAAAAACTCTTAGAGTGAGCATAAACTGCGACATTTAACAATCACCAAATAACCCAAGGTAGCATCTGGTACAGCCTATGCTTTGGAGTTCACCCCACCCTGCCAGGTGTACATTATAACGGACCGCTGCGGGTCTCAGATCATCATGCTAGACACAGTAACATCGCAAGTTTGCGGCTTCGCCTGTATGACTATTTCCGCTACAGCACACCGGAAGGGATAATGCAATACAATTTTCAGTACGTTACACTCTATATAAATGTCTCATGCAACCAAACATAACTGTACAACTGAAGCGGAGCATATATGACATATCCAGTTTAAATAAACATGAAAGTTCATTTCTAAATGTCTGATAGCAGTAGTTGGCAACACAAAACCACACTTTCTGACCCGCCTGACCTGACGCTCAGCAACGAGGGCGTGACCTCGCCCTGACTTGGCAAGAGGTAAACCAATCACATCCTCTCCCACCTTTATTTCCAAATATCACCCATTAAAAGAACCATACAACTAGGTAAAATATTACCTATTATGGAAAAACGTCCATGTCAATACTTTCTAACGTATCAATTATTTGTATTAACACTAAACTGTCACAAGCAAAGATTTCAAAAACCTGCTACATTCCCGAGAAGTCACTTGCTATCAAGACTTCTGCTTTATGATCTAAATTGTCTCGAAGCTTAGAACATGCCAATGCACCCTAACAGCCGCTTAAAACCATAATTCAAACATATCCAATTAAATCTATTCCTACTTTTAAATCAATTAAATTTTCTTACTATTTCGCGCACGTCCACCACTTAACAATCCACAAGCTGTTCTCAAGTGACGGTCAGGTCCGCTACACCGCACATCTCTCAAGAAATTCTGAGCATCGTGTCGGAATTTCCTATAACACTCACCACTAGTATTTACTTTTCATACACATCCAGTGGTAACTACATATTTCCAATCCCATTAGAACAAGCGTGCACAATCCACCTTATGTAAATTTGTTCCTAGTCCGATATCTTGCTAGGTATAGAGATGTTCTAGTGCGCAGTATGATCACTACGACAACTTCAACTGAGTGGGCCAGAACTGAGCTTACGTTCGGCACCGCTCGCCGCTGGTGGTGGCGGGAAATGCACGCTTCGCTAACGTTCCGCCCACATACTAACACTACATTTCCACTAACGCCTCCTAATGTTCCGCTACACTCTTGTATCTAAATGTGAATTACTGAACAAAGTTAACTAATTCCAATGCATGAACAGAGATAAAAGATAATACTGTCCAGTATGTCGGGGTGTGACGCGTGTTTAGAATAATAGTTGCCAGACAGTGCCACTCCCCCTAAATATCTATCAACAAATATCATGAATTTCTTTGTTTCTCTGTTTTACGGCGGCATATGTGAAACAAAGTATAAATCCTACGACAAGTATATGGTGGATATTTTACTAACACTATATGAAAAAAATACCAAGTATGATAACGACTTGATACCAAGCGGGACTGGAGGGTGAGGCAGGGGGGAGCGGGGGTGTGGGGAACAGCAGGAGGGAGACTAGGTGGTGGTGGTGGGGACGACGGCAGGGGGTTGAGGGCGGGAGGGAGGTGTGATATTTATGTAGCTCAGATCGCTCTCCCTCAGACTACTTAGTGCACACAGTATGTTCCCTGCACTAGTTAAAAACCCTACCTTGATCTTCAGCTTTTCCTCTTTTATTCGTTAACTGACATCTATAACTTCCCAGGTCTGTAATACTGTAACTCAACTGTGTATTTTCAGCCGTCTAAATCAATATATATATATATATATATATATATATATATATATATATATATATATATATATATATATATATATATATATATATATTTCATATTCGCCATTTCCCAGGTTAGTGAGGTAGCGTTAAAAACAATGACTGAGCCTTTAAGGGAATATCTTCACTTGGCCCCCTTCTCTGTTCCTTATTTAGGAAAACTACAAATGAGAGGGGAGGATTTCCAGCCCCCGCTCCCATATATATATATATATATATATATATATATATATATATATATATATATATATATATATATATATATACTTGCTGTTTCGAAACAGACGAAGAATGGCCCATTCACTCATATGCACACATATATACTTTCACGTACACTTATATAACATATACATATATACACATGTATATATTCATGCTTGCCTTCATCCATTCTCGACGCCAACCCACCCCATGGGGATAGGGGAGAAAGAATACTTCCCACTTATTCCCTTCTACAACACGCAGAGACTACTACTTCATAGTGTTTGGTAGATAATAACCAAACACATTCACAATCCGTAACATTTCATTTTCATTATTACCAGCTTCTCGACTTCATTGCATGAAGATAATTCTTGAAGATGTGGAGCAACAGAACGAAATGAATGTAGAGGGAAAATAATTTCAAAACTTCAACACGCACCACCTTGAATTCATTTTAAGAATAGTTACTATTACATAATGGGTAAATGTAGAATTCAAACTTGCCATCTATATAGTATAAGCAAATAATACTCTGAGGTATCACATCTTTCTATGTATAAACATCAGTTAACCAAAGATTGTCTAACTGCTAATCAAAGTATGTGCATAATCAATGCAACTATCAAAAATGTACTTTTTGAAATTTGTAAGATCCTCTGTCTCCGAGGAGTCGCGCTAATAGATGTATTCCTTAGGTATTTCTAGTCAGAACGTCTAACCCTGCTCATAGCGGCTTGCAATCAGCCAATCAGCAATGCCACTGGGGTGACATGATTACCCTTCTTACTTCCAGCTTTTTCGACAGAAAGGTGGGCATGGTCAGAAAATCAAATCAAAAAAGCTTGTGTGACATCGACTGAAAAGAAAAGGTCTTTAAAATTTCTCCTTAGTGATATGTCCAAAGAACAGAAGAGTATATACACATAAAGGAGGGGGGGAGGAGTTAAAGTAAACCATTCAGAAATGACATATAAATCGAAAAAAAATAAAAATAAAAACCTTGAATGGTAATTTGGAGATACTGGAATCTGAATCTCCAGGCGGAGGAAACCCCATGACAAGGCTGGATAAATCAACAATGACTAATGTAAGGTGCCACCTGACAAAGGTGTATAACGTGTTCCAAGGACTCCTTTTGTTGATTTCCTTCTGAGGATGGTTAAGGTTGAGTCGGCGCTCTAGCATAAAACTAAGGGTGACCCAATAAATCGAGTATCTAAAAACCCATGAGATATTCCTCAAAATAGA
Organism: Panulirus ornatus; assembly: GCF_036320965.1. Taxonomy (NCBI): domain Eukaryota; kingdom Metazoa; phylum Arthropoda; class Malacostraca; order Decapoda; family Palinuridae; genus Panulirus; species Panulirus ornatus. The sequence goes on along the minus strand of NC_092246.1, from coordinate 21,433,047 downwards.
TTTCAAGGTTCCAGGATGCACAAATAAATGGTCCCCTCGACAATCTCTCTGAAGTTCAAATGGTGTCTCAAGAGATTTAACTGAGCAAAAGGCATCATAGTCTTGAGATGTAATCTTCCAGGAGTATATGACAATAGGGCTATTTCTGAATCTATTCATCTCCATCTAAACCAAATACAAAAACAAAAGAGATTGTCATCCAGGAAGATTCTTATTTCTGGACATAACATATAATTCATTAACTCTCCTCCCATGACCCAAGGTTATAAGGAAAAAGGGTTTTGTATGAGGCTAAAATAAAGGAGGCATATTGCCAGAAAAAGTATTGTTAGACCATAAAAGGTCTAAGACTTCAAAATGTTTTCATTTCAGCTGCAGTGGGAGAGAAATTGGTCTATCAGTAAGAAAAACCATAGAAATAGCTCTCAGATCAATACCTAAACCTAGAGTTAAAGGTTCTTGAAGAGCACTCCCAAGGAAATAGCACTTTCAGCTTTATTCTTATCATAATAAACGCCACAGAAGAACTCTAAACATAAGGTTCCTGTCACATCTGAGACATCGGATTCTTCTAGGAGTGACTGCAAGGTTTTCCTCAACAAAAGGTCCTGTAATGAGTACAAGGGCTGATGTTATACTTCTCCAAGCCTCTGCCTGTAGACATGATTGAGAAAAACCATACTGTAAATTCCAGAGGGCAGAACTTTGGGGTCAGGGTCTTATGAAAAAGGTTGTCTAGAAGAATTTAAGGCATCAGTCCTGGAGTAAGGCTTAGCTGAAGGAGCCTCTGGCATTACCAAACCCTGAAAACCAGCCAGTTTGAGAAGAACTTTTCCAGAAGATAAATTGGTGGGAAAAAGAGCAATCTAGCTCCAATAATATCAATCTACAGACAAACCATCTGCTACATCTACCCCTCCATCTAATATCAGATAAATAAATGCCAGCCATAACCACTAGGCAAGACCACAGGTGAAGTGTAATGATGTATGTCTTTTTGAGATGAGTACTTGGCAATTTAGTACTAGTAAGTGTTCAGTGTCATCAGTATGGAATCGCACTTTAGGCATAACGGGTCTTTTGATAAGGTGTATCAGTGCTTGGAATGTTGTGAGATGTGTGATTACCAAGCAAACATGAGAGTGCAACTCGGGTGTCTGGGGGATATGGATTCGCGCCTAGTGGAGTGGTGCTTAACCCACTGACTGCAACTACTCCAGATACTGAAGGTGCCCTCATTAAGGCACTTTTCTTTGAAAAATATAACAATAACAAAATTCCTTTTATCTAACAATTTGAAATGGTTAGTTTTTATTTTTTTTTTTATTTTATTTTGCTTTGTCGCTGTCTCCCGCGTTTGCGAGGTAGCGCAAGGAAACAGACGAAAGAAATGGCCCAACCCACCCCCATACACATGTATATACATACACGTCCACACACGCAAATATACATACCTATACATCTCAATGTACACATATATATACACACACAGACACATACATATATACCCATGCACACAATTCACACTGTCTGCCTTTATTCATTCCCATCACCACCTCGCCACACATGGAATAACATCCCCCTCCCCCTTCATGTGTATGAGGTAGCGCTAGGAAAAGACAACAAAGGCCCCATTCGTTCACACTCAGTCTCTAGCTGTCGTGCAATAATGCCCGAAACCACAGCTCCCTTTCCACATCCAGGCCCCACAGAACTTTCTATGGTTTACCCCAAATGCTTCACATGCCCTGATTCAATCCATTGACAGCACGTCGACCCCAGTATACCACATCGATCCAATTCACTCTATTCCTTGCCCGCCTTTCACCCTCCTGCATGTTAAGGCCCCGATCACTCAAAATCTTTTTCACTCCATCTTTCCACCTCCAATTTGGTCTCCCACTTCTCCTCATTCCCTCCACCTCCGACACATATATCCTCTTGGTCAATCTTTCCTCACTCATTCTCTCCATGTGCCCAAACCATTTCAAAACACCCTCTTCTATTCTCTCAACCACGCTCTTTTTATTTCCACACATCTCTCTTACCCTTACATTTCTTACTTGATCAAACCACCTCACACCACATATTGTCCTCAAACATCTCATTTCCAGCACATCCCCCTTCCTGCACACAACTCTATCCATAGCCCACGCCTCACAACCATATAACATTGTTGGAACCACTATTCCTTCAAACATACCCATTTTTGCTTTCCAAGATAATGTTCTCGACTTCCACACATTCTTCAAGGCTCCCAGGATTTTTGCCCCCTCCCCCACCCTATGATTCACTTCCACTTCCATGGTTCCATCCGCTGCCAGATCCACTCCCAGATATCTAAAACACTTTACTTCCTCCAGTTTTTCTCCATTCAAACTTACCTCCCAATTGACTTGACCCTCAACCCTACTGTACCTAATAACCTTGCTCTTATTCACATTTACTCTTAACTTTCTTCTTTCACACACTTTACCAAACTTAGTCACCAGCTTCTGCAGTTTCTCACATGAATCAGCCACCAGCGCTGTATCATCAGCGAACAACAACTGACTCACTTCCCAAGCTCTCTCATCCCCAACAGACTGCATACTTGCCCCAAAAGGCAGGGCTAGCACATAGTATTCACTGCAAAAAAATCTAGAGTTACTAAGAATGAGATGTGCAAGTTAAGTACTGTCAAGTGTTATGTATGACGAGAGAATGAATGTTTGTAGACAGAATGCCAGCATTCATGTGTGGGTGGAGCAGAGAAAAAAGACGGATTCCTAGGTCAGAGTGCAACTTGACAACCACTGAAATGCTGGCACACTAAGCAGCTGTTACTAACCCTCCTAATACTCAAGCAGGAAGTACTGGCAATATACCTTCCTGGTTGTTGGCTGCCTACCAACTACTACCTACATGATGCATATCATGTTTCAAGATTCCCACCAGAGATTCATATGTCAGCTGATACATTACTCCTCCCCACACTTGTAGTGGCACACCTTGTATTGCTACCAAATATTACAGCAAAAATTGCCTCCATACACTGGTCTGATTAGCTGGAAATGTCAAAAAGGTCTGTGGAAGATATGCATCCTCATCTTATGTAATAATGCTTGAAGCTGTGGCACTCTTTCAGGATAGAGAATATCAGAGAAAAATATTCTTATTAATCATAATTGTTTAAAACAAAAACACATCCACTACATATGTCTGAGGGTACTCTTGGATTACCTCACATGCCTAACTATGGACCCGCAATAGTTAAAGGATATGTAGCAGATGCATAAATTTCACCTGGCTGAGTACATAAACCATTTTTAGAAAATGATGTTCTAGTTAATCGTAATAACAAAGTTATGGAGATCTTTTACAGACAGAGTATCTCATAATATCCCTTACAGAGGTTGTACCTTTGAAATTAGAGCTCTAACAACGAAAGAGTAAAAACAAAAACTTTTAAGCAAACAAAATATTTTTACTCTATGTTCAGAAAAATACATCATTCAGTGCCCAAAGTTTGTTCTTTTATGCTTCCTCACCCTGTCCCAAAATTTACTTAGCTGTATCTTTTTAAACAATTCGTGCTAAGCCACAATCATATTCATACACCCACACAATAATGTAGTACAATCTAATTCCAACCTGTACCCAAATGCATTTATCAAACTACTTGAAAGTCAGTAAGGCAACATCAGCCTTCAATGAAAGATGAAAAACAATGCTTTTGTACTTGCAATAAGGACGTACTGTGAAATCAGAACAAATAGAGATAGAGCACACTATCACATAGGGACTCAGGATCTTAGGAAGTTCTGAACAAGAATAAAGCAAGGAAACAAACACAAGTACCATACTTACTGCCAATCATCAAGTTCCTCATCAGATGAATATGCAATGTACTGATTAAAAGGTTTCCGAAGGCTCAGCCGTCGTGTGCTCTCCTGCAAAACAATAAAACACAGACATCAATTTCCAATAATCAGTGAAAACACAACTACTCACTTTCAAATCACAAGTATTTCCAAAATCTTTTAAGACTTCTTTAGCCATAGATCTTTTCCACGTCTACAAATAGATATATACTGATGATGAACTGATATCAAGAGATGAATTAGGCAACAAGTACTAGCACAACAGGATATTCCAAACGTCAGACAACAATGATGAGTGCCTTGTACATTACCCTATACATGTAAAGAATTAAGTATAACAAAGGAGGAAAGACCATATACAACAACAGAAAAAAGAAATGCTTCTTGGATATTTATGAGTAAGAAAGTTTTAAGCAAACCTTTATCAAAATTCATGATGCAGAAAGTGGTCAAACACCCCTTCACTCTCAAGCTCAATCAGACTCAAATGAGCTAAATAACATGGATATTTCAAATTTACATTTGCTACATTACCTAGTTCATCTCACAGGGTTGCCACTGACTGATGCAGTATGAATTCAGGGGATTCAATGGGATATATGAAATATGTAATGCCATACAAAGCAATAGCCCTCACATCCAGACAGTAGTTCTACCTGAACCTAACCCTTGCAACCTAGAATTTTTGTAATCTGAAACCCCTGGAAAGTACGCCATCACCTCAACATAACACATCTCTAAAAAATGAAAGTACAGCAGCAGAGATATTCAACCTACCATCCAACCCAAGTGCTAGCTTAAGATCTAAGTAACTTTAGCTATCAGGCATTTTCAGGTCCTTCACATGCAAACCCCTCATCCTTGATCTGACTTGCTCTGGTGGCTACAACAAGCCCAGACTGGGGAAGCGAGAGACTAGCCAAGTGATGCAACAAGTGATCACCGTGTCAAACTGGGTAAGCAACCTGGGATAAGTGCAATTACCCTACCCATGTACACTATCTTTGGAATGCTCATTATTTTGCAAAGTAACTTCAAAGTGGGCAGCCATTTTGCCCTTGTTAATGAGGTTAGCCTGGAATGTACATGGTGCAAGTTCAAGAACACAATGCAGAAAAATTTCAGGATCATGTAAATGCCATGACTTACCAAGAAACATGTGACATGTTATAGCGAACAGAACCTGTCATGAGTAGAAGTGGTGTACTAGGCAGCATGTAGGTAATTCCCTCAGAGGCATATAAATCCTAAGCATACATCTATAGAATACTTCCTTAAAAGCCTTGTTAGATCATCCAGCTTGATATAAGTTTAAAGATCTGTCTTCATCACAGGAAAACTGTGCTACCAAGCTATCATTGGGCCCATTATCAACCACATGCCTAAAGCAGGTGACTCAGAACCAATAGGTGCTGTGTTGATCCTCAGCTATATTTATAGATAGGTTTGTGCAGATGAGGGTGAATGTGTTGGAAATGAAATGTTTGAGGACAATATGCGGTGTGAGGTGTTTTGATCGAGTAAGTAATGAAAGGGTATGAGAGATGTGAGGAAATACAAAAAAAGAGTGCAATTGAGAAAGCAGAAGAGGGTGTGTTGAAATGGTTAGAACATATGGAGAGAATGAGTGAGGAAAGGTTGACAAAGAGGATTTGTGTGTCAGAGGTGGAGGGAAGGAGGAGAAGCAGAAGACCAAATTGGAGAGGGAAGGCTTGAGTCAAAAACATCTGAAACGATCAGGGCTTGAACATGCAGAGGGTAGATGGGCATGCAAGGAATAGACTGTACTAACTGATGTGTTGTCAAAGGACTTAACCAGGGCATGTGAAACATCTAGGGTAAACCATGGAAATGTCTGTGGGGCCCGGATGTGGATAGGGAGCTGTGATTTTGGTGCATTACATATTCATTTTTTATTAGTTTATTTTGCTTTGTCGCTGTCTCCCGCGTTAGCGAGGTAGCGCAAGGAAACAGACGAAAGAATGGCCCAACCCACCCACATACACATGTATATACATACACGTCCACACACGCAAATATACATACCTATACATCTCAACGTATACATATATATACACATACAGACATATACATATATACACATGTACATAATTCATACAGTCTGCCTTTATTCATTCCCATCGCCACCCCGCCACACATGAAATAACAACCCCTTCCCCCGCATGTGCGCGAGGTAGCGCTAGGAAAAGACAACAAAGGCCACATTCGTTCACACTCAGTCTCTAGCTGTCATGTAATAATGCACCGAAACCACAGCTCCCTTTCCACATCCAGGCCCCACAGAACTTTCCATGGTTTACCCCAGACGTTTCACATGCCCTGGTTCAATCTATTGACAGCACGTCGACCCCGGTATACCACATCGTTTCAATTCACTCTATTCCTTGCATGCCTTTCATCCTCCTGCATGTTCAGGCAATGATCACTCAAAATTTTTTTCAATCCATCTTTCCACCTCCAATTTGGTCTCCCACTTCTCCTCTTTCCCTCCACCTCTGACACATACATATATCCTCTTGGTCAATCTTTCCTCACTCATTCTCTCCATGTGACCAAACCATTTCAAAACACCCTCTTTTGCTCCCTCAACCGCACTCTTTTTATTACCACACATCTCTCTTACCCTGTTATTACTTACTCAATCAAACCACCTCACACCACATATTGTCCTCAAACATCTCATTTCCAGCACATCCACATTCCTCCGCACAACTCTATCTATAGCCCACGCCTTGCAACCATATAACATTGTTGGAACCACTATTCTTTCAAACATACCCATTTTTGCTTTCCGAGATAATGTTCTTGACTTCCACACATTCTTCAAGGCTCCCAGAACTTTCGCCCCCTCCCCCACCCTATGATTCACTTCCACTTCCATGGTTCCATCCGCTGCCAAATCCACTCCCAGATATCTAAAACACTTCACTTCCTCCAGTTTTTCTCCATTCAAACTTACCTCCCAGTTGACTTGACCCTCAACCCTAATGTACCTAATAACCTTTCTCTTATTCACATTTACTCTCAGCTTTCTTCTTTCACACACTTTACCAAACTCAGTCACCAGCTTCTGCAGTTTCTCACATGAATCAGCCACCAGCGCTGTATCATCAGCAAACAACAACTGACTCACTTCCCAAGGTCTCTCATCCACAACAGACTGCATACTAGCCCCTCTTTCCAAAACTCTTGCATTCACCTCCCTAACAACCCCATCCATAAACAAATTAAACAACCATGGAGACATCATGCACCCCTGCCGCAAACCAACATTCACTGAGAACCAATCACTTTCCTCTCTTCCTACTCATGCACATACCTTACATCCTTGATAAAAACTTTTCACTGCTTCTAACAACTTGCTCCCACACCATATATTCTTAATACCTTCCACAGAGCATCTCTATCAACTCTATCATATGCCTTCTCCAGATCCATAAATGCTACATACAAATCCATTTGCTTTTCTAAGTACTTCTCACATACATTCTTCAAAGCAAATACCTGATCCACACATCCACTACCACTTCTGAAACCACACTGCTCTTCCCCTATCTGATGCTCTGAACATGCCTTCACCCTCTCAATCAATACCCTCCCATATAATTTCCCAGGATATTCCCTCTAAGGCTCAGTCCTCTGTTCTTAATGATACCTCACTAATGTGGGAAATGGTGAATATGCATGAAAAATATAGATAAAAGAAATACAGGGCAAAGGAACCCTAAGCCAGAGAGCATCAAAATTAAGAGACTTAAGAGACATCAAGTGAGCAATGTATTTTCTCGTATTACAATAGGCAAATACACCAACCTTCTGGGAAAAATGGTAGAAGTTAAAGTCAGGGATATGACAGTGTCTAGGAGAAGCAGCCATGGACAGCTGGGTTTGAGAGAGAGAGCAGGGGAGGAAGTGGTTAGAAAGTGTTCTACAGAGGGAAGGTTAAATTTGACACCAACAACGTTGTGGACATGAAAAGAGAAAGACCAGGTCTGGGAACTACATCCTAAAAAGTGGAGTAAGTTCCTATCACTGAAGTCAGTCAAAGGGGCCTTGTGACTCATGGCATGATTCAGAATGAATATGTGCTGTCATGAATTTCATGAAAATGGAAGGAAAAACTGGATAAGAGAGTAAAGGTTATGCAAGTCATGAAATGTCAAATGAAGTACTTGAGATGGAAAGGGTGCGAGTCTATGGACTGGGTCCCAGCAAGCCATATGTATGCAGAGCAAAGAGTGCCAAAAACAGCCACCAAGGTAAGGGATGGTATGAGACAAACAGCAGAATGCTAACACAAATGTGTGGTGAATGTAGTAAACTTTAACTAATTCAGCTTGTGATCCACAAAATCTGTTAGAAAGGAACAAAGTAATCAACAAAGAAGTGTAATACGATATTCTGATGGGATTTATATTTCATTTAGTTAAAACAAGTAGCAGTTTATTTGTTATTATCAAGAGGTTAAACTTTCTGTGACCAGTAACAAAAAGACACTCACACAGCAGGTCTTTGTTGGTCATGTGAGTCCTAGAAATCTATTTTTCCTTTCAGTTATCATTTCTATCGTAAAACAAAACAAGAGTATCACTGCTCTGGCCTATGGCCTAAATGAACATAGCTCTCTTCATCCAACAGTGCAGTGTAGGTATTATAACCCTATTCTCAGTTATTATTCTAAAGCATGTACATCCACCATAAACAGCAGTTCCTCATAATGAAATGGATATTAGAAGGGAGAAATAATATGGCATTTTTTCTAACTATTGATCTAGGTTTCTTTAATATTTCAATAACATACTACTGATACACTATAATAATGTTGGAATGCCAAAACTGGGAGCTGCAGCAAAATAAGCTACAACCCTGATTTAACTAATTTAAACAAAAAAAATTTAAACAGCAGGACATACACACAGTTGTATCAAATGAAAACTAAAAATCACATCATTAGGAATACATAATGGAAAACAAACTTCAGTTCTAGCAATTCAGTAAGTTGGGCATGCTAAGAGTTCTAAAATAAGAAAGCCCAACTAACTGTTCAAAACTTCTCATCTGATTCCTAAATGACAAGTACAAAATAAAGAATCAATGTATTATCATTTATATCATCATTGTATAAAGTAATTCTTACAATGACAGGTATATCCAATCTTCTTTACAAATATATGGATGGATTAATGTCTGCTTCCATACAATATACAGTTAGAAAAACAGCAGCTAAATCCCATCTCTTTTATGATAAGGATGTATCTATGTCCAGTCCTGGACTATATATGGTAGCAGTTTCGTTTTTCTTACTAGCTTAAATCCCTGATCTATTTAACCATACAAAGTCTACAATGTACTAACTGTATCTAGTATCAATCTATTCCTAAAATATAAAGTACACAGCATAGTGAAAGGACTTCCACAAAGCTGAGAAACTTACAACCATCAAAAACTCGATGGTTTGGATTACTATAAATACAGGAGAAATAGGAAGATAACAAAAAATTCCATACCCTGATCTTAGAAGGGGTGTCAGTTCCACTAAAATAGTCACTAGTTAGGCGATCCCTTGTGTCTGCTTCGGCAAAGAATTCTCGTGCACTTACAAAATTCTGAGATACTGGTGAAGAGGCAACCACAGTCTCACCTGTTGGTAAAGAATACAATTCAAGTGATCAAAAATAAAACAATACATACATCTACTCATTATCATGAGTTATAACAAAATTGAGATGTGACAGAGCTGAAGTTCTTGCACATCTAGTCTCAAATCTTTAAAATCCCTAATATTTTATATATCCCTACCAACATGATTTAGGAAAACTTTAATATCTGACCTAGTGCTGGCTAAGCATCCCATAACAGCACGAAGTATGAACTGTGAAAGCCCTTGCTATACAGCACTTGTATTGGATGTCTTTTCCCAGTTATTTGAATTGGCTAGCACACCTTATGGGTATGCATAGATAACTTGTCACAAACAATGATAAATTAGCAGTGATAGTCTATGTGGCATTAATTATGGTGATAATAATTTGATGGATGGCGAAGTTTTAGTACTAGGAAAAGTTCTTCACACATCATTAATCAATCACTGGTGGCAAAGATAAAACAACAAAGATGTAAGAGTCAGCAAAAGTCAACTAACACATAAGATGAACTACAACATGCTAAATCTATATGTCTGTATAGCAACAGATATTGATAATTTACCAGGTTTCTTTCTAAATCTCTTGATATTTCATATTAACTGATAAGACTTAGATATCTTCATGGTTGTTTAATTTGTTTATGGATGGGGTTGTTAGGGAGGTGAATGCAAGAGTTTTGGAAAGAGGGGCAAGTATGCAGTCAGTTGGGGATGAGAGAGCTTGGGAAGTGAGTCAGTTGTTGTTCGCTGATGATACAGCGCTGGTGGCTGATTCATGTGAGAAACTGCAGAAGCTGGTGACTGAGTTTGGTAAAGTATGTGAAAGAAGAAAGTTAAGAGTAAATGTGAATAAGAGAAAGGTTATTAGGTACAGTAGGGTTGAGGGTCAAGTCAATTGGGAGGTAAGTTTGAATGGAGAAAAACTGGAGGAAGTAAAGTGTTTTAGATATCTGGGAGTGGATCTGGCAACGGATGGAACCATGGAAGTGGAAGTGAATCATAGGGTGGGGGAGGGGGCAAAAATCCTGGGAGCCTTGAAGAATGTGTGGAAGTTGAGAACATTATCTCGGAAAGCAAAAATGGGTATGTTTGAAGGAATAGTGGTTCCAACAAAGTTGTATGGTTGCGAGGCATGGGCTATGGATAGAATAGTGCACAGAAGGGTGGGTGTGCTGGAAATGAGATGTTTGAGGACAATATGTTGTGTGAGGTGGTTTGATCGAGTAAGTAATGTAAGGGTAAGAGAGATGTGTGAAAATAAGAAGAGCATGGTTGAGAGAGCAGAAGAGGGTGTTTTGAAATGGTTTGGGCACATGGAGAATGAGTGAGGAAAGATTGACCAAGAGGATATATGTGTCGGAGGTGGAGGGAATGAGGAGAAGTGGGAGACCAAATTGGTGGAGCGAAAAAGATTTTGAGTGACTGGGGCCTGAACATGCAGGAGGGTGAAAGGCGGGCAAGGAACAGAGTGAATTGGATCGATGTGGTATACCGGGGTCGACGTGCTGTCAAAGGACTGAATCAGGGCATGTGAAGCGTCTGGGTTTACCATGGAAAGTTCTGTGGGGCCTGGATGTGGAAAGGGAGCTGTGGTTTCGGGTATTTTTGCATGACAACTAGAGACTGAGTGTGAACGAATGGGGCCTTTGTTGTCTTTTCCTAGCGCTGCCTCGCACACATGAGGGGGAGGGGGATTTTATTCCATGTGTGGCAAGGTGGCGATGGGAATGAATAAAGGCGGACAGTGTGAATTGTGTGCATGTGTATATATGTATGTCTGTGTGTGGGTATATATGTGTGTACATTGAGATGTATGGGTGTGTGTATTTGCGTGTGGGGACGTGTATGTACATACATGTGTATGGGGGTGGGTTGGGCCATTTCTTTTGTCTGTTTCCTTGCGCTACCTCGCAAACGCGGGAGACAGCGACAAAGCAAAATAAATAAAATATAAATCTTTCTTTTTTAATCTATTTACAAACTCCAAAAGATGCTTGTGGCATGAGAAGCATGGGAAGTGGGTTGATCAGAAAGGGTTGTGAGTGGTGGGATGAAGAAGTAAGATTATCAGTGAAAGAGAAGAGAGAGGCATTTGGACGATTTTTGCAGGGAAAAAATGCAAATGAGTGGGAGATGTATAAAAGAAAGAGGCAGGAGGTCAAGAGAAAGGTGCAAGAGGTGAAAAAGAGGGCAAATGAGAGTTGAGGTGAGAGAGTATTACTAAATTTTAGGGAGAATAAAAAGATGTTTTGGAAGGAGGTAAATAAAGTGCATAAGACAAGGGAGCAAATGGGAACTTCAGTGAAGGGGGCTAATGGGGAGGTGATAACAAGTAGTGGTGATGTGAGAAGGAGATGGAGTGAGTATTTTGAAGGTTTATTGAATGTTTTTGATGATAGGGGATAGGGGAGAAAGAATACTTCCTAAGCATTCCTCATGTGTCATAGAAGGCGACTAAAGGGGACGGAAGCGGGGGTCCAGAAACCCTCCCCTCCTTGTATTTTAACTTTCTAAAAGGGGAAACAGAAAAAGGAGTCACGTGGGGAGTGCTCATCCTCCTCGAAGGCTCAGATTGGGGTGTCTAAATGTGTGTGGATGTAACCAAGATGAGAAAAAAGGAGAGATAAGTAGTATGTTTGAGGAAAGGAACCTGGATGTTTTGGCTCTGAGTGAAACAAAGCTCAAGGGTAAAGGGGAAGAGTGGTTTGGGAATGTCTTGGGAGTAAAGTCACAGATTAGTGAGAGCAAGGGAAGGAGTAGCATTACTCCTGAAACCGGAGTTGTGGGAGTACGTGATAGAGTGTAAGAAAGTAAATTCTAGATTGATATGGGTAAAACTGAAAGTTGATGGAGAGAGTTGGGTGATTATTGGTGCATATGCACCTGGGCATGAGAAAAAAGATCATGAGAGGCAAGTGTTTTGGGAGCAGCTGAATGAGTGTGTTAGTTTTATATCAAGGGTTAAGAGAACTGAGACGTAGACATAGAAAAATGTGTTGATGCTCACAAGGCTCTACCTCCTCAAGAGAAATAGTTTCCATATTTCAAAACCATATATTTATCATACAGACATAGCTCGAGGATCATTAGGGAGCATAACCACTTTTCAAAAATAAATCTACATGAAAAACCTAACAAAAACCCACAGAAAAGCCTTAACCTTTGCAACATTTTGTCCATCAATTTGGATGATGTTCCAAACAAGAAATTCAAGATGACTGTATTACAACAACTAAATGAAACAGTTTTTAATTTATAAAAGAGTTTTAAATTTGCATTAATCTTTAACCACGGAGTATAATCAAACGAGTAACGTCGCCATCTACACACTGCATGAGTTTTACTAACTCATCATCTGATCCTCAAAACTATAGAGAAGCTTTCATCATTTGTTTCCAAACCATATTCCCTGTAAAGCCAACAGGCTTTACAAGATCAAGGACCTTCAATAACTCCTTTCTTGGCTAAGGTGAGAAATCCACATGATCTTTTAGAAAAAAAGCATTTCAACAGCCTACATTAAAAAAGACAAGCAAATTAATGTGAAATCCTACACACAGACTCCTGTAAAATACTTCTATACGATACTATACTGTTACTTGCTAAAAGAATAAACTTTTTTGTTACCCTTACCAGTCACACTCCCTTCTTCATAACCAGACTCTGATGACTCAACTATAGCTGGTAAAACTTTTTCTTTGGATGGTGTGAGAAAGCCAAACACACTGTTCTTCACAGTTTCAGCAAGGCCTCCAATACCTCCATTCATACTCAATTGTGGCCCTCCATTTCTGCTGTAATCTACCACAGTCTGAGATGATGTTGTGGTACTCTCACTGGACGTCTCAGTAGTCTCCTGAAAATATAATTTTCTATCAGGACAACAGAGAAACTGAAAAGTAAATCAGATTAAAAGCATGGTTTCTCAATCAAATCTAAAATCCACAAAGAATTTGCTATTTCTCCTCTTCATTCAAACTAACAAGTAAAAACATTTTCATCCAAACAATGTACATCCATCTCTCGCTTTATGCAGGATCACCATATGTGAGTATGCTATTCTGCAAAGAACCTGATTCTACCAGTCCTTATTTTCATGAAGTCAAAATTTGCTACTCTCAGGGTGTGTGCAGTAGAAAGGGCACCAAAACCTCAGCGAGGGTTGGCGTGTGAAGTAAGCATGGATTCTGGGTGGAGTGCGCATTATATCTTACTACACATCAAATTAGGCAAAGGTAATGGTTATGTATATCAAGGATAATGTGGAAACAATAAATGTACAAATAGGGCATTCACATGTAATATATCCACAAAACCTAAGAAAAAACATCATGAAGTACGTGAAATCATAGCTAAGACGCTAACGAAGTTAGTTGAGGTTTTCTGAATTTAAGTTGATAATTTCTACATGTAATAGCTACTTTTACTTTAACCAACCCTATATTTTTCCCAATGTGCTACCAGTGACTTACATTTGTTCGATGTCCTAAATCAAATTCTACAGCCACTACTGTATTCTCTTAACACTACACAAGCATTACAAAATCAAATAACTCAATATCCAAAGTTAGAAGTGATGTGGAGTTAACACTTTAGTGAGTGAGTATCCCACAAGGTAAACCTAATTTGCAATATTCTAAATGGTGAAAATTCGGTGTCTTACCAATTAAAGGTTTAAGCAACACTTTTACCTGGTTACTTAAAACCATTATATCTTATTACCCCTTTCAAAATTCCCCCTGTACTATGATTTCCTCAATGAGCTACTTCTGTGGTGCCCCTAAAATAAATACCACAGGCATGGCTCTAAGGCTTTAGAAAATGGAAGATAAAAAGTAACTAATATTGGCTTTTTTTTTCACCAATACATTTAATTACAAATCAGCATCAATGAGTAAAATGTTATTATACCAACATTATATATTTTACCTGCAACACTTTATTAGAATTTGGTAAAAAGGTTGTTTAGCCATGCATCAATATCAGCTTTGGATACTGAGAGATTTTGTTACACAATGTTTAGAGGATACAATAACAGTTGAAAAGAAATCTAACTTACATATAAAATTAAGCAACAGCAGTGAGGGTTGTAAATATTATGAAAAATGTCTGATTAAACCCTTACCTAGTAGCCATTGTGATAATAAAATTACATGAACATAAAATTCACCTGCTGCTGGGGATCTGGCCACTCACTGCGTCATCTGTTTGTTGACATCAAGTGCCAGTTGTGTAACATTCATTTACTGTCATCTATTTGTTGACATCTGGTGCTATTGTGCAATACTCAACTATGAGTGCAGCTGGTATATTGCATTTAGAATAATGGGTATCTGTCTAGATTAGTTCTGCATCACTATAAGCTTTGAGTTCTGGCTGATGGTGTTCTGCATGCTAACATAATGTATAGAGAATACAACAGTTGAAAAGAAAGATTTGGAGCTCTACATTTCATGGGACAATAATAAATAAGGTTATGTGTCCATGATCATAAGTACAAATGGGGTGCTAATTAATGTAAGAGTATCCATAAAAATCTGGCCTAGCCAATAAAATGGAAGAAATACATCACTATCATATCTATCTCCAGCTTGGATCACTTACCCCAATGCTTGTTTGCTATGGCGTTTATTGACTTAACAATGATACGTCTGCAGTGTACTTGCACGAGTGACTACTATATATAAACCAAAATACCGATTATTTGATGAACTTCAACTTAGTTTATAAGCGTTTTGTTGATTTTTTACAAATCTACTGTTGAATCTGTTTTCAGATATATAAACTCTACAGCTCTAAAGGATGTGCTAGTAGCACTGCTGCCTTAAACACCGTCATTCAATACGAAAGAGAAGGCAGTTCAGTCCTTAACTGGCATTTCTATGTCATAAAGATCTATCTACATGAAGCATCCATAACAAGAAGGTGACTTTTAAGATTGAAAGTATTATGAGTACATTACCCAATCATACATTCATCAATCATTTCCCTTATATGCTACTGTAGTCTTATCAAATATACTTTAATAAAATATGAGGATCAAATTCATACTTCCAAACTGGTTTCGTTAACTTCATCACTATGACTGCAAGAAAAAAAAATACTCAAAGCAAATACCATTACAGATCTAATCCCTGAATTCATTAAGTAACGTACAACTCGGGGTAAGTTCGAGGGAATGGGTTGACGGTAATGTGGAGAGGTTTAGCAGTTTCAACTCTGTATTCTCCATTTATATAATATGACGAGAGCTTTGAATAAATCCAGCAAAAGTAGCACAATGGAACAATAATCAATGTCGGCACAGAAGCGTTTAGCCCACCGGTGCCGAGGGTGTATAAAAATCAGCCGACTTGCACTTATCAGCCATAATGGCAACAATCATAGAAATACTGTGTAAAGACTTTACATAGTGCTCTTCATTTTGTCACACAAGTAGTGCCTCGCAGGAGAGACATTACCTTAAAAAGTGTTCAGTGTTGTAAAGACTAAATATACTTTCTGGCACTACCCAACACGAACACCTTCACAGCCCGGGCAAAATGTAAACAAATCTAGGTACCATTACTTTCATGGTAACATATATATTCATCTACCATAACCAATCTTAATATCCAGACATACTACCATCCTCCTGAAGTATGAATAATGAGGTCTGAACAGTGACAAGCAAGGCACTATGTTCACTGTCAGTCTCGTTATAAAAAGATATAATAAATACGGATTGATAACTTTCTACACTTGGAAAGAAGCGCCGTTTTCCATTGGAGACATTTTCTTTTACGCATATGAAAATGTATTTAGTCATCAATAACAATGCGATTTCTCATATTTCTATTTCTGGAGTTCATAATATGTCAACTATTGGAAAACTTCATAAACAGTAACAAGAAAGACTAAATAGGAAGCCCTTGCTGTTTTGCTTTTATCCTCAGAACCTATCAACATTAAGTACAAATGTAAAATAATTAGATATGACCTTTTTACATACGAAAACACTGATGTACCACAGCACGGAGCTTAGGAATCATCGACTTTAACCACTCTAATATTTTGCACCACTGGGAAAATCAAAATATGTTGCAAGTTCAGAGACGGCGGCAGTTTGCAAAAATTTGGGGGGTTCATTGGAGCAAAAGCGAAGGCGAGGATGCAGCATACTGCAGCTCTATATTTCTTAACAAAATGGGGGGCTGAGCCCCCTGCTTTTCAAAGCGGAGGGATTCAGCCCCGCTGTACTGCCGCCACTGAAGTTTATATAAAATACTGAGAATATTATATGTAGTTTTCTTAAGTTCTGAGCAATTCGTGCGCAAATTTATGTCGCTTCCTCCTTCAACAGTTTCGTTTTTTTTTCATTTTGGGTTGTTAAGTGTAACCTTTGTAACTCCCAATCTCGTTTCGTGAGGATTTGCATGCTGAAAAGAACTGCACATGGTCATTGGCCATTGCTTAGCTAAATGTCCAGCATCATCGAACAAGTGGTTTAGACGAAGCTTACACCAACATCTCCTCACACTTCCCTTAACAGGCAGTATGCAGTGAAGTGGTAAACGTTGCGACTCAGCTATGTAACGGGCTCAAGTTCGAGTCCCGGTTAACGCAGCCAGTTAACAGCCAACCCAGCAGATCATCCATGTCGATCCTTCACTCTTGGTGCGGTTTGTATATATAATCATGGTTTAGTCATAAAAACTGTAAGATCAGCGTAAGGACATTGCGACTGTAAAACACACTTGGAAATCACATACACCTTTACACATATATGCCCGCAACTCCATATTTAAAGGGAGGAATGGTTTTCTACACTTCTGGAAATTTCTTCTGCCACCCAACTGTACGTGCCCGGCAACCTGGAACTGAGGAGCCTTGATTATCATGTTGTACAACCCACCTCACGGCCTCTATCATATGGGCTCACTACCCTGCTTCATTACACCAGCCGACGAGCTACGTAACTGTTCATGTGTATACACTATACACACTCGTCCCTGGTCACTTGAACCACCCTACATCAGACCACGTACGCTGGAACAAGGTACAAACTCAACTCACGACCAGTTTATGTGGGTCCTGAATCTCAGTGACTTGCCAGTGCTGTCTGAGACGGTCAGTATGTACCTGTCTCGGGTAGTGGGAGCCCAGGAGTGTATGGCTCGTAACACACGAACCTTCTTCAAGGATCGGCGATAGCCGAAATTCAGCCATCACCTACCTTACGTTAACTTAGGTTCACAGGCGTTGGTAAATATTTGGGGCAGGTGTTTGGCATCCTTTCTCCCATTTGGTTCTACCATGAAAATTATCAGAGTTGAGTGGGTCACCGCTCACAGTATCACTTTCGTAGGAAACGAGGTTTAAACGAGAGGCTACAGCACTAGAAAGCAACACATCCACGCTCATCACAAGGTAAACACCATACGATGAGTAACAATTCATCAAAAAAAAAATCTCGTTAAAAAGATACGACCGGCATGCACATTCTTGATCATCATTTCAATAAAGATGGAATGTTAAATAAAACTGCCATGTTGATGTTTAAGCTCCAGCCACAGCCGAATGTACCAAACATCACGGGTAACACCAGAGCGCCAACCATTTTTATCTCGTCTCCCATCTCATCACAGAAAAGAAGTCATATTCGGAGTAATCTGAAAATTTACGGTGTCACTTACCAGACGCTAAAAGATAAACGTCAACACACACACACACACATATATATATATATATATATATATATATATATATATATATATATATATATATATATATATATATATATATATATGTTGGGGTGAAGAGGGTGGTGAGAGTAAGTGAGCTTGGGAAGG
The DNA here is from genome assembly GCF_036320965.1 of Panulirus ornatus. Taxonomy (NCBI): domain Eukaryota; kingdom Metazoa; phylum Arthropoda; class Malacostraca; order Decapoda; family Palinuridae; genus Panulirus; species Panulirus ornatus. Next base: position 21,414,688 of record NC_092246.1, on the reverse strand, counting down.
AGACCTGTGTGAGGAAGTACCAGGAGAGACTGAGTACAGAATGGAAAAGGGTGAGAACAATGGAAGTAAGGGGAGTGGGGGAGGAATGGGATGTATTTAGGGAATCAGTGATGGATTGCGCAAAAGATGCTTGTGGCATGAGAAGAGTGGGAGGTGGGTTGGTTAGAAAGGGTAGTGAGTGGTGGGATGAAGAAGTAAGAGTATTAGTGAAAGAGAAGAGAGAGGCATTTGGACGATTTTTGCAGGGAAAAAATGCAATTGAGTGGGAGATGTATAAAAGAAGGAGACAGGAGGTCAAGAGAAAGGTGCAAGAGGTGAAAAAAAGGGAAAATGAGAGTTGGGGTGAGAGAGTATCATTAAATTTTAGGGAGAATAAAAAGATGTTCTGGAAGGAGGTAAATAAAGTGCGTAAGACAAGGGAGCCCTTCAGTGAAGGGCGCAAATGGGGAGGTGATAACAAGTAGTGGTGATGTGAGAAGGAGATGGAGTGAGTATTTTGAAGGTTTGTTGAATGTGTTTGATGATAGAGTGGCAGATATAGGGTGTTTTGGTCGAGGTGGTGTGCAAAGTGAGAGGGTTAGGGAAAATGATTTGGTAAAAAGAGAAGAGGTAGTGAAAGCTTTGCGGAAGATGAAAGCCGGCAAGGCAGCAGGTTTGGATGGTATTGCAGTGGAATTTATTAAAAAAGGGGGTGACTGTATTGTTGACTGGTTGGTAAGGTTATTTAATGTATGTATGACTCATGGTGAGGTGCCTGAGGATTGGCGGAATGCGTGCATAGTGCCATTGTACAAAGGCAAAGGGGATATGGGTGAGTGCTCAAATTACAGAGGTATAAGTTTGTTGAGTATTCCTGGTAAATTATATGGGAGGGTATTGATTGAGAGGGTGAAGGCATGTACAGAGCATCAGATTGGGGAAGAGCAGTGTGGTTTCAGAAGTGGTAAAGGATGTGTAGATCAGGTGTTTGCTTTGAAGAATGTATGTGAGAAATACTTAGAAAAGCAAATGGATTTGTATGTAGCATTTATGGATCTGGAGAAGGCATATGATAGAGTTGATAGAGATGCTCTGTGGAAGGTATTAAGAATATATGTTGTGGGAGGAAAGTTGTTAGAAGCAGTGAAAAGTTTTTATCGAGGATGTAAGGCATGTGTACGTGTAGGAAGAGAGGAAAGTGATTGGTTCTCAGTGAATGTAGGTTTGCGGCAGGGGTGTGTGATGTCTCCATGGTTGTTTAATTTGTTTATGGATGGGGTTGTTAGGGAGGTAAATGCAAGAGTTTTGGAAAGAGGGGCAAGTATGAAGTCTGTTGGGGATGAGAGAGCTTGGGAAGTGAGTTAGTTGCTGTTCGCTGATGATACAGCGCTGGTGGCTGATTCATGTGAGAAACTGCAGAAGCTGGTGACTGAGTTTGGTAAAGTGTGTGGAAGAAGAAAGTTAAGAGTAAATGTGAATAAGAGCAAGGTTATTAGGTACAGTAGGGTTGAGGGTCAAGTCAATTGGGAGGTGAGTTTGAATGGAGAAAAACTGGAGGAAGTGAAGTGTTTTAGATATCTGGGAGTGGATCTTGCAGCGGATGGAACCATGGAAGCGGAAGTGGATCATAGGGTGGGGGAGGGGGCGAAAATTCTGGGGGCCTTGAAGAATGTGTGGAAGTCGAGAACATTATCTCGGAAAGCAAAAATGGGTATGTTTGAAGGAATAGTGGTTCCAACAATGTTGTATGGTTGCGAGGCGTGGGCTATGGATAGAGTTGTGCGCAGGAGGATGGATGTGCTGGAAATGAGATGTTTGAGGACAATGTGTGGTGTGACGTGGTTTGATCGAGTGAGTAACGTAAGGGTAAGAGAGATGTGTGGAAATAAAAAGAGCGTGGTTGAGAGCAGAAGAGGGTGTTTTGAAGTGGTTTGGGCACATGGAGAGAATGAGTGAGGAAAGATTGACCAAGAGGATATATGTGTCGGAGGTGGAGGGAACGAGGAGAAGAGGGAGACCAAATTGGAGGTGGAAAGATGGAGTGAAAAAGATTTTGTGTGATCGGGGCCTGAACATGCAGGAGGGTGAAAGGAGGGCAAGGAATAGTGAATTGGAGCGATGTGGTATACCGGGGTTGACGTGCTGTCAGTGGATTGAAGCAAGGCATGTGAAGCGTCTGGGGTAAACCATGGAAAGCTGTGTAGGTATGTATATTTGCGTGTGTGGACGTATGTATATACATGTGTATGGGGGGGGGGGCCATTTCTTTCGTCTGTTTCCTTGCGCTACCTCGCAAACGCGGGAGACAGCGACAAAGTATAATAAAAAAAAATATATATATATATATATATATATATATATATATATATATATATATATATATGCCTCCTGCACAGGGGTCCCGGGTTCGATCCTGGCTGTTGGAGGTTTGTATGTTCTATGAAGGTGCGCGTTCATATGCACTTTATTCGTGTGTGTGTATATATATATATATATATATATATATATATATATATATATATATATATATATATATATATATATCGCTACCTCGCAAACGCGGGAGACCGGCAAAAAAAAAAAAAAAAAAAAAAATATATATATATATATATATATATATATATATATATATATATATATATATATACACACACACACACACAATCACCTCAACAGGAATAAGAAATTTCCCAGTGTGCTGCTTGAACTCACGAGAAAGCTCCTTAACCCCTGACTGACAGGGTGAGCTATTTTCATCTATGTTCATTATCCGTCCCTATCTTGATTCTCCTTAAGACGAGTAAAATGCAACCAATCCGACTTCACCAACTGTGATAGGGGGAACCAAGTTGTCTTCTAACACGAACTCTGTACCTCATCACCTGTCGTGTATGGTTATGAGTCTGCGTCTGTTAACCCTCCCAGCCTCACACATGACCTCCAGTCGTCCCCAGGGTGTGACTACACGCCTGCCGCAGGTAACCTCCTCCCCTTCCACCTCCTTCAATACTGAAGTTTTCAGTAGCCAAGTATCCTCCCTTCAAGTCCTTAACTCTTCCCTTCCCATCGTCTCTCACAGCGATATCTCTCCTAAAATACTCAAGTTTTCAGTAGCTAAGTACCATCCCTTCAAATCCTCAACTCTTCCCTTATCACCGGCTGTCACAGAGATCTCATATTCCATATTAGTCACATTTTCTCCTTGCCTTAGCATGTGCATGACTCTTCCTGCCTTAGAATATATATGACTCCCAGCCCCAGTATGAGGGAAGGCTTTCCCTGCCCCGCTGCGTTCATGACTTCCTGCCTTAGAATGTACATGACTCCCAGTCCCAGTATGTGCAAGGCTTTCCCTGCCCCAATGTGTTCATGACTTCCTGTCTCAGAATGTGCATGACTGCCCTCCTATAAGACAGCTCCAACCTCTGACCCTCCGACCCCGGTCGAGTGAACCGATTCAGTGGCTGTATGTCATCCGCAGTGCACGATCCGTGGTTTCTGGCGCCTCCCTCATCCTGGCTCTGCCGGCCTTCCCTACTCAGCGCCTCACATGATGCCCATACATGCTGAGACGGTGAATCACTATGCATTGATCTGTTACAGTGTATCTGTCGCTCTTAAAGCTAAGAATATGCCACTCGCCCTCCCTACTGCGTCCAACCTCACCACATTACCTTCTTCCTGTGCAGGCTGGAGCGCTTAAGCATGTCGCCGGTGTGGTGTGGCGAAGAGTCTGGCGTATGGTGCCGGCAGTGGTGGTGGTGGTCTAGTGCGTGGACACCGTTGTGGTACTGGTGGTGGTTGTGGTGATGGTCATGGTGATGGTGTGGGTGGTCATGATAGTGGTCGTGGTTATGGCGGTGTAGACGATCGTGCGTTAGGTCGTGGGACACCTCCAGGAGGGAAGTGCCGTTGTTCGAACCGGTAGTGTCCAAGCGGCTCTGGTCAGAACGTCGCCGCCGTCGACCTCGGACTCTCCTGTGATAGAAAAAAAAATTACATAGACATTCAAACGTTTTCAGCATACAAATCACAAAGGATTAATATATTATACTATACTCAACTACATCCACATTAGTACATTGGTAAGTTCCCTGTTTTCATTATCATAAACTTCATTGGACATTTAAAGCTCAGCTAGTGTTATAAATAGCTTCAAGCAAATGTGGGTAAGCGAAGCTACTCAACTTGCCTATGTTTGGATACGGAACGGCAGACTGCAGTATGCTGCATTTGGAGACTTACCTCACAACAGTTTGTCTGCAGCATTTGCAGACATCCTACAAGCATCCTTGCTGCCAGATGTCATACTGACTCGAATTACTTAAATAATTGTGCTTTGGTGTAGGCACAATAATCTTCAATCTTTCCATATACTACACACTATTCTTTTCAAGCTTCTAAGTAAACACTAAAAACATAAAGTGCAGCAAGTCACCTGCCTTTCTACAAATTTCACATTAAATATATAATTTTTCTTAGTTCCGTGCACATTCGGAGAGGCCGCCCTACGCTCTACAACGTCGTCACTACACTGGCTTTACCCCTCCCGCTCACTCTCCCTCCTCCAGCACTCCAAGATCAATGCGCATCACCACGGGACGTAAAGGCCAAATTATCTCCCACTTCCGTTGCGATGCTGATTTCGGACCGTCAAAGCAACGATGAAGACACACATGATGGAAATGTAACTGTTTTAGTACAACTACCACTTCTTTCTCCCAGATCATTCCTTTCAAAGCAAGTATCAAGAAATGCTATTCATTTCACACAATGATTTTAGTAAGACATTCCTTTTTAACCTATATACAATATTTGTGTTTATCTCAAATGTTTTAGACATTCGTCAATACATTTTTTCACTAAACTTCTCAAGGACACCAATTCACTTGCACGATTTTATACACTTACGACTATTTAAATGAAAAGGTACACAGTTTGTTCACTGATAAACAATTTTTCGCGAAACGAAAGCTTTCGTAGTTTTAAACGTTTGTTGAATCACTAGGGAACCTTAGCCTTCAAGCTGTCAACTGCCCTCGGACTCCCTCCTCCCAGCTCCAGCTGGCGTCGGCTGCGGCACCAAACAGGCTGCGCCGGCGCACGGCCAGAGCCATCCATTCTGACACACGGAGTTTTCATATTATTTCGTTTTCACTTCATTCACAACCGGGGGATATTCACAGTAAATGCAGGTCGATACCAATCAATAAGGGTGGCTACAGTGTATCACGAACACGAAGAAAAAATCAGTAAAAAAAATATAATGGTAAAGTAATGACAGGGCGAAATTTTCCGAGATTAAAATTTGGTCACATGACGTCGAAATGCACGTCATATAATTCGTATGTATCCTAAATCTCAAAAGATGATCCAAATACGTTAAATCGCAAAGGACTTCAAATCATAATTACATCAATTGATTTGCAGTGCACGATTTTACATGGTTCACAGCTGCTAGAACCCCTACCGAGTCGTCATAGGTACATACGAATTCATATCTAGTAATCGCTTATCTTAAGTCATTCACATATTTTTGTGTCACAGCAAATGCCTTTAATGTGTATAAGTCCTAACAGTATGACCTTCCACAGGTTGAAAGCTACATAATTCAAGACAGCCAACAGCGGCGGCGACCTCTGGCCGTGTGCACTTCCTGTCACGGACGCCATGCAGTGTACCTAGAACTTCCGGGACTGATGCACCACTAACTAGAACCCGTCCAAGGAACCCACCATGTTATGTGGCAACCATACGCACGAAACCACCGCCTTATGTGGCCAAAATGGGCATGGCAACACCACCTTATGTAGCCACTGTAGGCAGGTGTGATATATATATATATATATATATATATATATATATATATATATATATATATATATATATATATATATATATATATATATATATATACACTTTACATTCTCTGGTCTTTTCTCTCTGCTTAACATATGGGTTGGCTGCTGACATTCCATTCACAAACATACTCGACGTCGCGTAACTCATACGAGTTCCTATCTTTTCGGTGTGTGGTGACTGACGGCAAAATCTCGTTAGAAATATTGAAGTTCAAGAGATGGGACCCCACGAGTCTATATAGACCTCTCTCCCCACACTGTTCTAAGAGGCCATTACACTGGCAGGCAACCCAAAACCAAGAGGTATACCGCCTGGGTAATGAGGTTAGTAAAGGCGGCTCAGTGAATCAGCACTACAGCGGCTGTCAAGTTTCCTCCAAGGCTCAGGGTGTATTTTCCTGCCACACATACACGTACGTTACTGTTATTCACTCCACATAAATAAGGGTTAATGACGAACACAAGACTTCAGGATCTATAGTATTCACTGAAGAATAATGGATTCTCATGCAAACTCATGATAAAATATACGACTATCTGCATTAAATAAAGCCAACAAAGTGACCCAAATAAATCAGGTCATTCACGACATCGTCCAAACACCTCAGCCTTGGCTGAACGTGCCTTCTAATACTATAACGGGCTATACCATCGTAGGATCTCTAGTCAAAGTAGTCGTGAGGCTTCTCGTGTTCATGAGACGTCTGTGATGCAAAAGGATTAAACATTACTCTTCTTGGCTTCAAGATGCATATAAAATTCAGGGATCAAATCATTAATACACTGAACGCCATTTTTGTTTTGTGTGAATATCACCTGTGTGTACTCTATGGACTGACTGTCCCGGACCCTTGCTGTCACCAGGAAATGTCCACGCGAATTACTGCTGCTTTCACGCCCGGTGTTATACAGAAAGAACATATCTTACTTCTACGATATGATAGGATGGAATATATCGTCTAACATCTTAGATAATTATAGGATCAATACAGAATGTAAATCAATTGTTACTTCAGCGATGTAACTTGCCCAAAAGCTAAAATAACACAAGTGTAGCAGCTATACTGGTAAAACAGTGTCCCTCACTTCCTTCCGAGGAGCTAATTACAAGCGTTTGGGGAAGTCCTGGACGGCTATTGGTTACATCAGTATTAGGCTACAGGAATCAGTACCTGCAGTCTTACCTTACGAATGACTGGCTCCTTTCTGTATGGAGACAACCTGCGCTAGGAGTGACTGTTAGGATATTTCCTCAACTCGTGCAGTACTCCCTTCTCCTAGATTCTGGCATATGAACTCTTTGCGTCTGATCATTCCTTGTGGTATTTTTTCAAAGTCATTAGTAAACTTTCGACCTAGATGGCAATTACATGGTTAATCACATATATATATACATAATTGCTCCTATAACAAGCCGGTACGGATCAACCCTAAGGACCATCCGCTAATTAAGGCTGTATGAATCAATCCTTGGGGCCAAACGGAATCAATTCTAGGATAATCACATCAAGACACTAAAGTTCACTTCAATACAACCAAACTGTACAAGTTTGTCCTTGGGACAATATCCAATCGATTCAGGCTTACTTAGGCTAAGTATATCAATCTCTGGGATCAAACACGACTTATTCAATGAAACTGTCTGGGCTGTATGAATCGGTCTTTATGACTAAATATGAATGATTTTTTATGACTAAATACAATTAATATAAGGCAGCCAGGCTATGCAAATGAATCATTGGGACCACATACAAGTATTCTGAAGCTATCAATCAATCCTTTAGGGCAATATTCAAGTAATTCAGTGTTACATGCAGTAGCAGAGTCGATGAAAACATCATCATCATTATCAGGACAGCAATGCGATAACAAATACGCATGCACTGATTTGATATGCACAAAAAGACAATGCTAGTGAGTAACTAATGTAGATATCTTCCTAAATCTAACACACTGAGTCTACCTCACACACTCCCTTTTGTGAGCACGAGTTTACAGCGTACTCTGTTACAGAGAATGAATTTACAATACGAAGTCCTACTACCAACATCATGAGTTTACAGTACACATTCCCATTTTGAATGAAGCATGAGGCACAGTATGCACTCAACACTGTACTACAAGGTTGCATTGTATACTTACATCTTATGAGCATCATGAGTTTACAGTAACTCTTGCGTATCATGAACACTAAGAAGTTAGAGTACTCTTCCTTCATGAATCTACAAATTTGTCAACTCGAACTCTATGAACACTGGTTTACAGGGGTTTACGGTGCGCACTTCTACTTTCTGAACACATTACAGTACATGTATGAATTATGCTTTCAAATTCATCTTTGGTATGCACACTTACACTTAATGATCATGACCTAGTGAAGATTTACAAGTGCGAAATGTATAGTTGCAGTGAACATGCTTTGAGCACTAACGGAAAAACACGGTACGATCATACGCTTACCATGAATTGCTGTGTGACCACCACAAAGTAAAACTAGTGAAGACAGTGTTGGAACACAAGAATACAGTGAAAATATTCAACAAGAGTACCTAAAGATTAGTGAAAACCGTATGATCAAACACAAGGTTACAGTGCCTAGCCACGGTATAACTACGACGTTACAGCGGCGACTGCATTACCCATGATGAGGCTACAGTAAGAGCATAATGTAATTCATGAGCATCCTAAAGTTACTACAGATCATATTTGGGTGCATTAAGGTTTACGGCGCGTACTCACAGTGTCAACGCCACGAGATTACAGTGCCTATTGCCACTTTAAGAACTTTGTCAACCTTGTTCTATATCATAAACTGGCGAACAAATGTTATTCCTAAAAAAAATAAGCTTCTTGGGAATACTATGAAGATTCAACGCTACGGTTGAATGATAGAAATTACTACAAGAATGACGCAGTTGCACCCCACCAAAACACTGACGCTGACAGTGTTAGGCCTACTGCTGCCTCTTTCCATCCCCCCTAGTAACATGACCACAGCCGCCTTCCCTCCCTCTACGTCAACATCAATTAAGAGGCATTCCGTCTCTCCTCCCTCTCCTCTCCCGCCGAAGATAAGGTAAACATCCGAGATCATAATCACCCCAACGTAGCCTCCCCTGGTCGTCACGACCCCCAGGCCACCGTCAAGCTTAGTCAGAACTATATAAACAGCGAGCAAATGAAGTCCACCGTGGGTGGGTCCCAGGTTAGCATGAGGCGCCTCCCGCACAGCCTCGCAGGAGTTTTGCCCCAGGGAAAACGAGAAAATTTCTTGAGCTTCGTCCAAACCATAATTAAGAAAATAATAAGATACCCAATAGCCATTACGTTATCAATTACTGAAAACTTCGTCTCCACGTTATTTCCCGAAAAAAATCCTCATTTCTTTATAAGCCTGCCTTGCCGATACACAGGAAGTGGTATGGTAGCCACGGGTGGCTGCCTAATCCAGGCCTGTGTGGTGGTATAGGAGCCACTAATAGCTGCCTCATCTAAACCCGTGTGGGAGTATGGCAATGTGTAAATGTATACAATATTCAAAAGTGAAGGAAAATAGATTGTGCGATATCAAATCTCATAAGTAAGATTAACTTCAGTCTCTATCCTTTCGCCAGTACATACATACACTCATAATACACAAAAAGGTTTTCAACACAGCACGTTGCTGCAGGCGGGGAGGCAGGCCAGGTGGGTGTCCGTTCGTGACTACCTGGATAAGCAAGCTACTGCCCTCTACGCTACCTACCCTGTCCCCTGTACCCCTGCCTTCTTGTTCCTCCATCCTCTACTTCACTCCCAGTTCCTACCTTGGCCCCATCCTGTGATCCTAACTCGCCCTAGCAATGGGGCAGCGAGGGAGGTAGTGATGGTATGGCACGGCACGGCACGCGTGGGCTGGGCAGCCCAGCCTGAAGATTGCCATCTGACGTCATGCACGGGTTGCTACCGCCAAGTTTAATCCTGCATGGCACTTGGGGGCGGATGTAGGGTGAGAGAGGCGCTAGCAACAGCTTATCGTCACAGACTGTGGGAGAAGGAGGGGTGGGTGGGGGTGGGGATGTTTCCGCGTTAGTTTGGTGAGGGGTGCCGGGGAAGGGGGTGTTGGGGCAGGCAATCATGGTAAAGGGAGCAGAAGGCAAGACAGCCTAAATACCAACTGTATTCCTCTTACAAAGGGTTAAATTCAACTCTTCAAACTCTATCTATGAGCTGTTTAAAAAAAAGGACATTACCAGCAAACCTTATAACACACCTAGATTCATAACGAAATGTAATTCTTAAAGTAAAAAAGAATATTAATATGAATACCATATGCATAAACAAAACCGTGTGGGTCTCGGGTAGGGTAATATACCATTATATTTTGACTTTTGAAAAAAAATATTCCCGTACCCTCCCGCCCATGACGTGGGTGGTGACGCACAAGAGGATAGAGTGCAACCGCATGTCCAGGAACTGGACCACAGTAACAATTATATAACAAGTTACATCTTGAATAAATCATTTACATCAGCGTGAATACTTCTTAAGTATCTGGGATACAATATAGTTATGAATAGGCTTAGAAATGTCAAATGGCTCAACACCCATTCTGCAACAAACAAGCATATAACATTGTAGGTGTAATTCTGCCAGCAAAGTTTACATAATGTCTTCGTTACCATGAAAACGACCAAATTCCCAAGAGTATCTGCATCCCAGCCTGGGTCGGAGCTCATCAAGGTGTCTCCTGCTCCTCTTTGCGAGCAATATTTACAAGGTTCTGCCGCCGGGGAGAGACGTTCTCAAGGCCAATGCCTGGACCAGCGTTACAGCACTGCCAGACGCACGTTATAAAATGATATACAATAAGCATCAAACACATTACGAAACATTAAAGTATGTGTACACGTACTTACTAAGTTGCACAATTAGTAAATACAATAAACACCAAACACATTATGAAACATTACAGTATGTGTACCCGTACTCACTACAGTTGCACCATTAGTAAGTTACAAGCCACTGCCTACCAAGGTAGTAAAATTTTTGAATTCAGAATGAATGTAACGCTATTCCAAAACATTTAAGTTACAAGTAATTTGAACAGGATAAGTGTGGTCTAAGGAACATTGAAGTTTTTAGGTCATAATCAATGTGTAATGATACGTTCCTGGAACAACTTTGTAACATGTAATTCAATTTGCAAACAAAATTCATTGTTCTACTTAAGCGTACTTCATGTAATAAATTAAGGTAAAACAATATTTCGTCCTAAACCTGGCGGCAGAGACCACATACCGCGGTAAAGTGCATAATGAGCCTAGTATTTGAAGGAAGAAAACTACCAACTCTGACTACTGGCATGTTCCACCGTTGTAACTATGACCTTGAGATGAATCAGGGCCGGTCGGTCTCTCTCTTCTCTCTCATTTAGACTCAGGAGAGGATTAGGGGTACATGGTCGGAAAAATCTTAACAATAAGGAATGTAAGGAAATATTCTTAACGTAACAGAATATTGTTATTTGGAACTAATTAGGCGAAAGTGTTGTGTGAGCTAGAAATCTCATTATTTTCAAAATCAGGCTACACTAACAGAAAATTTAAGAGCAGCTAAATGAGTACTTGTTTACTTGTCGAAGGTACGATTAGTTAATTACAGGGAATTATTATGCACAGGGCCCTTACAATACTCTCTTGCCCGGTATCCTCTCAACCATCCCAGTTCCTGCCCGGTGTTTTCACACCCACCCCAGGTCCTGTCCGGGATCCTTACACCCAACCCAGGTCCTGCCCGGGGTCTTCACACACACTCCAGGTCCTGCCCAGGATCCTCAAACTCACCACAGGTCTTGCCTAGGGTGCTCACACTCATTGGTTCAGCTAGGGTCTCTCACACTACCAAAGTCCTGTTTGGGGTCCTCATACCCACCCCAGGTCCTGCCCCGGGTCCTCACACTCAACCCAGGTCCTGCCCGAAGTACTCACACTCAACCCATGTCCTGCCGGATCCCTTGCACTACCTAACTCCTGCCTGGAGTCCTCATATCCATCCTAGGTCCTGCCAGGGGTCCTCACACCCACCACAGGTCATGCCCAGGGGTACTGAAACTCACTCCAAGTCCTGCCCGGGGACCACACACACCCACCTCACGCAGGACCTCACACCCACTCTAGGTCCAGCTTAGGGTCCTCACATGCAACCCAGGTCCTGCCCAGGTCCCTCATACTACCGTAAGTCCTGCCTGGGGTCCTTTCACCCAACCCAGGTCTTGCCTGAGGTCCTCACACCCACCCGATCCTGCTTGGGTCCATTACACTCCCCCAAATCCTACCTGGGGTCCTCACACCCACACAACGAGTTTGAGATGGGAACTTTAATTCCCCCAACCCAACCCCACCGACCAGGCAGGGATGCTGCTGGGGTGAGGCGGCGGCGAAGCGACCACATGCACACACGAGTGGAAGTGTAACGTACTAAGGTAGTCAGTCTCTGCTGCTGGTGAAAGTATTAGAAAGTCAAGTAAAACAAGCCGATAAAAATTCCTACTTAATGCAGTCCGGTTTCTGTGCGATAATCTTGGTTTGTTGTTCTTGTACATACTGTTTGCTGTCCGTGCACACAATCGCCTGCTTATTTTTCTTGTCCATAATCACGAATTTTACTAACAACTTCTTTATACGTTAGAAATAAATTTGCCTCGCTGCTGCTGTCTACCCCCAGCCCACATTATGGGAGACCTGGCTAACATCCATCACAGTACCAGCACGTGGTGGGCGCGGTGGCCTGGCCCATCATCTGCCTGCCTCCCAAGGTGTTAAAAGATGTTACGCGGTTTCCATATCACAGTGGAAATATGCTCAATTCTCAAAAGTGTATCGACAACCGCTTGTGAGAACTAATGAAGAAGTTTACCACCTATATTCTTGGATATTAACCCACGGGCCATACCTGCAGCCTAATAGGTTAGTCTGAGATGGGACACATCTGTAGCCTAGGTTAGTCTGAGATGGGACAGACCTGTAGCCTAGGTTAATAATCTGAGATGGGACACACCTGTAGCCTAGGTTAGTCTGAGATGGGACACACTTGTAGCCTAGGTTAGTCTAAGATGGGACACACTTGTAGCCTAGGTTAGTCTGAGATGGGACACACTTGTAGCCTAGGTTAGTCTGAGATGGGACACTCTGTAGCTTAAGTTAGTCTAACATGGAACACACCTGTGCCTTACTAGAATTAGCCTGAGATGGAACACACCTGTAGCCTAGATCTCTAGTAGAGTTCTTGTCAACACGTCTCGGTCCCTGACGAAGACCTTGCTAAGTTCGGGTAAGATGAGTGTTTCCCCTTGCCAGCTTATCTTGCAATAATAAGTTTCTGTTTATACTTTTTCCATGGATTAATCAAGTAACCAGAAACTTTACAATTATAAATTATCTCAACACATATGACCAAATTAATACCAAATACTAACTAAAATGATTAATTTAGTCTGGTTTAAGAAAGCATCCGCGGCCAGAGGACATCATCCCCCCCCAACCCACCCAAGCTTCGTCTTGTACCCAGAGGAAAGGCAACACTGACGACTTCATCTATACTTTCAAAGTTTAGTGACAATGTTCGCATTTCATTCATAATTTGGTAACTGGTTTACACAAGAATGTGTGTATCGCATTTAGTCACCAACAATGCTCGTGGATAAACAAACACTGAAGGCACCTCGGAGAAAACTTTCATTTCCATAAGGGCACTTGCACGACTGGAGAAATGTACATGAACATTACATAATCTATAACCACTGGAACTCGCCACGAAAAGTTGGATCCATATATATGTTTATATTCTTCTCCATCAATTACAACACCGTAGCAAAATTGTGATCACTCACCAAACAACACCAGAGTAAAAGACATTACCTCAACTCCTCATGCACAACAGTACGTAGGGTCAGGTCAATGGGTTATATAATTCTGCACAAAAATTCACACTGGTAGGGCACGCTTTACGGTGAGCGAGGGGCTGCACCTTCAGGTGTACATGTTCCCGGATCACTGGACGGAAGAGCTCTGAGCGCCACCCAGTGGTCCCCGCTCATAACACCTACTGGTTCTGAAGTCTGTGAAATATTTGTCATTTACACAAATACGTTCGAGTGCTATCTATGTAAGAGTATTTACATGGAGCCACTGGTTCAGTTACACAAGAGCTGATTTAGATATCTGTGTGGGTTTTCATATATGAACATATGCGGTTAGGTCAACGGTCGCCCAACAAAGACGTACACACACGGAGCAGGAATGCGTTGCTTTACACAATTCCTCTTCGCCACAGGTGACGTACATGACAACAGCTGATGGCTAAATATTGCACAACAGTTTAATAAGGTAATAAAAGCGGTAACTCAATCCAGACTTATAGATCAACCAATTGCACATACTCAGGAGAAGCAAGTCAATGATTAGCTGTTTAAGTAAAATACACAAATTAGGAAGTGAGGGACCTACAAAGACCCGGTATTCACTGAATTTAACAGACACCCACTTACAAAAGGACTAACAGACCTGTGGGCTAGATTACCGCTGACTAGGACGACTTACCACCTTTGCATTTGCCTTAACTGTCCACCATCGATCTTCAAGCAATCTATCTCAAAAATATCAATGATAGTTATAGATAGTAAAATTAAATCTAAACCCATCTTACTGTTCGTTTCAAAATTAGACCAACAGATGCCATATTGGCTGGTCTTGTACAACAGGACTGTGTTCGATGAACCGGATTTGTTCCCATAACTGTCAAGTGAAAAAGTGTCTATTTCCCGAGAGTTTTGAATCATGAAGCATAACCTTGAAGTTGATACATAAAATAAAGTTAGCCTAATGTTGTTCACCAGTTTTACTTAAAAATCCAATGTGTAAATGCGAAACCACCAATAGGTTGAAAGTAAATTTCAAAGGTTAACTTCTATATCTATATCTAAATCTATCTATCTATCTATCTATAATGTGTGTATATATATATATATATATATATATATATATATATATATATATATATATATATATATATATATATATTCAATTCATTTTACTTAGTCGGTTTCCCGCGTTAGCGCAAGGAAATGGACGAAAGAATGGCCTAGCCCACCCACATACACATTCATATACATAAACTCCCAAACAAGCACATATACATACCTATACATTTCAAGTATATAGATATACATAAACAAACATATACATATATACAAATGTACATATTCATACTTGCTGCCTTCATCCATGCAAAATAATTCTCAACCGATTACTCGTACCTTGCACAAGTAAATTTTACTGTGCCATGGTCCAGCTCCACAACTCTGTCAATAATTTCCTATAATCAACACTTCTTTGGAAATATGTATATTGAAGTTAATTTCTTACTTCTCTCTGAAATTTACTGCTGGGCGTTAGGTATGGTGTATCGACTGTTTTAATGGAGTTCAAGACGGCGGCAGGCATGAGCTGTATGCAATCCTGGTAAGCTCAGTGCAATGAATAGTTTTCACTATTAAAATTACCACTCAAGTGAATCACAACATTTGCAAAAAGAACTATTTTCTACAAGATAAGTCAATTCATCTCACAATGATGTGGAAATTTAGTAAGCAAAATATTCGACTCACCTTGTTCCCGCCTTCGACTCTGTTGACGAAATAACCCATGGGTATATATCTTTGAGGAATCTGCCTACCCTTTGTTTTAGGATATAAAAACAAACAAATACATACATACATATATATATATATATATATATATATATATATATATATATATATATATATATACATATATATATTCTAAAAGAAGCGGAAGGCAATTTCGTAAAAGATATATACCCATGGATTATTTCAACAAACAACAGTCGTGGGCGGGAACAAGGTGAGTTGAATATTTTGATTACTGAATTTCCACTTCATAACTGGATAACTTGACTTTTCCTGTAGATGAAAGATTTTTGGGAATGTCGAGAGTCTTATGAATAATAACTAACAGCGAAAACTATTCATTGCACTGAGTTCACCAAAATAGCGTTAGTGCTCATACCTGTCACCATCTTGAAGTCTAAGCAGTGTTAAAGCAGTCAGTCCACCTTACCCAACTCACCCTGAGTGATCCGACCTCTACCCTAGCCCTCCTCAACGTAACCCAGCGATATCGCAAGGGAAGAAAAGTGTCCAAAATATCCTTATGGGAAAAATAATGTTCATGGCCATAGTGTTGGGTAGCTGGTAAAATAACCAATACGAAAGACGTTTTGAAATACCAAAAGGTAAGATTATGTGATTTTATATTACCATTACTACATACCTAGTGTAGTAGGATATGGATCATACGACTTCCGTGATATCGCAAACATACACAATTCTTTATCGGTCTGTAAATTTCTTGTTCTCTACGTTCAAATAAGTTAAATTACAGTTTCAGACATTCACCTGTTCCGATAAAAATGAAGGTTAGAATCGTTCAGAAAACATAAAAACCTTAGGAAAAACAACTGCAACCAAACCAAACATAACCTAGCAAAATTCACAGGGTGTCCGAAACGGCAATAATATCCAAATAACTTTGAGTACTCGTGACATTATGACCCTTACTGACGTAGCGATGACATGGTTTTAAATGACGTACTGTTTAAAAAGTTGCATCCGTTACGAGTGTTCCCGTATAGCATTTTGGATATCAATGATAAAACAATTTAATCTGAATGATTTGGATTGCATTATACAATCATGCAACAATTCGAACTAGTGAACGGGACAATGTGCGTTTACGTTTTTCAGTGATCTAATCCACCTCTCAATTTTTCCCATAAAAAAAGTTTATATCAATGATTCTCTCTCAATATGATTTGCTGATTAGGTTACTCGTCTTGAAAAGACAATAATAGCCTTTAGCCACCGTTATAACGGCCAAGACTTCTGCTATGAACTGTAGTATTCAAATCAAACGCCAAGTCATGTGTGATATACCCATGTGTAGTCGCGTTGTTCATCTTGGACCTTGTGTAGTTCACATATGGCGAGGGGCGGCATAGTATTGGTCAGGGTGTGGCTACAAAGCGTCTGGCAGGACCGACCTCTAGCCATATTAGGCCACCCAGGACCCGCCCAACCCATCCTCACCATACACGGGGCCAACCTTGTAACCTTTTCCTTCTGTCTCTCTCAGGGACTTGGTCGATAACACACCAGATAAGAATTTTTCCCTCTTTCGTTTTCTGAAAAGAATAGTCTTATTACTAAACAGGATGTGCGGTGAGCGATAGCCCTGACCTTTCTCCTAAATCTCGTTGAAGGTAGTTAGGTACTTTCTTCTGTCAGGTGAAGTGTGGACCCTTACAAGGAGTGCATAGAGAAACCTTTAAAGGGAAACTAGACATACGGTAACAGGTAAAATGTGCTCGAATGGTAGAAATTTAACAAGGGAATCGGTTAGGTAGGGTATCTGAAGGTATCCCCCTTCTGTGAAAATTGTCAAAAGTAATTAGTAAATGTATAATACTAAATCATTGTTTCTGCTAAGTAATACACTGACATAGAATATTTCGATCTTTTGCAAAATCCTGGACATGGAAGAGGGAGTTACCTAACTATTTTCCTCAAGACGAATTTGAGTCTTATTAATTTCCCTTTTTATCTGTAGGTTAAGACGCTACTTTTGTTATGTTTGACTTGATGATTGTTATTTGTTTACTACTAAACATTAACAGCATGGTAAGGGAGTTGGGCACGATCTTACCACACAAAAATACCCCTGGCCGGAAATTGGGAACACGGAGAATTTCTCGCATATTCTGGCAGTATATGCCTAGTAGATGTCATTCACTTTTTAACGAAGAATGAAATAATATAGGCATTAAATATTGGATATTAGGGTGATTATAATTTGCAGTTATTAAAGGAAAATAAACTACTTTCCATAATAATTACAGTTACGTACATAGCGGTACAAGTTTTGTTTCTTTACATATTTCATGATCCTGCGCCAGAGACGATAACATTGTACGTAATGTTGGCACAGGTGTGGTTATCTTGTGCGCGACTAATATATGGTAACATCTGACGCCCGCATCCTAAAAGATGCCAGGCACCACCAGCTACACATCTAGCTAAGTGATAACTTCCTGTTCACCTGTTATAAGTGGGTTCACGTACTTTTATCTCATTTCTTTTCCACCTTCTTAGAAAAATATAAGAAACAATTGCTTTTAAGTTACTGCGTGACAACTTACGTCCTCTGTGTTCTTTAAACCAACAGTTCACAGAGCAAGGATGCGTTAACGATAATTTATCAGCTTTCACGTGCGCTGTCTCGAAGGCTAATGAAAAATCTCTGCGCACCTCGACCCACGCATATCACAGCTCTCTCAGTAGTTTGTTAACGTGAAATATTTTTTATGTATTTGCACAACTTTGTCTAAATATAGTTTGTCCCTCTTTGGGACAGGCTTCGACCTTGGGCTGGCCCGTGCTGATTTATAAGTAAAACCGTGTTCCCTCCATACAAATATACTAATTATACACAGTTAACAGACTTCGCTTGCAGGTGGTTTCGTTGCGAGTGAGAAGTCAGCTTCGGCGAGGCTCTATCA
This sequence comes from Panulirus ornatus, assembly GCF_036320965.1. Taxonomy (NCBI): domain Eukaryota; kingdom Metazoa; phylum Arthropoda; class Malacostraca; order Decapoda; family Palinuridae; genus Panulirus; species Panulirus ornatus. Next base: position 21,396,233 of record NC_092246.1, on the reverse strand, counting down.
TTGTCAGTGGACGAATAGGAATTGAAGAACTTTTCACATAACGGTGTCCATCCTTTCCCTACTACTGCTTGTACCACAGCCTTGAAGTCAGAGGACGGCTCCTCAAGCCTTGTAGACTTTGATAAATATCATTTACATGATTACTGGCCTGGTAGCGAGTGTCAAGGAGGTGACAAGACAGATGGAAATATATCTGAGAAGTTGAGCAATGCTAGTGTGAACACGGCTGTGTGTGGCCATCGTTGCCACGAGATAGCTGATCAGGTGCTGAGGGATGTGAGGTCAGGAGAGGCCATGAGCCACACAGGGGAGGCCTGGCAGAACCTGATGTATCTGCAGGAACCTTCATAACGCCCGTGAAGCAGACAGAACCACTGACACCCGAATAAAGTATTATATACGAAGGCGGGAATGATTTCCTTAGCACCAGGTGGGCAACCATGGCCATCTGTGACCCCAGTCTTCACAATCTCCCTCCTTCCTCTCCTTTCTCAGGTCCAGTCCATCTCGCCCAAGTTCTTGGCCACCACAATCGTGTTTAACTTTCCGAAGCTTACCTGAATAACCTCTGTGATAGAGCAGCAGTTGCATTGCACAAAAAATGGACACGAAAAAAATAAAAGAACTCGTTTGTTTGGTCTCGTTAAAATACGACACACACACACACACACACACACACACACACACACACACACACACACATTACCTGTACAAACCTCCCAGGAGGGAGAGGCCTTCCTGGCTTCTCTAAGGGTGGAGGGAGAGCGGTGACCTCCCACCCCCTCCGGTCCCTTTCCCTCCCGGTCGCTCCCATCTTTCCCTCCAGGTCCATCTTTATCTCCTCCTCCCCCGCCCCAGATGCCTGACCTCCTTTCTTGGGGTGTGACGGGAGCTGAGAGGTTCGAGTGCCACATATAGAATATATGGCTGAGTTCCTGCCATTTCAGGCAGCTAGGGAGAATACGACACTCGGGACCTGGTTAGCGTGATTTGCCATGAGTCAGCATGGTACAAACCTGTGTCATAGCCACAAGGGTTCGAAACCCGGCTTATCGCTTGTGTGTGCACACATGCATAGGAGAAGAGACTTAACAGTTATACACAACATTAGGTGACGAGGCAACACAGGAGTAAAATTCTCACCCTGTAACACATATAGTAATTAGTGCCATGAATATTTGTATCCCAGCCAATCAGACCAACACATCAAGGTGTCTACTAATCCCATCTTTAGGGACATATATATGGGATGGGTCTTGTTCAATATTAATATGGTAGAAGGATCACTCAATGTCAATTAAGTCAAAAGTAGAAAAAAAGTTTTCATACCATGCAGGTGGACTAAAACTGGTCAACTCTATCTTTAGATCCATAATCATTAGTCTTGAAGTTAACATTCCTAAATATACAGCCGCCCGCTCATACTCCTCACCTTCTAATTCAGGTCTCTCTTACCAGGAGCGACTGAGGTGTGTGTGGCGAGGACCAAACCCATGTGTGCAACCTGGTGGGATCACGATTCGTGTCTGGATAGTCGGTAAGTTTACATGCATAAATACTCTCTCTCTCTCTCTCTCTCTCTCTCTCTCTCTCTCTCTCTCTCTCTCTCTCAGGTCACTGTTGGAGTGCTGAGCCCCGAATTAGTTGTTAGTAAATACAGCTCCTTCACTCGTTGGTTAAGGTGGAGGGGGGGGGGGGGGTCGAAACAAAAATAGACAGAAAATGGGACGGACCCAGAAACAGCTGGAGGAAGGTGTGGTATCTTTAACGTCAGACTGTACCGGACACAGTACATGTGAAGGGTCATAGGTCGTGGTTGTACAAGTTCGCTGAAGCCTTTAAATGCTAGGACTCCTCCCAGAGTTGGCCCTCGGTATGATGGATAGGTAGATACGTATAACTTCCATACCACCAGCCCAAATTACATATTCACGACTCCTTGAATCCTGACCCCTGGTTCTCTTGTCTAGCCCTCGACTCGTATGTCGGAAGGTCACCCTCACCTACACGTCAAGCGGCGGCACCAGTTTTATACAAAACAAGTGTAAAGTTCCGGTAACAGAATCAAGAATTTGTTTAAAAAATGAAAAATAAAAAGGTTTAAAACGAGGATTAGCGTATGGATGTTTTCATATTAAGAATACCTTAGTATATGAGAATTAAGAAAAAATAAGATTCTTAATGCACAATTTGCTAAAAAGTGTTTCAAACTATTATAAAATTCTGTTTCTTACCCCCATCGGTCCGGCCAGATGGAAGTGAACTCGAAATGTCATGTTTTCAATACACCCAAGACAAATGACAAGCTTCGGGGCTAATCTCCACCTGCTATTGGTGCAAACAAGTTTAGAATATGCAATGAAACTTGGCAGTTCTGTTACGGATGCCGAAGTCCGTGAGATTTAGGAATACAGTTTCGGATAATAACATTTCACAGAAGGTTTAGCTCAACGTTCAAATATCTATGAATAGCTTAAGTTCAGCTTCTTTTTGGTTCAAGCACTCTCAGTAAACCTTTGCACCAGTCATTCCTTCTAAACTGTACTTTTTACCTTTATAAACACTTCATTAATGTTTGCCAGATATTGCTTTGCTGTCTCTTGTTCTGCGTGGGTGACTGCGTTGGCGGGGACTGTATGACCTCTCACGGTGGACGTTCAGCCACAAGGCACGACGGGGTGACCCTTATTTATAGGGTCTAGTCTTTGAATTGACCTTTTAATGCGTCATATAGGAAGGATATCATATTCACGGGTCTTGTAGCCGTGTTTAAGGGCCATAACACCGTGCTTAAGTGTTATACTTTAGTTCTTAATGGTCATACAAGTTGCGTTCGAGGGTCGTACCGTTGTGCTTTGAGGACGTGCCATTGTATTCTACTGTCGTACCGTCGTGTTCTAGGGTCGCATTTCTGTACTCAAATTTTTTTCTTCGTGTTCAAGGTTCGTAACGTCGTACTCAAGGTACGTAGCGTCGTACTCAAAGTTCGTACCATCGCACTTAAAGGTCGTACCGTTACACTTAAAAGGTTAGATATATAAATGAAGAGCAGCATCGCCAACGTGCCGAGATGTTTGCCACAGTGTGGCACACTGCCAGTCGTGACGTCATCACCCACATGAGTCAATGACTCATGTCCCTGAATTGCCAGTTTGTACTTTTTTTTGTCCTACGTTTTCGAACCTTTTAGTTTTAAATTTATATACATTATAAAAAGCCCTTCGGCTCACCCTACTCGTAACTACTTGTGACACTGACGTATGAGTGGTATTTAACTATCTGTATGTAAAGAGAAATCTTTACACTCGTGTAGGTGTCTGCTTGCAAGTGTGACCTGTGCAACAGGCTTTTAAAACTTTTACCCAGAGTATGTTGGGTAACAAATTTTGACCCAAATGTATGCCAAAAACTACTAGAGCCGAAGAAAACGAACGACTCACGTCAGAAAGTACATTTTCAAACTATTTTAAAGAACTGGTGGTATTCTAAAAGGCGGAGTCATGGTACCGCTGCTGTTTCTCACCGATGTAGTTCATATCATCCCAGGACTTGAGTCATAATTTGAATGTATTAAGGGAAGGTTTGAGAAAGTCCAGGACTGCGACAGCCGGCACAGAGGCCAGGCCAGACAAGAGGGGTTGCAACACACTGAAACGAGGACGACTCATGACTCACATCGCTGGATATGCACTACAAGAATCGACGTACGAAAGGGACTTGAAGGTCGATTTATAGAACCGAGGTTGTTGTCAGTACACTTCAAGACGGAAACTGCAAGACAGGCAGTGCTGACAGTGCTTGCAACCACGTGGGTCATGAGATGTTCACACAGACGTTTAGCAACGTATACTAGATCCAAATTAAGAATGCATCACCAACTGTGTCATCTAATGAGAAAAAGATTTGAGAAGACCCAAAGGTAGTTGACCAATCCTACCTAAAGTAACGGTTCTAAGCTGTAAGATGAAAGGTATATACTTAACAAAGTTGAACGAGATAAGTGTGCAATCAACATGTTCAGCTGATTTTTAAAATGAAGGAACTAAGGAGATAAAAGTAAAAAATATGCCAAGAAATATTTCTGAGTTGAAGGATTGGGGGTTGCTGCTTCAGCCTACATAAGGAAAAGGAAAACAGTAAATATATACAGTTAAAAATCACGAACAAGAAAGGCTAGGAAGTAAGTTTGCAGGGGGTGTCAGTGTGTAGCAATACATGACAGTACAGGTTAGGCACCACTTCCCAGACGCCAACAGATGCCATACCCACATCTTCAGTTTTATGAACGTTCAAGGTAAAAATGAACTAACTGACAGGAACGATGCATAGTCTGGCTTAGCATTACTTTAAAGAGCTCAAGATCAATTAACAACACTGGAAGTACATAATGTCATTCAACCGGTACAAACAATTCACAGCCTTTCTTATTGAAATTATTCGAAAATGAACTTCGTAACTTGAGTTAAGCTTAGGATGATCTAATTTAGTCTTACCTGACGTGATTTAATATTTAATGGCTTTCAGAAAAAAAGAGAAACGATTACAGCGGGACAGGGGAGTTGGTGGGTGTGGCTTACGCCATCCCATCCCGGCCGCCATGACGCCCAAGAGTAGGAACTTGGCCGGCAGGGAGCGTCCCGGATCTACCACAGGCTACTGCTCCATCCAATTCCTGATATTCTATCTACAGTACTACTACAACTCAGAATTTCTCTGTTAGGTGTAAAGTATAAGAACTTATTCCAAGCTAGAACGAGGCAGGTATTTCCTATTCATCACTTATTCATCACTAGTCCATTTGAAAGTAACGGTTAAAAACTTCATCTTTATTATTTCAAATATCAGAAAAGACTTTAGGTCTGAACTAGTGAATATATTAATACTCTTTAAGGAAGTAAAGCGACGAAAACTACCCGTTACCAAATTTAGTATCATAAAAAACATTCAGATGAATGAATATAGCAACTGACCCTCAGCCAGACAGACGTTGCCACGCGTCACCTTCTGCTATTATCAACAAGACAACACTTGAACCCTTGTTATCGTTAAGGTCTACTGCAGTCTAGCATGGGCACAGAAAATAAGTTATGATAAGTAATGTCATGTCAGTTATTATATTCGTATATGCATCTGAGTTGTCATGTTCCACTTGCAACTTCTGGTTTGTTAATGCTAACGACCTCAAATCAATCACGTTTGAATTTCTGTAATAATTTATAATCACTGTATAGCCATCGTGGCCTCGGTTAAGGCATGCCTTTGTCTTTCCCATGTAGACGGCTGGATGAACAAATTTTTTTAACACAAAATGAACAAAGGCGTGTGGCGTATACTGATGCATCACCTCGCGTGCACATGAAGTAGGAGTTGTGCACGCGAGCCTTTGGCATTGTTAAGGGCTGCAGGCTTGTATCTAACATTTATTTATACCTGTGTTGTCCTTGTACCTTGAGCCATCTGTGAGCATGATCGTAGAGACTGTCTGTTACAATGGAGTCGAGGAAATACGGTGTTCATAAAATATACAGTGAAACTTTACTAAGTAAAGTTTGGACGTAACTGATTTTCCATTCTTTAGAACAATCGCGAGTTAGTGTGTGGCATCGGTGGAGGCCTGAGTTAGCAGAAGGTATAATCCACAAAGTCGCAGATGTACTGAACGAACTAGCAGTGATTCATAAGAAAAGATTCGAGCGGGTTCATAACACCGAAGGAACCAGCAGAGGTTCACATCATTAAACCAGTGATCAGCTTCAACATGCATGAACATAACAAAAAAAGCTTTATTCTTTACGAAGCTTTTATCTTTCCTTGTAAAAACACATCCGCACTTTATGAACAGCATTCTTCGAGCCCAAACCTCGTCCGCCAGTGCACTGTAACATAGGTTCAGTCGCCAACTTGTCAGACAATCCGTATGATTCACGTCGACCTGTACTTTGAGTTATATTTATCATTCTTCATCAAAAATTGTTTATCATGACAGCTGCAGGGACGATGAGTGGACTATCTGAGACTAAGTATCTGTTAAGAGGGTGAGGCAATGTATAGATAAGTTGGATCTTGGGATGGTGACCCAGCTTGTAGCTGGGGTGGTCTGGGAGATGAGAGTGCTGGGGTATACAGGACGATGCACGGGAGGGGTGGTCTGGTCCAGGGGTTTTCTTACATATTGTGTACTCGCGAGTATGTATATAAGTACATCCATTCTTGTACTTAACAGTCGAATAGCACTTGTAATTAGTCGAAATGAAGATGACTCCGCAAATCAGTTTTTTTTTTTTCTTTTTGATGACCTTATCAACTGAAGGCTTACTATTAACCACACCAGTACGGGTTGATGACACCCTGCTGCAGCACAGTACACTTCCACTTCATGATACAGTCAGCAAAACTTTCCAGACATAAAAAGAAAGTCAGTCAGTCATGTGGACTGTAAAACTGGTATGATTTATGACACTATTAGATGACCAGTCATCAACCATGACATAATTATGTCGTCAGTAGGATATGTATTGCCGTGTCCCGTACAACACCGCTGACAGTACCAGAACCAACGGTTTCTCACAAGCCTGAGAGAGCCCTGGTTTTCACCAAGTCAAGGAGAGACCAGGTTTCTATCAAATCTGGGGGAGATCGGGATCCCGCCAAACCTGAGAGGACAAGTGGGTTTCCACTAAATCAAACAAGGGACCGGGTTTCTGCCAAACGAGGTAGAGATCTATTCCTTCTAAGCCTGGGAGACCGGTTTTTTACCAAGTCTGAGAGTGGCTTTCAGCCATGTCTGAGAGATTAGGTTTCTACCAAGCCTTGTAGACCAGGTTTTTACCAAGCTTTGGAAGTATTAGGTGTCTGTCGAGCCTGAAGGAAAGACACGGTTTCTACTTGTACGGCGGTTCGACCTTGGAATTTGTTCAGTTCCTTATATCTCTTAAGATCTGTTTGACTACATCAGACTTGATTACACATCACACTGGAATCTGTTTAGATAATATAGTTCCAGAAGTGCCCAGGGTAGACATTTAAGTTATATAATGGCAGGAGAAACATTATTAAACACGCACGGCAAGCGGTGAGCGTTACCTTATAGCCATACTTTTTTTTTTTTGCAAAATTTTTTTCGGGTTCTGGTTGCGTTGGTGGTTTCCGAAAAATAAGAATTTATCGCTCGCAAACGCAACTAATGCTAACCTTTTGCTATATATAATCAGGTCATCGACATTCAACAATGGTGGTTGAATTTACATAGGTTCCTTTCAGAATCATATGCACAGATCATCAAACCTTAGTACTAACTTCCTTAACAATAGCCAGATTTATTGTAATCCTTGCCTTCCTAAACGTAACCTTAATCTATCCTAACGTAACCCTAACTTAACTCATCGAAACCCATACATGATGTGAGGTGAATATAAATAAACGAAAATAAACTGTTTTGTTAAATAACGTTATACCTACCGATGCTGAGTAGTCGGCAAAATAACTAATCCATTTTTTAAGGCACAAAAAATTTCTAGCTCATGCAAAGACAACATATGAGTTTTTTAGGCCAATGATAAAAAGGCTTGAAGCGAAAAGGAAATTGAAAAACCAGCCTAGAATCAGGCCAATTTTTACTTCATAGGTAAAGAAAATTCCGAAAGACACTAAAGGGGGGAAAAAATGAAAGGCGATAATTACGGAACTACTCTCAAACAGGATTATAAAATCCACCCCGGAAGACGGGTCAACAAAAACTAGAACCAGACTCTCTATGAGGTGAGCCCACCTGCCGCCCAACAAAACATGGCGCGCAATTTGTCTCAAGGACAACCGGTGTCATTATCATGTGATAATTGCGTAAACCTAATGGGGAATAAACTAGTATATGAGCTTGATGTCACGGATTGACCATAGAGAGAGACTATAGACTGCTTTCAGTTGGTATTTCTCTCATTTGAGTGCGTAAAATAAACATAAGTAGAGTTAAACTGTGTAGTGGACAAAGAAGCTCAACCTGTGATGCATGACAATTTCTTAATCTCACAGTAAACCATGGTGGCTACTTACATGGGAAGAGGTTTAACCGCCTTTTGCGCAAATCCCATATGAAGTTGAAAAAAAAACTACAATTTGGTGAAAGTAGTTTTAAAATTATCTCTAATTATGATTATACGCGATCTGAAAAGAAAAAGTGTGACTACTGCGAAATATTTTCCTATGAGTTGGTCCGATAAAAAGCCATGCCAAACTGTTGGTAACATGAAACGTCAGGCCTGTGAAATTAATAACGCAACAAGTGCGCATATGCATGGACTGTGCCCAGGATTACGTTTGGTACCTTAGGTTACGGTAGATTAGGGTCCTAACCCAACCTAATAACGCCAACCATTTGACACGTTGCGGCAGATCACACATTTCGCAGAGGTCACACATTTTGCTTGACACCGGTAAACAAGCCATGTCGTAACGGGCATTCTGCGACCTTCTAACGAGAAACCGCCTAATTATTTCGGCAATACTGTTAAACTAGAATCTCTTCAAGGCAAGCCACAACCTCCTGGGTCTTGTTCTCATCACAATACAGCCCATCCTAAAGTGATGCACCCACCAACAACACTTCCCAACATGACCACTGTTCATCCACAACCATAATTTCGTTCCAGTCACATGTACTCTAATTACAGAGGTATGTGTCCGGTGTCTGTAGCAACATTCCATACTTTCGCCCAAATTGCATGAACAGCATCAAAACATTTTGAGACGATTACACACTTATGATCCTCGAAATTTTTCACATGTAAATTAATGCAGTACTTCCTGTATATTTGTATTATCGGTAAGGTACACGAAATTACCCGTAAGTTTCCGGCCGATTTTTTAAGCAATGTACTGTCCTGATTCTGTATTTCATTTGTTCAACTTGACTGTGTAAATCATCCTAGTAGTTGTCTTTCGTTTAATTATAGTTTCAACGGAAAATAATCCCACTGCTTTCAAGAATAACTAAGCATTTTTTTCCATTGTGAATGGAAGCCTCAGTCATTGCATAATGTAAGCGCAAGATGAAGGTTCTGGCGACACCTGGAGGCCCATCCACTATGGCGTCAAGGTCATGAAACGATTGGCGTAGCTTTCCCAGGGACGCACACTAACAGTGGTATCTCTACTTAGCCTTACACATTGCGGTAATGTATTCCCTGTATTCCCAAGTGACAGTGATATTATGCCCCTTCCCACTTCCAGAGCGGCACATATTGTCCTCCAGGACCGCAAAGTCACATGTAATGCGTCCTAGGGTTGTCATCAAGGACTTTCCACATAGTGGTAATGTGTCCCCCCCCCCCCCCAAGGGCTGCACTCGTACATAAGTAATGTGAACTGGGATGGTTCAAACGCTGGCCAGAGCCGCACATATAGCGATAATGTATCCCGGGGCGGCTCCTTCTTTACCTATGTACCGGGATGACTGGCTGGCCAGGGCCGTACACGTAGTATTTTCTTTAAAGTTCTTCACAAGTCATGATTTATTGCCAAGATAGTTGTAAGGAGAAAACAGTTTATTTGATTATACGCAACATATTCCTTTGATAATAGAATGTAGTTTCTCTTACAATTTTATATCTGTGGCGTGGTTTTCTTTGATATATTTTATGTCGTCTATTGGCTATTGAGTTGAATTAGTAATCACGTAAACTAGAAACTTGGTACGACATACAGTTTTATGGTCTGCATATATTTTCACGAAAAACAGTATTTGACAAGCATTAGCAGACCAATCATACACAAGTCTGTGACATCCTCGAGAGGTAGTCAGTACAATGGTAGTTTAAAATTATTAATAACAACGAGTTCTCAGTATTTTCGGATTACTATAACACATCGGGTTAATCGTAAATTCAAGTTTCCGGACACAAAAAGAATAACCTATTTTGAGGGGAAACTTGTAATATGCCAAGAACAGTATATAATGTAATTATCACAAAGAACACAGGGGTAGCAAGTAAACTCCAAATCAAAAACGACAAAGCAGTGATGAAAAGTCGGTGGAGCACTGCAAATTTTGCTGAAAAAAATGCCATCTTTTGTTTGTTGGTAGAAACATCATCCTTTAATATTGCCATAAAAGGCGGTTTTGGTAAAACATCTGTCCCACAAGGCTTAGCGTAACATTACGTTCTTTCACAAATATATTATTAACGTAACTTTGTGAGATATGGGAAATGCCATGAGTACGAAGACTTGCTGGCAACTGTCACCCACCGGATATGGCGCCTGCCGGCAGCAAAGCTGCGTATTAGCGACGCGGGACGACAGCGAGTTGCCCATTCCCACACCCACTGCAGGGCGTTGAGCTACTTTCATTACACTTATTTCAATGGCAACATAATTGCATATATACGCTGCTTTACGTCGTGAAGTTTCATGCCATGGGTATCCATTTCAAGTTTTTTCACTAACGTAAAAATAACCGTGTGATTTTCGTTTAACTAACATTCTTAACATACGAATCGCAATACATGGCACCGTAAATGTATTATTTAATTGAATTCTTTACTATGACAGGTAACTTGACACTGGTACCATTATCGTCAGATGTCCATCTCTGCATGTCTGTCATCACACCAACCATTTCTACGTTCCTACATATGATAGTTTCTTATACTCACACGATCACAAGTAATTGCACGATAATTTCCTTCCAATTTAATGTCACAACCATCAAAATGTGAGATGTTACTTGCATCTAGTATTCAGTGTATATTCTAAATGTGTTTATTGCTGTGACTGATTCTTACAAAAACCTTATATCCCATGCATGTTACCTATGTACGCCTAGAGAAGCTGGTTAAAGTTCCCTTGCGAAGCCCCTCTATAATCAGCTCCTTAATGGTTTGTGGTGAAATCATCAGTGATTTTGTAACAAAAAAAAAAAAAATGCACTTATGACTCCAACTTATCCTTCTACTTAAGTGTTCTTCAAAAGTAACTGGTAACAGTAACATTATTTTCTAATGTACTTTTTAAAGTTTATCCCATGTGCTTGTTTATATTATGTAAGAAATTTACTTCCAGATGCAGGTTTTTAAATAGCTAATGGCAGCATCTAGCCGCGCCCCATGAAACCTTATTTAGCACCATGCATGAGGTCACCCCTGCCTGTCTTGCATCATGAACTAAGTGGTTCGTATCTCTTATCTCCCAACAGGTTTCCTGGCTAAGAGGCTTTTAAAAAACAAGTGGCGTTTAGGAAGTCTACAGTAAGGAAAGGTAAGGTTACGTACTTATTTCTTATAATAGATATTTTAGAATGATGCATAAAACATGCGGACTTTATGTGAATTCGTAGAAAAAACTACGTACAGGATGTGTAGCAGCGATAAACTGTAACGGTTTAACGGATAACCATTACGCTTGCTTCGTCAATCCCAGCTTACAGACGCCCTCACGCCAAATATATGTAGACTAGGATTATGAATTTTTTAAGGAGTTCTGAGAACACAAAAGATCATAGTTTCAGGGATGAATATATTCCTTACCCTTCGATGATCATAGAGGATATTGTACCTGAACAGCTCCGTCTGACATCAAGCCGTTGCGTCGTTTCTGTGTTCATCCAGGTTGTTAGGTGCTCGTTGGCCTCAATCCTATGTGACAGACACTTGCAGGTGTCAAAAGGATTTTGACTTTCTCAGGATTTGGGATCCTTGCGCAAAAGCCCTTGGCAAATACGGAATCGCCGTAACGTGAAATCCCTTTAAGAAATTTGGCACGCTGAGTGAATGGGCATTTGACAGCTGTTGTCATAGTCATAAGCAAAGATCAAAGGCCAAAGCTATAGCTCGAGATCTCCTCCGATAAGATTAAAGACCTTGCCGAATGATCTCAGCACTGACCAGAGAACGGCTTGTCAATGAAAATATCCTTCTTTTGTAAGTTGGGCGAGGATAAGTTTTCCAAGCCCTAAGTTTGTTAGGGACGCTAAAACCCTGAAATTTTTCAAGGTTGCTAAAATTTCTTGGGGGGAGGTCAGCATCCTAAATGCCCGTTCGTCCTATTGTACGATTGTGAATCTAGGAAATGCTTAATATATGATAATTTTACATTCATGAGGCCTCACCTCAAGAAGCATCTCTATTATTATAAAAGAAATTAAAACTTTATGCTGTCTGCATTTATCTTGACTTCATTCAGTCAGTTCCATTCATGTGTGCATGTTTGTCCCTGTAAACTGAGCGGAAATGAAATATACTTAAAAGAAAGTACTTTACTAAAATAGAAGATCTGAAAATGCAGATCATTCGAAATAGATATGTATACTGGTGAAGTTAGGTTCCTCCCCTGTGGCCAGTGGCCAGCTTAGGATAGGGTTAAGTACTTAAAATGACCAAGAATGCCGCATTCTTTCATCTTTACGTACAGGAAACACGATACCAGACACCTCCTGTCACTTTTATGGCTTAGAGCCGTTGACTTGGAGGAGCTCAGTAGAAGAGCCACGAACAAAAGCGTTCACTCTGTCAAAACGTGTATTGTTTTATATTTGTAGTTGCATGTTTGCATTATAAAGAATATATATGTACTGAATAATACTCAAGAACTCAATTTTTCTTTGAGAACACCTTTAATCCAGTATTTCGCATTCTTCCGTTTTAAAAAGAAGTGAAAATTTAGATTAACCATTTAACACGAAAGTAATTATATTCAAAGGTGATGTTTTAGAAAGTTTGAGAAAATCATGACCTGGCTGCTCCTGGACACGCTTGCCGTACCCTTGGCCAGTGTAGGACACGTTCCTCTTCCCTTAGCCTGTTCATGAGTCTTGAAGCTGCTGAAAAAGACGCCTTCTTGCCCTTTGTGTGCATGAGGAAGTCGGCCGCTAATAAGCTCTTTCCAATGACCACTTGCCTGAAGCATCAGGGGTAAGGCTGGAAAGTGCAGCGCTCGTGTAAATTTATAGGTGTGTATGCTTGAGGGCTCCAGCTCCTCTTGGCCGCCCACACACACAATGCAGCAAGGAGGCGGTCAGTCAGGGCCGGACATATCAACACCCCACACACGCCTTACGTCAATCTTATATATATATATATATATATATATATATATATATATATATATATATATATATATATATATATATATATATATAAACATCTCTTAACTACATATCTCCAACATTATTCCCGGCCAAGCCCAGCTTAGAAACAGCAGTGGGTGAGGTGAGCGGGGGGCCAGGCTAACTCACACAGGCATGTTGGCTCACACAGGCACCAACATGCCTGCTGCACCTCGCCCTTGGCACACTTCCTCGAGGGCATCTATTGATCTGAAAAGAGGTGATGGTGTGCAATATATGCGCAGTTCATACGGTTTGAGCACCTGAAGTGATTGTGGAGACCTTGAAAATACTCTTCGACTGTACATATTACAGGCCCTAGAATCACAAAGGGTACAACCAAAGTGAGCCTGGTTGTTGGGGACCGTACACGTTTGGCTAACGTGACGCAACGGTGTTGCACCATACTACCCGTTAAGCGAGGCTTCCCCTCCATCCTCCGAAGCTGGGCTAGGCTCCCTCTCCACCCCTCTGTGGCTTATTTATGTCTTGATCAAGTTTCACTTCCTCCAAAGCCTCATTCCTTACCCTGTTAAACTACGGTGTACAAGTATTTACCTTCTCCCTCCATACAACCATACGCTAAGATTAATGTCTTGTTTTTGCACAATTAGGCCTTCTTGTTTCGCTACACATTTTTCACTCTACGAGCAGTTTTATTTGCCGTTCTTTTTTGTCCCTTTATATCTCTGTTTGCTGGTCGCCGTAAACTTTACCTTGCTGCCTCTTGAATAGGATTAATCTCCTAGCTTCTTGTATCAGTCTAGAGCTTGTCTCACCTTTAGGATTCGCCCCTAGTTCATCACCCCGTTTGTTTTGATTATCCTTAGCTTTCAGTCTGGGTGTGCTATACCCACCTGTTTATTTTCTTTATATATGAATATATAGAGTTGATAGAGATGCTCTGTGGAAGGTATTAAGAATATATGGTGTGGGAGGCAAGTTGTTAGAAGCAGTGAAAAGTTTTTATCGAGGATGTAAGGCATGTGTACGTGTAGGAAGAGAGGAAAGTGATTGGTTCTCAGTGAATGTAGGTTTGCGGCAGCGGTGTGTGATGTCTCCATGGTTGTTTAATTTGTTTATGGATGGGGTTGTTAGGGAGGTGAATGCAAGAGTTTTGGAAAGAGGGGCAAGTATGAAGTCTGTTGGGGATGAGAGAGCTTGGGAAGTGAGTCAGTTGTTGTTCGCTGATGATACAGCGCTGGTGGCTGATTCATGTGAGAAACTGCAGAAGCTGGTGACTGAGTTTGGTAAAGTGTGTGAAAGAAGAAAGTTAAGAGTAAATGTGAATAAGAGCAAGGTTATTAGGTACAGTAGGGTTGAGGGTCTAGTCAATTGGGAGGTGAGTTTGAATGGAGAAAAACTGGAGGAAGTGAAGTGTTTTAGATATCTGGGAGTGGATCTGGCAGCGGATGGAACCATGGAAGCGGAAGTGGATCATAGGGTGGGGGAGGGGGCGAAAATTCTGGGAGCCTTGAAGAATGTGTGGAAGTCGAGAACATTATCTCGGAAAGCAAAAATGGGTATGTTTGAAGGAATAGTGGTTCCAACAATGTTGTATGGTTGCGAGGCGTGGACTATGGATAGAGTTGTGCGCAGGAGGATGGATGTGCTGGAAATGAGATGTTTGAGGACAATTGTGTGGTGTGAGGTGGTTTGATCGAGTAAGTAACGTAAGGGTAAGAGAGATGTGTGGAAATAAAAAGAGCGTGGTTGAGAGAGCAGAAGAGGGTGTTTTGAAATGGTTTGGGCACATGGAGAGAATGAGTGAGGAAAGATTGACCAAGAGGATATATGTGTCGGAGGTGGAGGGAACGAGGAGAAGAGGGAGACCAAATTGGAGGTGGAAAGATGGAGTGAAAAAGATTTTGTGTGATCGGGGCCTGAACATGCAGGAGGGTGAAAGGAGGGCAAGGAATAGAGTGAATTGGAGCGATGTGGTATACCGGGGTTGACGTGCTGTCTGTGGATTGAATCAAAGGCATGTGAAGCGTCTGGGGTAAACCATGGAAAGCTGTGTAGGTATGTATATTTGCGTGTGTGGACGTATGTATATACATGTGTATGGGGTGGGTTGGGACATTTCTTTCGTCTGTTTCCTTGCGCTACCTCGCAAACGCGGGAGACAGCGACAAAGCAAAAAAAAAAAAAAACATGAATATATATATATATATATATATATATATATATATATATATATATATATATATATATATATATATATATATATATAACTTATTTCGTTTTCGTTGCTTCGTTGTCATTTGTTTTCTTCCCACATATAATTTTCATGAAAAGCATTTGTAGTTTTTTCCCTCTGGAACAGGAAATGCTAAAAATAATGAAAAGTGCACAGGAAGAAAAATATACATATAGGAGTAAATATGCATTTACGTATATTTAAGGAAAACTATAATTCATATAAAGAAAATCACATCTGAATACATGTTCCAAATATGCGTACATTGCTCATGACCTGAAATCAGTTAGCTACTCAAACCCACATTAGATTCCAAACAACACACACGAGCAACAGAATCAAGCATGCGTCAGAGCTGGAAGCGGGACACCATACAGACCATTACAAAGACAACACCACCACCCAAACACCTTCTCCACCATGCTATACATGTTATACTTACTCTTCAGAAGTATACGTACGATATCTGTTCCCACTCCTCGTTTCCAAGTAGTTAGCGTCTTCTCTAAAAAATTAAATGAAAATACACAACATGTTAACAAGATGCAGTTAAGGGAAAGGAATTCTAATGCATAAGAGGGAATAGTGGAAGAACTGGAATATATTTAGTCTAATTATATCCGATTTACCGTTCACACCAAGTTCAGTTTCTGGGATTAGCTGGTCATTAATAAAAAGAAATCACTTATTACTAAAAGTTAAATGTTATATATGTATATATTTTTTTTTACATGCATTTGGGCTTAAGATCGTACACCTCTTTGGTGGCTAGGTTACATCCCTATAGCAGAAAAAAAGTGAATTTCCTATTTCTCTGAATACGAAGCGAGGATAAAATTCCTGCAGTTCCTTCAGAAACGAACACAGTTAAAATACCTGATATCCAAACACTAAAAGGTAACTTTTAATGTGTGGCTGTTTCCTTATCAGTTCACTACAGATGACAACTGTAAGCTGCTTTGCAGCATATCAGCGTCCAAAGGGGCATCATACACACGTTAAACTGTCTCTATCGGGCAAGGAAAGTAGTATTACTTTCTTCTTGATGTGAACTGTGAACTGGATATAATTATCAACAGGAGTCTCCGTAAACAACCTGGACCATTCACAGCTTCATACATCCGCCAAGAGGGAGCTTGCATGACGTGTCATCGCCAGGATGCGTTCCAGGTGTTGCTGTTCCAAAGATCCCGATTCCTAAATAGCAAATAGTAAACTGCGGGACAGCGTGAGTCAAGATGCAATGACAGAGGCAGGGAGGAAACAAGCTCACGAGGAAAATAATTCACTAGTCTATAAATTCATGTATAACAAGCTTAAAACCTGTCTCTGGAAGGTTTTCTTTCACGATGCATTGCAACAGTTCATAATCACACTACAAACAAGTAAGAGAAGTTCAAGAGCATGAACTATAGGACTTAGTTGCTACGTTCTACTATGATATCTTGCTATAATCTACCATTGTCAATTTATATGTTGTATCCTAATCTACTCGACAAAATGTATGGACATTGTTAGGTTTAATATTAGAACAAACAAAAACTGGCTTTCATTTTTGCCAAATTCTATATCATACAGGTCGAAGATAAAGGGAAAGCCTTACATAAAGCACCATGTAATGTTCTTGTTGTTCTAGGTTTTATTTCATGCTGTGATATTAAAACCGCAGCAAAAGCCTATGAACATCCAAGGATAATGAAATCGTCTGAATTCAATCCTACTTCCTAAAGAGCGTCTAATTTCTGAATTATGTGACAACCACTGTACTGGTTTGACCTTGCATGGGCCATACTCCCCCATTTATGACCATACAAAATGCTGCCACAATTTTTTAGGAAGTAGGTTTCGATGTCGCTGGTGTACATATTTATTTAAAAGGAAAAAGACTTCTCTTGTGAGAGTTGAGTAAGGAAGAATTACTTTGTGAAGACTGGAGAGGTTTGATAATATACTATGTTGTGTTGACAAAAGCGTGGCTTGGTACTTTCCCGTCAGTTGAGGGCAAAATAGAGACTCGCCTGGAGCCCGGTCGATCTTCCTAGGATGTCGGACAGCATGAGCTTCACTCATATTGGCATTATTGATGGGATGATTAATGAGCAATTACATATATTTCAATAATGTGGTTTATTAATAATGCATATATATATATATATATATATATATATATATATATATATATATATATATATATATATATTTTTTTTTTTTTTTATACTTTGTCGCTGTCTCCCGCGTTTGCGAGGTAGCGCAAGGAAACAGACGAAAGAAATGGCCCAACCCACCCCCATACACATGTATATACATACGTCCACACACGCAAATATACACACCTGCACAGCTTTCCATGGTTTACCCCAGACGCTTCACATGCCTTGATTCAATCCACCGACAGCACGTCAACCCCGGTATACCACATCGATCCAATTCACTCTATTCCTTGCCCTCCTTTCACCCTCCTGCATGTTCAGGCCCCGATCACACAAAATCTTCTTCACTCCATCTTTCCACCTCCAACTTGGTCTCCCTCTTCTCCTCGTTCCCTCCACCTCCGACACATATATCCTCTTGGTCAATCTTTCCTCACTCATCCTCTCCATGTGCCCAAACCACTTCAAAACACCCTCTTCTGCTCTCTCAACCACGCTCTTTTTATTTCCACACATCTCTCTTACCCTTACGTTACTCACTCGATCAAACCACCTCACACCACACATTGTCCTCAAACATCTCATTTCCAGCACATCCATCCTCCTGCGCACAACTCTATCCATAGCCCACGCCTCGCAACCTTACAACATTGTTGGAACAACTATTCCTTCAAACATACCCATTTTTGCTTTCCGAGATAATGTTCTCGACTTCCACACATTCTTCAAGGCCCCCAGAATTTTCGCCCCCTCCCCCACCCTATGATCCACTTCCGCTTCCATGGTTCCATCCGCTGCCAGATCCACTCCCAGATATCTAAAACACTTCACTTCCTCCAGTTTTTCTCCACTCAAACTCACCTCCCAATTGACTTGACCCTCAACCCTACTGTACCTAACAACCTTGCTCTTATTCACATTTACTCTTAACTTTCTTCTTCCACACACTTTACCAAACTCAGTCACCAGCTTCTGCAGTTTCTCACATGAATCAGCCACCAGCGCTGTATCATCAGCGAACAACAACTGACTCACTTCCCAAGCTCTCTCATCCCCAACAGACTTCATACTTGCCCCTCTTTCCAAAACTCTTGCATTTACCTCCCTAACAACCCCATCCATAAACAAATTAAACAACCATGGAGACATCACACACCCCTGCCGCAAACCTACATTCACTGAGAACCAATCACTTTCCTCTCTTCCTACACGTACACATGCCTTACATCCTCGATAAAAACTTTTCACTGCTTCTAACAACTTGCCTCCCACACCATATATTCTTAATACCTTCCACAGAGCATCTCTATCAACTCTATCATATGCCTTCTCCAGATCCATAAATGCTACATACAAATCCATTTGCTTTTCTCAGTATCTCTCACAGACATTCTACAAACCAAACACCTATATATATATATATATATATATATATATATATATATATATATAGGGAGCGGGGGGCTGGAAATCCTCCCCTCTCAGTTTTTTTTTAATTTTCCAAAAGAAGGAACAGAGAAGGGGGCCAGGTGAGGATGTTCCCTCAAAGGTCCAGTCCTCTGTTCTTGACGCTACCTTGCTAATGCGGGAAATGGCGAATAGTATAAATATATATATATATATATATATATATATATATATATATATATATATATATATATATATATATATATTTTTTTTTTTTTTTTTTTTTTTTTTATACTTTGTCGCTGTCTCCCGCGTTTGCGAGGTAGCGCAAGGAAACAGACGAAAGAAATGGCCCAACCCCCCCCCCCATACACATGTACATACACACGTCCACACACGCAAATATACATACCTACACAGCTTTCCATGGTTTACCCCAGACGCTTCACATGCCTTGATTCAATCCACTGACAGCACGTCAAACCCTGTATACCACATCGCTCCAATTCACTCTATTCCTTGCCCTCCTTTCACCCTCCTGCATGTTCAGGCCCCGATCACACAAAATCTTTTTCACTCCATCTTTCCACCTCCAATTTGGTCTCCCTCTTCTCCTCGTTCCCTCCACCTCCGACACATATATCCTCTTGGTCAATCTTTCCTCACTCATTCTCTCCATGTGCCCAAACCATTTCAAAACACCCTCTTCTGCTCTCTCAACCACGCTCTTTTTATTTCCACACATCTCTCTTACCCTTACGTTACTTACTCGATCAAACCACCTCACACCACACATTGTCCTCAAACATCTCATTTCCAGCACATCCATCCTCCTGCGCACAACTCTATCCATAGCCCACGCCTCGCAACCATACAACATTGTTGGAACCACTATTCCTTCAAACATACCCATTTTTGCTTTCCGAGATAATGTTCTCGACTTCCACACATTTTTCAAGGCTCCCAAAATTTTCGCCCCCTCCCCCACCCTATGATCCACTTCCGCTTCCATGGTTCCATCCGCTGACAGATCCACTCCCAGATATCTAAAACACTTCACTTCCTCCAGTTTTTCTCCATTCAAACTCACCTCCCAATTGACTTGACCCTCAACCCTACTGTACCTAATAACCTTGCTCTTATTCACATTTACTCTTAACTTTCTTCTTCCACACACTTTACCAAACTCAGTCACCAGCTTCTGCAGTTTCTCACATGAATCAGCCACCAGCGCTGTATCATCAGCGAACAACAACTGACTCACTTCCCAAGCTCTCTCATCCCCAACAGACTTCATACTTGCCCCTCTTGCCAGGACTCTTGCATTTACCTCCCTAACAACCTCATCCATAAACAAATTAAACAACCATGGAGACATCACACACCCCTGCCGCAAACCTACATTCACTGAGAACCAATCACTTTCCTCTCTTCCTACACGTACACATGCCTTACATCCTCGATAAAAACTTTTCACTGCTTCTAACAACTTGCCTCCCACACCATATATTCTTAATACCTTCCACAGAGCATCTCTATATATATATATATATATATATATATATATATATATATATATATATCTTTTCTTTCAAACTATTCGCCATTTCCCGCGTTAGCGAGGTAGCGTTAAGAACAGAGGACTGGGCCTTTGAGGGAATATCCTCACCTGGCCCCCTTCTCTGTTCCTTCTTTTGGAAAATTAAAAAAAGAAATGATGAGAGGGGAGGATTTCCAGCCCCCCGCTCCCTCCCCTTTTAGTCGCCTTCTACGACACGCAGGGAATACGTGGGAAGTATTCTTTCTCCCCTATCCCCAGGGATAATATATATATATATATATATATTATAGTCCTTCAACAGGGGCGATCATAGCCCAGCGGTAGCGCTCCCTCCTGTTGCACAGGGGTCCCAGGTTCGATCCTGGCTGTTGGAGGTTTATATGTTCTATGAAGGTGCGCGTTCATATGCACTTTGTTCGTATTCATATACCTCCGCGTTGTACAGTTAGGTTCGGTAAAATGCTATCTGCTGGCTGTGTGGGCCTGATGGGAAATAACCGGTGTAGACCCCGTTGCTCACCAACGTGTGACGAAGGGTATTCGAGGACATAGTATTCGAATAATCATTAAGTTCCATTAACGATTTCATTCCAAAAGTATGTATATATTAACTTTCCACATTCATGCCATTACGGCAAAACGAGACTTACCACGAACTTGATCAATGCGTATCCCGTAAAATGATAATAGAAGCAGTGGGTCTAAAACCTTCACATTAGTATCCGTGGCGGTTACACGAACAGTCTGCATCATCCGTTGCAGCTAATGGGATTGGGGGCTTTTGTGTGCGACCTTCATGGCAGGTGTGGATGTCACAGAGACAAAGGGGTACGTGTGTAAACATCAGCTATTTACCCAGCTCCTATAACCTCGTCTACTAGCAGCTGGAGTGATAAACATTCTGTCCAGCCCTCTTGACAAACATAACATGCTATTGACCCAACTTACGGAAGGGTCGGAACCGTTCTTCATTCTGCCCCTCCATCATTTGAACGTTGCTTAGCCAATCTTTACATGACCTAACCCATGTAAAGTCAGGTCTGTGGCATTAAGTTCAGATACCTGGCGCAACAGATCGACGGTGTGTTATGAATGATTGCGTGTTCTGTATGATCATACTTGACCGTATTTATCCAAAAGGGTCGTACCGTCTTTTACTAGTGGTTATGAAAGGTCATGTGTACAGTCTGTGTGTGAGTGAGGGAGCATCTAATATGGGGGATGAGTGTGTTGGTAGTGTCAACAGGTGTGGGGCTGCAGAGTGAGGTAAGCCTCCGTGGTTTAGTGGTTGACTGACATCGCCCACATCCACCAACACACGGCCTGGCTCGTCCCTCTACCCCCACCCATCTCTATCTTGCCACCTTCCTCCTAGCTAACTTTTGAGCATTATGACGATCTTTGAACACGATAATCCGACCCTTAAGTACGGCGGTACAAACCCTTGAGTGCGACGTTAAAACCCTTGTGTCCAACGGTTGCATTGACTGGAGAGTACTTACGACGAGATTTTGCTGGAAGACAGGGCAAGCACGTAGCGCTCACCGCAGGAAAAAATCTTCGGTCACGAAGAGCGAGTCGTGTGAGCTGGATGTTATCATGCGGTCTGTGTGGGATGGAGAGACTGTATGTTTGTGGGGTGAATGTCAGCAGCCAACGTGTGGGTGAGGCAGGAGGAAAAGATGGAGAGAGAAACGACCTGTCAGTGAGTGCCTGAGACTAGATTTATCTAGGCAGAAGTATCGCCCTGACATCGATACATAGATACATGATAATGGAACAATATGGAAGACAACTGCAGTACATTCAGAAATAAACATTTAAACTTATCCTTGACATTGTCTACGTAATAACTCCTTCGCACCTCGTTACCGTATCGCGTTCGTCTACAATGTAGACTTACATATTTAAAGTTAGTGTTGCTCTACTTGCGTTGGGTCTGCATATCATCAAATATGATAGTTTGGGGGGGGGGGGGGGAAATCAAAAACTTGCAAAAACTATATTTCTTTTTTTTCCCCATAGGTTTCAGTCACGGACATGATCGTAACTGAGCCAAAGCTCGCGTATACTACAACAAGGAGACTTGAATATAAAGAAGTACTTCTTCATTCTTATGTTCCTTCTATTATGGAGAAAAATTGTAAAACCTGAGTAAGGGCGAGAGTGTGGAGACTAGAAATATGATTCGATAAGGATGCCTCCTTAAAGCTGTGCGAGTTCTCGCCCTATATAATCATCATTTTAGATCTGCACTTCTCTCCAGCCTGATTTGGCTTTCGAGAATTTGAACATTCGCACATAAAATCACTCCTGATTATTGAAATCTGGTGCGCAACGGCATCTTTGCATACAAAGACCCAGTATAATGATAGGTCTAAAGATAAATGTAGAGAACCTGTGCCTAGGCCTCGGTATGTGGAATCTGCCCTGAAAATTCTTTGCTCGTCCGCGGCGGGTTCTCGGTATCGGGTGTTAAGCCCCCAAAAACAGTGGCTCCGATTACCACCTTATTTATGTGGCAAGGCACTTTCCTGTGTGTGTGTGTGTGTGTGTGTGTTAAGGGGAGAGTGTTTTACACTCGTGTTGCTTTGTCTCTTGACCCTGTGTATACGTAACATGTTTTCATTCTTATGTGAACACATTCACACACCCCAACGCCTTCGCTATATATATATATATATATATATATATATATATATATATATATATATATATATATATATATATGTGTGTGTGTGTGTGTGTGTGTGTGTGACGAAAAAATATCAATGTAGATATACTGCTAATCCATAAAGACATTTGTTTCATACCTAAATCTACGAGTACTCTACGCAGGTCATGCTACCAGTACAGCACCGACTATATATGATGTACTAGAAAAGTTTACGTTTTTTTGACTATCGTGGTCATCTACCAGTGTATGTTAACGTAATCTGTAGCTCAACCTAAAGATATGATCTGCTAACCAGATATAGCATTTGAAAACCTTACAGTAAAAAGTTACATTGTCACTAATGAAGCATAAAGCATTTGGTGCTGAAAGGTAGATCGAGAATGCTTAATGCATCAGCAGAAAGCAAAATCACGAAATAAAAGATAATGCAGAGCAACAGAGAACTGTGAATTGAAGAGGTTGAGTGGGTTGGCAACTTACTGCTTGCTGGGCGACGGACTGATCCTGGAACGGAAGAGGATTCCTGTGCCCATAGGACACCTGTTGTGAGCACACTGAGAGCGGAGAGTGAAGGGCGATGGCCGATGAGGCGACCTGACCTCTGACTGATCTTGTTCACCGGACAAGCTCTCCAAGGAGGTGTCCACCTCCTCTGAGGAGCCTGTGGTGTCCATGTTGAACGGGCGTCACAGGTGACACGAGAGCTGTAAGTGGCGCAAGCCACGATGTTACCCAGGCTAGGTTAGGTTCCCATCCGAGGAGTCTGTGGTTAACCTGGTCAGCACACTTCCTTTGGGATAGGTTACCATCTAAGTGGGTCTGTGGATAACCTGGTCAGCACTTCCTTTGGGTTAGGTTACCATGTAAGGGGGTCTGTGGTTAACCTGGGTCACACTTCCTTACTTTTTTTCCTAGTATGTCACTGGCTACCCTGTACTTTATATTGATACATTAAGCTGAAAAGTTAATTTTTTTTTTTTTTTTACTTGTGTATTTTTCAGCAACTAAGAAAAACATGATCGCCACTTTCATCGGCCGTGTTGTCAATTTGTACACTTATATAAGACTAACATTATAGGAAGTATTCCCCGTTGCAAGATGTCCACAGGATGGTAAATCTGTACTGTAACAGTGATGCATGGGGGAGGGGGAATGCATTGTAGGACAGTGGTGGAGGCGGTGGACATACGGTAATAGTGTTTGACAAATGCATCTGCGAGTGATGTGAAGTTACCTGAAAATGATACGAAAGCGATTGCGTGTTGGACATAATTCACAAATGATAGTACAGTGTTCGACATAATACAGTGAGACTGGTGAGTAGAACATTATACAAAAATGAGCAGGGAGCCGGGCGTAATACTAGGGGTGAGATTGGTGTGTTGGACATATTGCACCAGTGAGGGTGGAGAGATGGCCATGTTACAACAGTAAGATTGGTGTGTTGGACACTACTGCTTTATTGGACATGTGCATGGCAAGGGTTGAATTGTCAGACACCCGGTGTAACAGATTTATGTGGCTCAATGTATTTTTTACAAAAGTGGACATGGTGTATTACACGAAGTAATCATGTTCCATTAGCGTAATGTCTGAGGCATCATACACTACACGTACTGGGGAGGACGCGGCACTGAGGCGAACTTGGTGTGAAACGTAGATTACCGATGGATTACCTTATTTACGAAAAAAATGCGGAATGAGTTATATATATATATATATATATATATATATATATATATATATATATATATATATATATATATATATATCCCATTTTAGAAAGTTAAAAAAAGTAAAAAAAAAAATACAATTGCGCTACCTCGCAAACGCGGGAGACAGCGACAAAGCAAAAAAAAACTATATATATATATATATATATATATATATATATATATATATATATATATATATATATATATATGCGGGGGGCCGGAAATCCTCCCCTCCTTGTATTAACTTTCTAAAATGGGAAACAGAAGAAGGAGTCACGCGGGGAGTGCTCATCCTCCTCGAAGGCTCAGAGTGGGGTGCCTAAATGTGTGTGGATGTAACCAAGATGTGAAAAAAGGAGAGATAGGTAGTATGTTTGAGGAAAGGAACCTGGATGTTTTGGCTCTGAGTGAAACGAAGCTCAAGGGTAAAGGGGAAGAGTGGTTTGGAAATGTCTGGGGAGTGAAGTCAGGGGTTAGTGAGAGGACAAGAGCAAGGGAAGGAGTAGCAATACTCCTGAAACAGGAGTTGTGGGAGTATGTCATAGAATGTAAGAAAGTAAATTCTCGATTAATATGGGTAAAATTGAAAGTTGATGGAGAGAGGTGGGTGATTATTGGTGCATATGCACCTGGGCATGAGAAGAAAGATCATGAGAGGCAAGTGTTTTGGGAGCAGCTAAATGAGTGTGTTAGCGGTTTTGATGCACGAGACCGGGTTATAGTGATGGGTGATTTGAATGCAAAGGTGAGTAATGTGGCAGTTGAGGGAATAATTGGTATGCATGGGGTGTTCAGTGTTGTAAATGGAAATGGTGAAGAGCTTGTAGATTTATGTGCTGAAAAAGGACTGATGATTGGGAATACCTGGTTTAAAAAGCGAGATATACATAAGTATACTTATGTAAGTAGGAGAGATGGCCAGAGAGCGTTATTGGATTACGTGTTAATGGACAGGCGTGCGAAAGAGAGACTTTTGGATGTCAATGTGCTGAGAGGTGCAACTGGAGGGATGTCTGATCATTATCTTGTGGAGGCTAAGGTGAAGATTAGTATGGGTTTTCAGAAAAGAAGAGTGAATGTTGGGGTGAAGAAGGTGGTGAGAGTAAGTGAGCTTGGGAAGGAGACCTGTGTGAAGAAGTATCAGGAGAGACTGTGTACAGAATGGAAAAAGGTGAGAACAATGGAAGTAAGGGGAGTGGGGGAGGAATGGGATGTATTTAGGGAATCAGTGATGGATTGCGCAAAAGATGCTTGTGGCATGAGAAGAGTGGGAGGTGGGCTGTTTAGAAAGGGTAGTGAGTGGTGGGATGAAGAAGTAAGAGTATTAGTGAAAGAGAAGAGAGAGGCATTTGGACGATTTTTGCAGGGAAAAAATGCAATTGAGTGGGAGAAGTATAAAAGAAAGAGACAGGAGGTCAAGAGAAAGGTGCAAGAGGTGAAAAAAAGGGCAAATGAGAGTTGGGGTGAGAGACTATCAGTAAATTTTAGGGAGAATAAAAAGATGTTCTGGAAGGAGGTAAATAGGGTGCGTAAGACAAGGGAGCAAATGGGAACTTCAGTAAAGGGCGTAAATGGGGAGGTGATAACAAGTGGTGGTGATGTGAGAAGGAGATGGAATGAGTATTTTGAAGGTTTGTTGAATGTGTCTGATGACAGAGTGGCAGATATAGGGTGTTTGGGTCGAGGTGGTGTGCAAAGTGAGAGGGTTAGGGAAAATGATTTGGTAAACAGAGAAGAGGTAGTAAAAGCTTTGCGGAAGATGAAAGCCGGCAAGGCAGCAGGTTTGGATGGTATTGCAGTGGAATTTATTAAAAAAGGGGGTGACTGTATTGTTGACTGGTTGGTAAGGTTATTTAATGTATGTATGACTCATGGTGAGGTGCCTGAGGATTGGCGGAATGCTTGCATAGTGCCATTGTACAAAGGCAAAGGGGATAAGAGTGAGTGCTCAAATTACAGAGGTATAAGTTTGTTGAGTATTCCTGGTAAATTATATGGGAGGGTATTGATTGAGAGGGTGAAGGCATGTACAGAGCATCAGATTGGGGAAGAGCAGTGTGGTTTCAGAAGTGGTAGAGGATGTGTGGATCAGGTGTTTGCTTTGAAGAATGTATGTGAGAAATACTTAGAAAAGCAAATGGATTTGTATGTAGCATTTATGGATCTGGAGAAGGCATATGATAGAGTTGATAGAGATGCTCTGTGGAAGGTATTAAGAATATATGGTGTGGGAGGCAAGTTGTTAGAAGCAGTGAAAAGTTTTTATCGAGGATGTAAGGCATGTGTACGTGTAGGAAGAGAGGAAAGTGATTGGTTCTCAGTGAATGTAGGTTTGCGGCAGGGGTGTGTGATGTCTCCATGGTTGTTTAATTTGTTTATGGATGGGGTTGTTAGGGAGGTAAATGCAAGAGTTTTGGAAAGAGGGGCAAGTATGAAGTCTGTTGGGGATGAGAGAGCTTGGGAAGTGAGTCAGTTGTTGTTCGCTGATGATACAGCGCTGGTGGCGGATTCATGTGAGAAACTGCAGAAGCTGGTGACGGAGTTTGGTAAAGTGTGTGGAAGAAGAAAGTTAAGAGTAAATGTGAATAAGAGCAAGGTTATTAGGTACAGTAGGGTTGAGGGTCAAGTCAATTGGGAGGTGAGTTTGAATGGTGAGAGGCTGGAGGAAGTGAAGTGTTTTAGATATCTGGGAGTGGATCTGTCAGCGGATGGAACCATGGAAGCGGAAGTGGATCATAGGGTGGGGGAGGGGGCGAAAATTTTGGGAGCCTTGAAAAATGTGTGGAAGTCGAGAACATTATCCCGGAAAGCAAAAATGGGTATGTTTGAAGGAATAGTGGTTCCAACAATGTTGTATGGTTGCGAGGTGTGGGCTATGGATAGAGTTGTGCGCAGGAGGATGGATGTGCTGGAAATGAGATGTTTGAGGACAATGTGTGGTGTGAGGTGGTTTGATCGAGTAAGTAACGTAAGGGTAAGAGGGATGTGTGGAAATAAAAAGAGCGTGGTTGAGAGAGCAGAAGAGGGTGTTTTGAAGTGGTTTGGGCACATGGAGAGAATGAGTGAGGAAAGATTGACCAAGAGGATATATGTGTCGGAGGTGGAGGGAACGAGGAGAAGAGGGAGACCAAATTGGAGGTGGAAAGATGGAGTGAAAAGGATTTTGTGTGATCGGGGCCTGAACATGCAGGAGGGTGAAAGGAGGGCAAGGAATAGAGTGAATTGGAGCGATGTGGTATACAGGGGTTGACGTGCTGTCAGTGGATTGAATCAAGGCATGTGAAGCGTCTGGGGTAAACCATGGAAAGCTGTGTAGGTATGTATATTGCGTGTGTGGACGTGTGTATGTACATGTGTATGGGGGGGGTTGGGCCATTTCTTTCGTCTGTTTCCTTGCGCTACCTCGCAAACGCGGGAGACAGCGACAAAGTATAAAAAAAAAAAAAAAAAAAAAATATATATGCAAATACTAAATCACGCGTATCACTGTCCTACTGCAGGGATGGAGAACATATGAGCGCACAACAGGGTTAGAGATTAGATGGCAACATGATCAGAAGATCTGGGTGGAGGTGGGAAGGCAGGGGTGGGGACAGCATGAGTGGAGGATGTAGGGAAAAAGGCAGTGGTATGGGGCAGCAAGGATGGAGAGTAGTAGGTAGAGGGCAGGGGTGGGGAAGGGGGAGCAAAGTAGGAAGGTGAAGCGTAGAAGGGAGGTGTTGAGGCTACTATAGTGGAAGGTCGAAGGAAGGGATTGGAGTTGCATTGTTGAAGGGTGGAAGGTAGAAGTAGAAGCAAGGGGCTTAGGTAAAAGGCAGGGGTGAGACAGCAATGTTTGAGGGTGGAAGGCAGATGTGGGGGCAGTACTAGTGGATGGTAGAAAGCAGAGGTGCGGACAACAAGGGTGAAAGGTAGAGGGCACAGGTGGAGGTAACAAGGGTGTCCGTTGGAAGGTGGGCATGTGGAGGGGAGAGTAAGAATGGATGGCGGAGAGCGGGGGTGGAGGGTGGACGGGAACAAGTTTTAACATATCATTTCCTGTCCCAGCAGACAGCAGTTATATACTACAGGGTTCTTACTATGACCATACTTCCTCTCTGATTTGCAACTTGGCATTGTTAGTCTAGGGGTTTGCTGACAGTAGATGCCATCAGGGGAGAGTCTTATATGAAGATATAAGAATATCTAAGGTGATAGACACACTTTTGCAATATCTTCGGTGTACAGTAACGCACACCCATGCATTATAAGTGTATGGTGCATATTCCATGTCAGTGTAGTTTTAGTTACTCATGTTCAAGACCCCTTGCATGGAAAATAGCCTATGAAACAATATTTATACATAAAATTCAGCCATACATGTTGATTTTTGGAGTACTATTTTTACTTGGATTATATCAGTTTATACTTATCTGAAGATAAACCAGATAAATTGAGATTCTCTAAATTCAAGCAACAGTGGTATATGTATTGTGTTATTATATATATATATATATATATATATATATATATATATATATATATATATATATATATATTTTTTTTTTTTTTTTTTCCCATCATACCCCTATACGTAGAAAATCTGCATCTGTGCACCGCACTATAACTTCATTATTGCAGCAGAGTCCTACTGACCAGACTACTCCCGGGGATGTAACGTAACGATCGATAAATTCAAACTTGGTAACAGTACACGTCCATACACTTAGAGGAGGTTGTTGCGAGTAGACCAAGATTTTCTCGATGCCCGAAGAGTAAATAAACTTTCCACACTTTGCACTGCTGTATTATACGTGACTAACACAGTTAACTTAGTGGCCCTTTTCATACGACCAACGACCACTATGTACCAGTTCAACTACATTACTGGACGCAATAACGTTACCCACATCTTCGTAACAATAAGTTTTCTAAACACAAAATGAAAGTCTTTTTTTCTATCAGTACACTGACATATTACCCGACTCATTTATCAGTATAACAGTTAAGCACGAATAATTGCAAGTTTAAACACACTTTCTGAGTTTCCTGTGCAGTGCTTCCTGATAGTTAAAAGTGAAGCTCTCATCACCACAGCCAAGCTGAGTGTGAAGGGCACAGCGTGGAGCTAGCTTTGTTTATAGTCTCCCCAGTCACCCTGCCAGTGGCTGAGTAGACTACACGCTCCTGCCATCTATGGTCGCGACACCTAACTACTCGCCACTCTACATCATGTCTCCCATAGTTGCAGTATATTCCACAAATTGACTTGTACTATTGAGGGCAGAGTCTCATTAACTATGGTGCTGGTCTCCACATGCTTGGACCTCAAAAACTTAATTTATACAATCCTTTTTTTCTCATTTTGATGACCTTGGCATCTTCAGCACACATATTCATGAATCCTTCAGTCAATTCGCTCACATAGATCAAATGAACGATGGATTTCCGTGGTGTACTGGCTAGCGTTCTTGATCACGACGCATTCACAGACCGCCTAGGTTCGACACACAGGTTTGAATCCTGGTTGCGGCATTCAGTTCACAGTCAACCAAGCAGATCATCTACCCCTACAGATTGGTCGATGAAATGGTACCTGGCTCAGGTTGTATAATTTGTTTATGGATGGGTTGTTAGGGAGGTGGATGCAAGAGTTTTGGAAAGAGGGGCAAGTATGCATTCTGTCGTGGATGAAAGGGCTCGGGAAGTGAGTCAGTTGTTCACTAATGATACATCGCTGGTGGCTGATTTGGGTGAGAAACTGCAGAAGCTGGTGACTGAGTTTGGTAAAGTGTGTGAAAGAAGAAAGCTGAGTGTAAATTGAATAAAAGTAAGGTTATTAGGTACAGTAGGGTTGTGAGACAAGTCAATTGGAAGGTAAGTTTGAATGGAGAAAAATTGGTGGAAGAGAAATGTTTTAGATATGTGGGAGTGGATTTGACAGCGGATGGAACCATGGAAGCGGAAGTGAGTCACAGGGTGGGGGAGGGGGTGAAGGTTCTGGGAGCGATGAAGAATGTGTGGAAGGCGAGAACATTATCTCGGAAAGCAAAAATGGGTATGTTTGAAGGAATAGTGGTTCCAACAATGTTATGTGGTTGCGAGGCGTGGGCTATAGATAGGGTTGTGCGGAGGAGGGTGGATGTGTTGGAAATGAGATGTTTGAGGACAGTATGTGGTGTGAGGAGGTTTGATCGATTAAGTAATGAAAGGGTAAGAGAGATGTGTGGTAATAAAAAGAGTGAGGCTGAGAGAGCAGAAGAGGGTGTATTAAAATGGTTTGATCACATGAAGAGAAAGAGTGAGGAAAGATTGACAAAGAGGATATATGTGTCAGAGGTGGAGGGAACGAGAAGTGTGAGACCAAATTGGAGGTGGAAGGTTGGAGTGGAAAAGATTTTGAGCGATCGGGGCCTGAACATTCAGGAGGGTGAAAGGCGTGCAAGGAATAGAGTGAATTGGAACGATGTGGTATTCCGGGGTCGACATGCTGTCAATGGTTTGAACCAGGGCATGTAAAGCATTTGGGGTAAACCATGGACAGTTTTGTGGGGCCTGGATGTGGAAAGGGAGCTGTGGTTTTGGTACATTATACATGACAGCTAGAGACAACGAATGTGGCCTTTGTTGTTTTCCTAGCGCTACCTCGAGCGCGTGCGGGGGGAGGGGGGATGTTATTTCATGTGTGGCGTAGTGGCGACGGGATTGAATAATGGCAGCAAGTATGAATTATTTACATGTGTATATATGTATATTTCTGTGTATGTATATAATATATATGTATACGTTGAAATGTATAGGTATGTATATGTGTGTGTGGACGTGTTTCCTTGCGCTACCTTGCTAACGCGGGAGAGTGACAAAAGTATAATAAAAATAAAGAATATAATATATATATATATATATATATATATATATATATATATATATATATATATATTTATTTATTTATTTTGCTTTGTCGTTGTCTCCCGCGTTAGCGAGGTAGCGCAAGGAAACAGACGAAAGAATGGCCCAACCCGCCCACATACACATGTATATACATACACGTCCACACACGCAAATGTACATACCTATACATCTCAATGTACACATATATATACACACACAGACATTATTATTATTTTTTATTTTGCTTTGTCGCTGTCTCCCGCGTTTGCGAGGTAGCCCAACCCACCCCCATACACATGTATATACACACACGTCCACACACGCAAATATACATACCTATACATCTCAATGCACACACATATATACACACACAGACACATACATATATACCCATGCACACAATTCACACTGTCTGCCTTTATTCATTCCCATCGCCACCTCGCCACACATGGAATACAATCCCCCTCCCCCCTCATGTGTGCGAGGTAACGCTAGGAAAAGACAACAAAGGCCCCATTCGTTCACACTCAGTCTCTAGCTGTCATGCAATAATGCCCGAAACCACAGCTCCCTTTCCACATCCAGGCCCCACACAACTTTCCATGGTTTACCCCAGACGCTTCACATGCCCTGATTCAATCCACTGACAGCACGTCAACCCCGGTATACCACATCGATCCAATTCACTCTATTCCTTGCCCGCCTTTCACCCTCCTGTATGTTCAGGCCCTGATCACTCAAAATCTTTTTCACTCCATCTTTCCACCTCCAATTTGGTCTCCCACTTCTCCTCGTTCCCTCCACCTCCGACACATATATCCTCTTGGTCAATCTTTCCTCGCTCATTCTCTCCATGTGCCCAAACCATTTCAAAACACCCTCTTCTGCTCTCTCAACCACGCTCTTTTTATTTCCACACATCTCTCTTACCCTTACATTACTTACTCGATCAAACCACCTCACACCACACATTGTCCTCAAACATCTCATTTCCAGCACATCCACCCTCCTGCGCAGAACTCTATCCATAGCCCACGCCTCGCAACCATACAACATTGTTGGAACCACTATTCCTTCAAACATACCCATTTTTGCTTTCCGAGATAATGTTCTCGACTTCCACACATTCTTCAAGGCTCCCAGGATTTTCGCCCCCTCCCCCACCCTATGATTCACTTCCGCTTCCATGGTTCCATCCGCTGCCAGATCCACTCCCAGATATCTAAAACACTTTACTTCCTCCAGTTTTTCTCCATTCAAACTTACCTCCCAATTGACTTGACCCTCAACCCTACTGTACCTAATAACCTTGCTCGTATTCACATTTACTCTTTCTTCTTTCACACACTTTACCAAACTCAAGTCACCAGCTTCTATAGACAGATAGATAGATAGATAGACAGATACACACACACGAATATAAAGCAAAATGAACGCGCACTTTCAGGTAACATACAAACCTCCAACAGCCAGGTTTGTGTACATATACACACATGTACATATTCATACTTGCATGCCTTCATCCCTTCTCGGTGCTACTTTGCCCCACAGGAAACAGCATTGCTACCCCCTGCTTCAGCGAGGCAACGCCAGGAAAACAGATAAAAAAGGCCACATTCATTCACACTTCGCCTCTAGCTGTCATGTGCACCGAAACCACAGCTCCTTCTCCACATCCAGGCCCCACAGACCTTTCCATGGTTTCCCCCAGACATTTCACATGCCCTGCTTCAGTTCATTGAGAAATAATGATAATATTAATAATGATGACATATACAGCGTTAATGGGATGGCTTTGATTAAGGCCACAAATGCCCGTGGCTTTGATTAAGGCCTCAATTGCCCATGCCGTCTCAGTTAACAAAAAAAAAAAAAAAAAAAAAACACCTGTGGCACAGCTCTTGTGATCCCAGCACATTTCGAGAAGACTCCTCTGTCATACGGCCTATGTTCCCTTCCACTAAGATAATCTTTTACCCATCAAAGTTGTCTCCTTACTGTTCACTGGCTGGGGCGAAAAAGTTTTTTTTTATCACCAGCTGGGACATATATTGTTCAGTTATGAATGCTTGTAGTGGCATGTCATGCATTATTTCAAGACAATATAGTGTAATTTTTTCCATATATTGGTCAATATATGTGGACGTGAAAGAAGCCCGTACAAGATTTGTGCTCTTCAATTGTGTAATAAGTTTTTAAGGCTGTCACTTACTAATTAATGAATAATGAAAAAAACCTTAGGAATCATATAATTTTGTAACAAAAACTCTTGTAATACCCCATATCTTAACAAGTTTGCCTAGAAAGACTCCTGGAATACCTGATGTGCTTAAAGCGAATAGATTAAAGGCCATGGAGCAGACATAAGCAGTTATGTATTGTTGTATTCAGAACATTATGTTCTAGTTAAGTGAAATATTAAACTCTTGGAAATATTTGTTTAGAATATTTACGAATATCCTGCGCAGACGGCACCTTGAATATTACGACTGCCATGGTGAAAGGGTTAAGACCTCAAACCTTTCCCTGTGCCTCAGTTCTTTTATTTCTGATTCTTTGGCATCAATGATACAATCAGATACAGAGGAGTGAGCTTTCTCATGATGGTAACTTCAGATCGATAAGGATTGTGTAGTGGGATGAAAGAAAAATTAAATTGATTGGCTTAAACTAGATTTAGAGGACCAATCTGAATTACTTGACAATGAGATGTCTGTAGATCATATGGAGAGTGATTTTGATGCTGATCTCTCCAGCACAGAAAGTTGAGCAAGATGAGGGAGGAGGCACTTCCAACAGAAGTGGAGGCAGTGTGCCATTTCCAGCTGACCTTGTCCTCTGCTTCTGACTAATGCAGCTAATATTTTACAAAGTTTAATAATTTTTCTGTTATGAAAAATTTATCATTTAATCATGTTGATAATGGAAAAAAATATTTATTATATATTTTTTTTTTTTTTTTTTTTTTTTATACTTTGTCGCTGTCTCCCGCGTTTGCGAGGTAGCGCAAGGAAACAGACGAAAGAAATGGCCCAACCCCCCCCCCCATACACATGTACATACACACGTCCACACACGCAAATATACATACCTACACAGCTTTCCATGGTTTACCCCAGACGCTTCACATGCCTTGCTTCAATCCACTGACAGCACGTCAACCCCTGTATACCACATGACTCCAATTCACTCTATTTCTTGCCCTCCTTTCACCCTCCTGCATGTTCAGGCCCCGATCACACAAAATCTTTTTCACTCCATCTTTCCACCTCCAATTTGGTCTCCCTCTTCTCCTCGTTCCCTCCACCTCCGACACATATATCCTCTTGGTCAATCTCTCCTCACTCATTCTCTCCATGTGCCCAAACCATTTCAAAACACCCTCTTCTGCTCTCTCAACCACGCTCTTTTTATTTCCACACATCTCTCTTACCCTTACGTTACTTACTCGATCAAACCACCTCACACCACACATTGTCCTCAAACATCTCATTTCCAGCACATCCATCCTCCTGCGCACATCTCTATCCATAGCCCACGCCTCGCAACCATACAACATTGTTGGAACCACTATTCCCTCAAACATACCCATTTTTGCTTTCCGAGATAATGTTCTCGACTTCCACACATTTTTCAAGGCTCCCAAAATTTTCGCCCCCTCCCCCACCCTATGATCCACTTCCGCTTCCATGGTTCCATCCGCTGACAGATCCACTCCCAGATATCTAAAACACTTCACTTCCTCCAGTTTTTCTCCATTCAAACTCACCTCCCAATTGACTTGACCCTCACCCCTACTGTACCTAATAACCTTGCTCTTATTCACATTTACTCTCAACTTTCTTCTTCCACACACTTTACCAAACTCAGTCACCAGCTTCTGCAGTTTCTCACATGAATCAGCCACCAGCGCTGTATCATCAGCGAACAACAACTGACTCACTTCCCAAGCTCTCTCATTATATATATGTAATAATAATTGGGAATAAGTTTTTCAGTGTAGGTAGAATAATCAGTTAAACATATGCTACGGTAACAAAATTACTATGCATTTTTTAGAGTGAAAGTGTTGGATGAAGTATATTTCTGTAGATTTTCCTTGTGTGTTATATGAATAGCTTTCATACTGTATGGCTATAAAAAAATTAATTGAAAACTGAAATTTAAAAGGTTGATTAGGATTCCTAAGTGAGGAGTTATGGGATTACAAGGCTTCATTGTCTGTTCCATATACTATCTCAGTATGATGGAAGAAGGTGACCAAGTCAATTAAAAAGGAAAAATGAATTTGTTTCTGAACGCCTCATGTTCACTCCATTGCAAACTAATAAAAACACGGGAATCTATGCAGTGACATCACTGACAAAAGAAAAATAGCAGAGGACAAGAATCATTTGCTAGAAAATCGCAAGCTTGAGTTTTGCAAATAATATAAGCTTTAATCAATTACAGTCGCTTACCTGTTGTGCCATAGTGACACAAAAAAACATGATGTTATTTAACAGTAAGTCCAGCATATGGAAAAATGGTAAAGTTTCAGACATTCCATGTAGTACCTTTATATTAGATGGGCCAAACTATCAGAAAAATAACCAGGATTATCTAAAACAATATTTTTATTTACATTCTTGTAATGACATGTTACAGTACATCTGAGATCAAATTTGAAAAAATGACTAAAAACCTTAAATTCATAAACCTCTATTTTTGCATATTTACATAAGTCAGGTTTCAAATGAAATAGGCTTCTAATCTGTTTATTAATGAATAAAGGTAAAGTAGTAATAACAAAGGAAAAGTAGTAAGGTTGAGTATTCATGTCCAAAATTATTACAATATTTAAAAAGCCTATGGTTCAGATTCCTACTTAAGACCAATTTGAAACAAAATATACAAGACTGTTTTTTTTTTAAAGAAAGATTGTGAACAATTTTGAAAAATAAAATCACCAATAAATGTTACTAATTTAAGATGTTTATTCTATGATTATATGCCTCACTTAATATATCAACAACATTAGATTTTGAAGCCTTAATCCCATTTCAACTTCCTCAAAGAGTACAATACTATAAAGTTCTAGGGTATATAATATTCTTGAGGTACTCTTTTTTGTCTTCAAAAGCAGCATGTGCCATGGAGTACCACATAAAATGTGGCACCTCCACCACAGTATAACCCAACACTTCTAAGTGACGATGTTCCATTTGATGACGACCCAATAACTGGCGACTATTGATGCAGTAATTACTTTCTTTGCGGAGAAGGACAGCAATCCTTAAAAAAAAGAAAAAAGGGGGAATCACTTTCTGACTACTGCGTGATGAGCCCATCAAAGTACCCTGGTTAGAGAAAATATATTTACCCAGATATCTCTGAATCCAGGTTTGAGAAAAAATTATTGTTCTCTTAATATTACTGACTGACCCAGATTTTTAGGTAATCAATGTTGTACTTTAAAAATAATGACTAAATAAGGTGATATACTACCTTCTATATCCAATTTTATTTTCCATGCAAGTGTTCTGTGTGCCAGTAGTTTTCCACCTCACAGGGACATACTCGTTCACTGGCACTGGATGACTGTCTTTATCCAAAAGGAACTCGAAATCTGAAATTCAGTTTTAAAAAACTTTATTGTAAAGGGAAGATTTTCCTTTAATGATTGATATTTAACCCTTGATCTAGGTGACCCCAGTAAAATTTTCTCGGTACACTAGGATTGTAGTCCATCTTTACACACTCAAAGCTAACCACACCTCATTCATTTAAACAAGCCCACTAACATTTATGTTATCTAAGTGCATATAATTTTTATTAATTGATTAACATACTGATGTTATGTAGATAATAATTCTCACCAGCACATTCAATTAACTCATCAGCTGGCTAATGGTTAGTGGAAAGAATACTTAAAGAAAAAGGATCTATCAATTACTTGTCTTTTCTTTTTATGATATGTTTTTCTTCTGGCTATATTTACATTGTAGCTCCATTCAGTGGTTTCCAACATTCTAAAAATTCGATATTTATCAATCAATTTTATGCTTTACATCTATTTTTCATTTTCTATTCTTTATAGTGACCAACATGACATGAACTAAACATGCAGAACAAGGGCAAAACTTAATTTTTGTCTCCCTACTGCTACATTTTTCCTTTTTTTGCACATCTGGAAAGCAACTCTTGTTTATCAGTGATTTATTTGATTCAGTTATCCTTATCCAATACATCATAAAAAGATCTATTAAGTTTCAGTTTTTATTTCAACTCATAATCTGAACATTTTTTTTAGACAGCAAAGTAAAACATGGCCCTATCAAATGCCATCTCAAAGCAAGAAAAGAGTACAAGAAAGCAGAAATTAATCTAGGCTCTGCTGGTATTTGTAGACCTGACTCTTAATGGTATAAAGATTAGAGGAAGAGAAAATAATGAAAGGAGAAAGACCCTTGAACAGCTTAGCTGTTTAAGAGTAGAAGGAGGGAGGTATCATAATGGTCAAAACTCAAGTGGCTGGTTTCCCCCACAGAAACTAAGAAGCAGCAGCCAGATGTATCCTGTGGGTCCAACCCATCGGGGAGACACAAGCAAACAGCTTACGAGAACAGTGGCCAAAGTACGCAAATCGCACAGAACAGAAAGGGGTTGTGGAGAATGCTGATACCAGAAGAATTCAGAAGACAGTAGGCTTTTGATTTTACTCAGGTTAACAGAAGGTTGGAGCAGTACTCCATACTTGAGCAAATTAAACTCCTGTACATGAGAATTACCTGCTCCCAAGAAAAATAATCTCAGTACTTATACAATGCCTCCAGCTTTTGGGAAGCAGACTTTGTGATTCTGGTTATATGAGATTTCCAGAACAGAGTGGAAGATATGGTTACACATAACAAATTTATGTGAGCTGATTTGTAGTTCTGAAATGGAATGAAGGAAACGAATGAATCTTAGTTAGCAATACGGGGAGTAGCCAGGTTACTGCTTCCCCAGTAAGAGACTGCTGCAGAGATCTGAACTAATAGAAGAAATGTGTTCCATACAAGAAATCAAATGACTATTAGAAGGACCCATTTGGATCTGTGGAACACATTTGGATGCTGCTTCCCACAGCTTCTTTGGAGACCAGCCACTCAAGAACTGGGTGTTGTGATGTCTCCTTCTTCCCTCAGACAGCTATGCTGTTGAATTCTGTTGAACAGAAAGGGTTTGTGGAGAATGCTGATACCAGAAGAATTCATAAGACAGTAGGCTTTTGATTTTACTCAGGTTAACAGAAGGTTGGAGCAGTACTCCATACTAGAGCAAATAAAGCCCCTGTACATGAGAATTACCTGCTCCCAAGAAAAATAATCTCAGTACCCACACAATGCCCCCAGCTTATGGGAAGCAGACTTTGTGATTCACGTTATATGAGATTTCCAGAACAGAGTGGAAGATATTGTTACACCCAACAAATTTATAAGTGTGCTGATTTGTAGTTTTGAAACTGAACAAAGGAAACGAATGAATCTTAGTTAGCAATCCAGGGAGTAGCCAGGTTACTGCTTCCCCAGTAAGAGACTGCTGCAGAGATCTGAACTAATAGAAGAAATGAGTTCCATACAAGAAATCAAATGACTATTAGAGGGACCCATTTGGATCTGTGGAACACATTTGGCTGCTGCTTCCCACAGCTTCTGTGGAGACCAGCCACTCAAGAACTGGCTGTTGTGATGTCTCCTTCTTCCTTTTGTCTTTACCTCTTCATATAACCATTCTTCCTTTAAGAGTAAGGCCTACAAACTTGCAGATCCCTGATCAATTTCTACTTTCTTTTTCTTCAACCTTTTTCTTTCACCTAAGATGACCAGTTTTCCTTGGGGCAAGCTATTTGCCTGTGCCATATTGATCACTACAGGAAAAAAGAAGGGAGGAAAAATGAGCTGGTGTGTAACATGGGAATCATCAGCAAGAATGAACTAGGTGAGAAACATAAGAAAGATCAATAAATGAGAGAAGAGAGTAGGCAATAGGACAGAGAGCTGAGGAACACTACTGACAATAAGACTGAAGGGGGAACAACTGCAATGGTATGACTGAACAGGAAACTATAGATAAAGCAATGGCTGGGAGGTTGTAAAGCAGAAATTTATACTAAGCCCTGCAATACTTTAGAAATGTTAAGGACTAAGACAAAAGTGTCATCAAAATCCATGAGAGAAGGAAACCAGATCTGAGTCAAATAGGAGAGATTACCAACAGAACTAGCACTGCAAAATCCACATTGGTGGCCAGAAATAGAGGAATGGGATTCAAAGCATTTCAAAAAGTAAGAGTTAAGGAGAGTTTCAGACTTTGGTGAGAGCAATGGGTGATAGTTGGAGGGGCGAGAGCAGTCTCCCTTCAGGGGGATGGGCTGCACCAAGGCATGCTTCCAAAAGGAAAAAGTCTGGGATTTCTGACATGCAAAACAGGTGAGCAAGGATTGGAGCTAGCTTAGTGGTACACTCCTTCAGGACTCAAGAAAGTATGCCATTTGGGCCATACACCTTGTCCATCTGAAGCTGGGAGAGTAACTCGGAGACCTTGCACGAAGAGAATAGATGTGAGGTTATAGGTTTAGTCAAAGATGGGGTGGAGGATTAGAAATAAAATCAACCAAAGTTGAATTAAAGCAAATAAGATATGAAAAGAAGCAGCTTTATCAATTGGAGAGTTAGTAATAGGCTGATCAGTTGGAGGAAAGGCTGAATTGCATTAGTTGTAGTACTTGTGATCACTATTAAATCAATTTGCTTCATAAAGCTTGAATGATGCTGTTGTAGCATCCATCATAAATAACAATATTTAAATGTAAGTAACTCACCAATAAGATAATAATATGGACTCTTAACATTGGCTCTCAATACATCTGGTCCCCCTACCAACTGTGTGAGGGCCTGGTGAACCTCAGTATGGTAGACACTATTGGGTACAGGGACTGTTTGAGGAAAATGAAATATTCATCAAATAAGTAAAACATAAAAAAAAAAATTCTTTTCACATCTTAATACTGACATGATCAATTGCTATAGTGACAGATTTCAAGCTCTCATGCACATGCAGTAACTCATGAACTCATCCATCCATCTTATCTCCCAATATACACATACAGCATTAAAAAACATATCTTTATATCCATCAACTAATTCACTGTTTTACTTAACAATTTAGTACAACAATCTAGTACCATCTTTTAACTACCTACTGTGTCCATCTCACCAGAAAGTCACTCACTCAGCCATGCACTTCTTTAATATTCTATCTTCAACCATCAACTCATACAGTTCAACATATATATCCTTTCAAAACATTGGTACAGTAGATTTCCACAAGTCTTGCTCAGTTACTTATCCACCCACAATGATACTGATTACAGCAAAATTAAAAATAAGTGATGTGCATTGGTAATTCCCTTTTTAAAAGCTTTTGAGTGAAAAGAAACTACTACTACAATTTCATATTTCATATTTGTCTGTAATTCATCATCAAAGTACTGTATACACACCTGTTTCCAGAAGTTCTTCACAGTACTTTTCATGAAACCAAGGAATCTTCTCTTCAGGATGGTCAATGCATACTGCACGGTTCAATTCCATGAGCATATGACGTACAAGCATGGGATAGTACTCCTACTGAGAAACAATAATGAAGACTTTTCATATAAAAAAGGCAGCTGGCTCTAGTTGCCAAATAAAAATCTATCTGGGGAGAAAGGTGGGAGGTGGGTAGATTAGAAAGGATAACGAGTGGTGGGATGAAGAAGTAAGATTGTTAGTGAAAGAGAAGAGAAAGGCGTTTGGATGATTTTTGCAGGGAAGTAGTGCGAATGACTGGGAGATGTATGAAAGAAAGAGGCAGGAGGTCAAGAGAAAGGTGCAAGAGGTGAAAAAGAGAGCAAATGAGAGTTGGGGTGAGAAAGTATCATTAAATTTTGGGAGGAATAGAGATGTTTTGGAAGGAGGTAAA
The DNA here is from genome assembly GCF_036320965.1 of Panulirus ornatus. Taxonomy (NCBI): domain Eukaryota; kingdom Metazoa; phylum Arthropoda; class Malacostraca; order Decapoda; family Palinuridae; genus Panulirus; species Panulirus ornatus. The sequence continues at coordinate 21,354,570 of NC_092246.1, read as the reverse complement.
TAAAAAGCGTAAGAAATGAGAACAAATGGGAACATCAGTGAAGGGGGCTAATGGGGAGGTAATAACAAGTAGTGGTGAAGTGAGAAGGAGATGGAGTGAGTATTTTGAAAGTTAGTTGAATGTGTTTGATGATAGAGTGGCAGACATAGGGTCGAGCTGGTATGCAAAGTGAGAGGGTTAGGGAGATTGGTTTGGTCAACAGAGAAGAGGTAGTGAAAGCTTTGTGGAAGATGAAAGCCGGCATGGCGGCAGGTTTGGATGGTACTGCAGTGGAATGTATTAAAAAGGGAGTGACTGTGTTGTTGACTGGTTGGTAAGGATATTCAATGTTATATATGGTTCATGGTGAGGTGCCTGAGGATTGGCAGAATGCATGAATAGTGCCATTGTATAAAGGCAAAGGTGATAAGGGTGAGTGTTCAAATTACAAATTTATAAGTCTGTTGAGTATTCCTGGGAAATTATATGGGAGGGTATTGATTGAGAGGGTAAAGGCACCAGACTGGGGATGAGCAGTGTGGTTTCAGAAGTGGTAGAGGATGTGTGAATCAGGTGTTTGCTTTGAAGAATGTATGTGAGAAATACTTAGAAAAGCAAATGGATTTGTATGTAGCATTTATGGATCTGGAGAGAGCATATGGCAGAGTTGATAGCGATGCTTTGTGGAAGGTATTAAGAGTATATAGTGTGGGAGGTAAGTTACTAGAAGCAGTGAAAAGTTTTTCTCAAGGATGTAAGGCATGTGTACGAGTAGGAAGAGAGGAAAGTGATTGGTTCTCGGTGAATGTCAGTTTGCGGCAGGGGTGTGTGATGTCTCCATGGCTGTTTAATTTGTTTATGGATGGGGTTGTTAGGGAGGTAAATGCATGTGTTTTGGAGAGAGGGGCAAGTATGCAGTCTGTTGTGGATGAGAGGGCTTGGGAAGTGAGTCAATTGTTCACTGATGATATAGTGCTGGTGGGTGATTCGGATGAGAAACTGCAGAAGTCGGTGACTGAGTTTGGTAAAGTGTGTGAAAGAAGAAAGTTGAGAGTAAATGTGAATAAGAGCAAGGTTGTTAGGTTCAGTAGGGTTGAGGGACAAGTTAATTGGGAGATAAGTTTGAATGGAGAAAAACTGGAGGAAGTGAACTGTTTTAGATATCTGGGAGTGGATCTGGCAGCGGATGGAACCATGGAAGCGGAAGTGAGTCAGGGTGGAGGAGGGGGTGAAGGTTCTGGGAGCATTGAAGAATGTGTGGAAAGCGAGAATGTGATCTCAGAGATCAAAAATGGGTATGTTTGAAGGAACAGTGGTTGCAACACTGTTATATGGTTGCGAGGCGTGGGCTATAGATAGGGTTGTGCGGAGGAAGGTGGATGTGTTGGAAATGAAATGTTTGAGGACAATATGTGGTTTGATCAAGTAAGTAACGAAAGGGTAAGAGAGATGTGTGGTAATAAAAAGAGTATGGTTGAGAGAGCAGAAGAAGGTGCACTGAAATGGTTTGGTCACATGGAGAGAATGAGTGAGGAAAGATTGACAAGGAGGATATATGTGTCAGAGGTGAAGAGAATGAGAAGTGGGAGACCAAATTGGAGGTGGAAGGATGGACTGAAAAAGATTGAGTGATCAGGGCCTGAACATACAGGAGGGTGAAAGGTGTGCAAGGAATAGAGTGCATTGGAACGATGTATACCGGGGTTGACGTACTGTAAATGGATTGAACTAGAGCATGTGAAGCGTCTGGGGTAAACCATGGAAAGTTTTGTGGGGCCTGGATGTGGAAAGGGACCTGTGGTTTCTGTGCATTACACATGACAGCTAGAGACTGAGTGTGAACGAATGTGGCCTTTGTTGTCTTTTCCTAGCGCTACCTCACGCGTATGCAAGGGGAGGGGGTTGCCATTTTCATGTGTGGCGGGATGGTGACAGGAATGGATGAAGGAAGCAAGTATGGATATGTATATGTGTATGTATGTATATGTATGTGTTGAAATGTATAGGTATGTATATGTGCGTGTGTGGGCATTTATGTATATACATGTGTATGTGGGTAGGTTGAGCCATTCTTTTGTCTGTTTCCTTGTGCTACCTTGCTAATGTGGGAGACAGCGACTAAGTATAATAGTAAAAAAAAAATCAACACAGAATTTTCTCCACTTGGGTTTATTTTAAGATAAATGTTGTGCGCAGGAGGGTAGATGTGCTGGAAATGAGATGTTTGAGGACAATGTGTGGTGTGAGGTGGTTTGATCGAGTAAGTACTGTAAGGGTGGGAGAGATGTGTTGAAATGGAAAGGGCGTGGTTGAGAGAGCAGAAGAGGGTGTTTTGAAATGGTTTTGGCACATGGAGAGAATGAGTGAGGAAAGATTGACCAAGAGGATATATGTGTCGGAGGTGGAGGGAATGAGGAGAAGTGGGAGACCAAACTGGAGTGGAAAGATGGAGTGAAAAAGATTTTGAGTGATCGGGGCCTGAACATGCAGGAGGGTGAGAGGCGGGCAAGGAATAGAATGAATTGGATCGATGTGGTATACCGGGGTTGATGTGCTGTCAGTGGATTGAATCAGGGCATGTGAAGCGTCTGGGGTAAACCATGGAAAGTTGTGTGGGGCCTGGATGTGGAAAGGGAGCTGTGGTTTTGGGCATTATTGCATGACAGCTAGAGACTGAGTGTGAACGAATGGGGCCTTTGTTGTCTTTTCCTAGCGCTACCTCGCACACATGAGGGGGGAGGGGGATGGTATTCCATGTGTGGCGAGGTGGCGATGGGAATGAATAAAGGCAGACAGTGTGAATTGTGTGCATGGGTATATATGTATGTGTCTGTGCGTGTATATATATGTGTACATTGAGATGTATAGGTATGTATATTTGCGTGTGTGGACGTGTATGTATATACATGTGTATGTGGGTGGGTTGGGCCATTTCTTTCGTCTGTTTCCTTGCGCTACCTTGCAAAGGCGTGAGACAGTGACAAAGCAAAATAAATAAATAAATAAATGTTGATCACATCTAAAATGCAGCACCTATAGTCTAACATACATTTTCATGCTATATACAGCCTTATATCTAATATTATACTATATACAATGGTGATGAATGGAATTATGAAAGAAGAAGCAAGTTAGAGGGTGGGTGAAGCAAGTTAGAGGGTGGGTGAGGAGCCAACGGTTTTGGGAGCATCGAGGAATATAAGGAAAGAGAAGTTGTTAACTGGAAAAGCCAAAATGGATATGCCTAAAGGTAGGGTGGTCCCAAAGATGTGTGAATGTGAGGACGGGGCTATAAAGGAAAATTTGCATTAGAGGGTATAGGTGCTGGAAATAATAAGTCTGAGGACAATATGTGGTGTGGGGTAGTTTGATCAAGTAATAAAAGTGTAGGAGAAATGTTTGGTAATAAGAAGAGAAGTAAAAACAGCTAAAACGGTTATGCTGAAATGGCTTAGATGTATGAAAAGAATAATAGAGGAGAGGCTGACGTAGAGGATAAATGTGTCAAAAGTGTAGGGGAAAAGGAAAAATGGGAGACCAAATTGGAGATATAAGGATGGAGTGAAAAAGAGTTTGAGTAACAGGCCTAAACATGAAGGATACAGTGAACTGGAATGATGTGGTATGCAGTGGTCAACCTGCTGTCAGTGGACTGAACCAGGGCATGTGAAGTGACTGAGGGAATCCATAGAGAGGTCTGTGGCTAGGGGGCTGTGGTTTCAGTGCATTGTACATAACAGCTAGAGAATGTATGTGAAATAATGCTTCTTTTTCTGTTCCTGGCATTAACTTGCTAACATGGGAAACAATGAACATATATGAAAAAAATACTATTCACTAACATATACTTCATTTTGGGCAACTTAGTGTTCCTGACTATCAATCCACTTGCCTGGGTTCAATCCCCAGTACAAGCAGACAGCACACAATTTACCTGGGTGTTTATCCTTTCTCTGGATGGTATGTAACTGGGTACCAACTTCAGTTAGGGCAAAGACTGGTCTACCTTGAAACTTGGCTTAAGATTACCCAGGGGATTGATGTCCATGGACATGGCCCTCAATGACAGGCCAGTGAAACTACCAAGAGTTGGTACTTTTTCTTTTACTATATTTTCTAATCAGGTACTCCTCCTACTCATTTGTCCCTATGTCAGCCTGCCTAACCTCACCTAATATAAGCCTATATAAAATATCTTGCTATTTTCTACCACATTACATTCTACATACCTACACAACATATTCTCTAAATGGCTTCATTTTTACTATGGTCTAGTGTAACAATTTCATATCTAACTTATGCACAACTCAATTGCTTCTACCAAGTGACTAACTGTTTCCAGTGCTATTTCCATCTGTGAAAATATAATGTGTACAATATGTATATATGCAATACAGGTAAAAAAAAACACTGCATAACAAGGAATTACCTAAACTGAAATAGGGAACAGTCATGAATAAATGTCACATAACTGGTCCAATACCATTCTCCACTGGAAAATCAAAAGAACAGTAACATAAAATAATACCATACCTTTGAATAACATTCAGATATTTCTTCATCTAACTGATCCAGGAAAGTGATATTGAAAACATCATGAATCAGTTTTGCAGGCAAGTGACCAAACTTGCTCAATGCCAAACACACCTGGAGAATACTCAGACCTCTCATTTGATGGCTTTCTCTGAAAAACACCATAAATTATTCTTGATTTTAAATTACACTCTTGATACATCCATCAAAGGTCTGTCTGTTACATGCTATATCAAAGTTTCTGTTGTTAGTATTTTCATTGGCAGTTGATGAGAACAGTCAAATTACTGTTCATATATGCTTTTTCCTGCAATGAAGCAGGGTGAGACAACTAGAGATCTCATGGAACAATTCAGTTATAGCCTTTTTTGAAATTCAGTAGAACCAGTATCATCATCCATACATATCTTGTGAACTCAATAAGCTGCATGCAAAGCAGTCACCATCTTCCTGCAAGAATAGCTGATAAAACTAATCACCCTATGAGGACAGTTAAAAGAAATTCTACAGAGAATGTGTAAAAATAGGAACATTGTATTAAATACATATTATAACTCATAAACTGCAATAAACAACAACTATTCACACCTGAGGAAGACACTGACGCATGCTGAGAAGAAATCATCTCCAGGTGCGGGATAATATCCCAGGTTATACAGGCAAGTGAGGACACGCTCCACTGTATCAGTCATGACATACTCTTGGTTATCCAATATGTACTGTGCCATGGTATCCAGAATCTACAAATCAAATACATGGGTATAATGTTCAGTCTAATTGTATTTTACATAAACTTTAACAACTATGAATTAAAATGTTGTGCTATTTCTCATGAAAAAGGATAGCAATTCCCAGAACTGAAGTGTTAACTACAAGGCCTTCAGTATGAGAAATAAATAATGAATGTATATAATCAAAATAATGAGAAGAATCACAGTACATTCTTTTGAATGCATGACTAGCTTTGATAAATAAATTTTGTCTTAATTCATTTCTTGTGAGCCTAGTTGGATACTTATATAAAGTAATAAAACAATGTCATGCATACCGAATGTGCTTATCTTTATGTCAATAAGTCATTTCATCAAATATTTACCCCTACCCCAAAGTTATCATTTATATAAATAATGTGATTATCTTTCCCTATATACCTCAACAATATTCTCACAAGCCTTGAAACTCGATCTAACTGGCTTGCCTCACAGCTGGTGGCTGATTCATGTGAGAAACTGCAGAAGCTGGTGACTGAGTTTGGTAAAGTGTGTGAAGAAGAAAGTTAAGAGTAAATGTGAATAAGAGCAAGGTTATTAGGTACAGTAGGGTTGAGGGTCAAGTCAATTGGGAGGTGAGTTTGAATGGAGAAAAACTGGTGGAAGTGAAGTGTTTTAGATATCTGGGAGTGGATCTGGCAGCGGATGGAACCATGGAAGCGGAAGTGGATCATAGGGTGGGGGAGGGGGCGAAAATTCTGGGAGCCTTGAAGAATGTGTGGAAGTCGAGAACATTATCTCGGAAAGCAAAAATGGGTATGTTTGAAGGAATAGTGGTTCCAACAATGTTGTATGGTTGCGAGGCGTGGGCTATGGATAGAGTTGTGCGCAGGAGGATGGATGTGCTGGAAATGAGATGTTTGAGGACAATGTGTGGTGTGAGGTGGTTTGATCGAGTAAGTAACATAAGGGTAAGAGAGATGTGTGGAAATAAAAAGAGCGTGGTTGAGAGAGCAGAAGAGGGTGTTTTGAAATGGTTTGGGCACATGGAGAGAATGAGTGAGGAAAGATTGACCAAGAGGATATATGTGTCGGAGGTGGAGGGAACAAGGAGAAGAGGGAGACCAAATTGGAGGTGGAAAGATGGAGTGAAAAAGATTTTGTGTGATCGGGGCCTGAACATGCAGGAGGGTGAAAGGAGGGCAAGGAATAGAGTGAATTGGATCGATGTGGTATACCGGGGTTGACGTGCTGTCAGTGGATTGAATCGGGGCATGTGAAGCGTCTGGGGTAAACCATGGAAAGCTGTGTAGGTATGTATATTTGCGTGTGTGGACGTATGTATATACATGTGTATGGGGGTGGGTTGGGCCATTTCTTTCGTCTGTTTCCTTGTGCTACCTCGCAAACGCGTGAGACAGCAAAAAAAAAAAAAAACATTAGAAAACAAGATATACAGTATACAAGACAGAAAGGCTTTGATAACAGTATGTCCCTTTCACAGAGAGAAAAGGTAAAAAGCTAACCTTTAGACCTAATTTTTGTTCTGCCCCCAAGTTAAAGATCCAATAATCTTTGTTTTCCCGCCCAGTTAGTTTACTTATTCAACATCTCCCTTAGTTATATATCTTACATACATAGTCTAATAGTTAATCTATCCCATTTTTTCATTCCAAAAAACACTTTTCACAATGTTCACTTAGCATCTCATCTGGTACTTTAAAGAATTTCTTACACATAAGCATGGTTTACACTCTATATTCTGCTATACATACACGAAACTCCTCCAGATAAAAAAAAAATGCAAACATATCTGAAACAAAAGATTATTAAAGTTTCACTTTTCTTAACATTGGCAAGGAAAAATTAGAAGTTTCACTTCTTAACACTGGCAAGGAAAAATTAGCTGTCATATAACAATATCAGTATATTTAAACCTACCTGTGGTGCTAAGTACTTGGTTCTGATAAAACACAAGGAGATGTCTCGCACAAGACGAGAATTGAGTTCATGAAGAAATGGGAGGTGTGCGTTAACAAGTTTCTCAAATAAGAAAGTTCTAGGAGATCCATGGCGATTCTGATATGCCTTTGTAATGCTTGAGACATCCAACAATGATTTGGCAGTCTGAGGGTATTAAAAAATTTAAATTTTAATATGTACAAGTAATTATCATAAAATAATGAACTGAATAAGCTATGATTTATATCCTGGCCAGTGGAAGTAATAAATGAGTTTTTAACTTGCATTATCTCAGGACCCCATTTATTGGGCTCTGAAGCTTCAAGGCTACCCTACAATCAGCAGCAGGAAAAAGAAGGACTCCCTTAAACTTAGAAACCCTTGATGAATGTACTACTTTTCATCTGCTGCTGATGCAACTTAGCCAAAGGTAACTTTTCTCTTGTGATGCAGCCCTAAGCAGGTGGAGTCTGACAACAAGACTGAATAAGTTATTCCATTAAATATGCAGAAATATCAGGAGAAAGCAAATGAAATGAGAGGAGTGGGTGAGGAACAGGATGTATTTAGGGAAGCAGAGGTGGTATGTGTAAGGTAGGATGTGGGTGGTTTAGAAAGGGTAGTGAGTGTAGGGTTAAAGTAGAGCTGTTAGTGAAAGAGAAAAGAGAGGTGTTTGGACGATACTTACAAGAAAGGTGTGCAAACAACTGGGAGATGTATAACAGGAAGTGGCAGAAGGTCAAGAGGACGGTGCAAGAGTTCAAAAAGAGGGCAAATGATAGTTGGGGTGAGAATATCATTAAACTTTAGGGAGAATAAAAAGATGTTATGGAAGGAGATAAATAACGTGCATAAGACGAGAACAAATGGGAACATCAGTGAAGGGGGAAAGGGGGTATGTGATAACAGGTAGTGATGGAGTGAGAAGGAGATGGAATGAGTATTTTGAAGGTTTTTTGAACATATCTGATGATAGAGTGAATATGTAGGGTGTTCTGGTTGGAGTGGTGCAAGAAGTGAGAGTCAGGGAGAAGGTTTGATGAAGACAGAAAAGCCTTGAGGAAAATGAAATCCACCAAGGGACTGGGATTGGATGGTATTGCAATTGAATTTATTAAGAAAGAGGGTGATTGTGTTGTTATTGGTTGGTAAGGATATTCAATGTATGTATGGATCATGGTAAAGTGCCACTGTACAAAGGCAAAGGGGGTAAAGGTGAGTGTTCAAACCAAAGAGGCATAGTATGTTGAGTATTCCTGGAAAACTGTATGAGAGGGTACTGACTGAGAGGGTGAAGGCATGTACAAAACATCAGATTGGGAGGAGCTTTGTGGTTTTAGAAGTGGTAGAGGGTGTGTGGATCAGGTTTTTACTTAGAGAAATGTATGTGAGAAATACTTAGAAAAACAGATGGATTTGTTTGTAACATTTATGGATCTGGAGAAGGCTTATAATAGGGAATATATGGTGTGGGAGATAAGCTGCTAGAAGCAGTGAGTTTTTATCAAGAGTGTAAGGCATGTGTACAAGTAGGAAGAGAGGAGACTGACTGGTTCCTAGTGAAGGCTGGTCTATAGCAGGGGTTGTTTAATTTGTTTATGGAAAGGTGTTTAGGGAGGTAAATGCAAGAGTTTTGGAGAGAAGGGCGAGTATGCAGTCTGATGAGGATGAAAGGGGCTGAGAAATGTCAATTGCTATTTGCTGATGGTGCACCATTGGTAGTTGATTCAAGTGGGAAACTGCAGAAGTTGGTGACAGTTTGGAAAAGTGTGGGAAATGAGGAAGTTGAGAGCAAATGTTAATAAGGGCAAGGTTATTAGGTTCAGCATGGTTGAGGGCCAAGTTAATTGGGATGTAAGTTTGAAAGGAGAAAAACGGGGAAGTGAAGTGTTTTAGATATCTGGAAGAGGACTTGGCAGCGAATGGAACCATGGAAGCAGAAGTGAGTCATAGGGTGGGAGAGGTGCCAAGGTTCTAGGAGCAATGAAGAATGTGTGGAAAGAGAACATTATCTCAGAACAAAAATGAGTATGTTTGAAGAAATAGTAATTCCAACAATATTATATGGTTGTGAAGCATGGGCTATAGATAGGGTTGTATAAAGGAGGATGTTTTAGAAATGAAATGTTTGAGGACAATATGTGGTGTGAGGTGGTCTGATTAAGTAAGTAATGAAAGAGTAAGAGAGAGGTGTGGTTATAAAACGAGTGTGGTTGAGAGAGCAGAAGAGGGTGATGAATATGGTTTGGACATACGGAACAAATGAGAGTGGAAAAGTTGACAAAGAGGATATGTGTCAAAGTTGGAGGGAACAAAGAGAAGCAAGAAGCCAAATCTGAGGGGGGGAAGAATGAAGTGAAAAAGATTTTTGAGTGATCAGGGCCTGAACATGCAGAAGGGTGAAAGGTGTGCACAGAGTAGAGTGAATTGGAACACTGTGGTATACTGAGGTCGACATGCTGTCAATGGACTGAAGCAGGACATGTGAAACATTTAGGGTAAACCATAGAAATGTCTGTGGTGCCTGGATGTGGATAGGGAGTTATGGTTTCGATGCATTACACATGACAGCTATAGACTAAGTGTGAGCTGATGTGGCCTTTTTTGTCTGGTTCCTGGCGCTAGCCCACAGACACAGGGGGTGGTGATGGTATTTCCTGTGGGGCAGGGTGGCACCAGGAATGGAAGAAAGCAAGCAAGTATGAATATGTACATGTGTATATATGTATGTCTGTGTATATATGTGCAGGTATGAATATATGTGTGTATATGTGATGGGTTTTTCTTCATCGGTTTCCTGGGGCTACCTCACTGATGCAGGAAGTGGTGATCAAGTATAATAGTTACAGTAATAAAGAAATGTACTAAGAAAAAGAAAAGAACATTCTTTTCTGTTTATTTTTCTTTCTTAAGGGATTCATCCTGTGATCACAGTAAATGAAATGTTCTGAATCCCCAAGTAATGCCTCACTGCCCTTACCCTGGAAGCTTTTGAATCTCCTGTATTTAGTGGGCCACTGTAGAGTGAGTTTTCCCCTTCTCCACAGGACTCCTGATAACGAAAGTTCAAAGCTCTGTAATGAGGGGAGGCACCTTTATGAATTCACTGTCTTCTCTAAAGTAACTCCATCTATCTATCTATATCTATGAAGGCCATTCCCTCCAGGAATTCTCACCAAGGGGATTGCTGTGGCAAAAGTCCATTTATCCCTGTCCTTACATACCTCCCTTGCATACAACATTCCACAAATTCTTCCATCATTTCTCTCCCTCCACCCTATTTGCCCATCTCACAGGTGGTCTCCCTCTCACACCATCCCCTTTAACTGCACTACCATCAAATACTCTTCTTGTAAACTCCCAGTCTTGCATTTTTTCATATGCCCAAACCACATCAAAGTATTATGCTTCACCCATTCTACCACTCCACAATTCATTCCCTTTGCATTCCATAACGCATCTCACCTGCAGTGAAATAAATGCTACATTTCCCTACTCCCATTTACCCAATAAGCATTAAGTTTGAACAATGTAATTTTTCCCTGCATGCCATTTTTTTAGGAATGTAATCCCCACTGGACAAAGATTCAGTGTAAGCATGAATGTACAGTATAAAGTTAAGCAGTGACAGATGCATAAAGGAGATTCTGCATAAGAAAAAGTACTGGATAGTGGGAGATAGAACACTGGATGAAGACAGACAAAATAAACAAATTATTTAGAATAAAAAGTAGTATCAGCTGTGTACAGTTCTGTTCAGCTAAACTTTTTCCTGAAAGGAACCTACGATAGATTCAGTAATGCCTACGGTCTATACAAAAGCCACCAAACTTACCTTTAAATGTTCTTCTGTACAGCTATCAAGCATCCGACACAATGCTGTTATCTGCTCCATTAACGTCCTCTTTGTATTATTACGGTTGAGAGCCAGGTTTATTTCAATACCACGAGATAAGATTAAGGTGTCAAAAATGGAGTATTGGGGGCCACATTGAATAAGTTTTTCTATAATATCTTTCGGTATTTCACTTTTGGTACTATAGCTTATTATGAATGCTGACATGTTTGCTATCTTTTGGGGTAAAAGTCCACTTTGTTGGCGTAATATTTCAACAAGCATTGATAACATATTCTTTTCCAAATGAAAATTTCTGTATGTTCCACCAAGGTTATTATTGAAATACATGTAACGGTGGTATACCTTTCTGAGCATTACATCTTCAAACCCTAAGTAAGTTGAAGAAGTCTGACTGATCTCTTCTTCTACTGCATTCAAAGCTGTAATCCAGAAGGCATTACAAAGTTTAACATTTGATGTTTTAATGTGTCTTAAAGTTTTGAAAATAACCTCAATATAATCAAGAAAGTCTTTGTTAACAAGCAGCTCAGCAATTAATGATTCAAAATATCCTCTCATTTTCTGCGAACTATATTGAGCTAAAAACAGTAGGTCAGGGTTTTGCAAAACAGCCTTCAGATTCATCAATTAATGATAAAGAATGCTGTTGGATTTTGTGGAATACTTCACGAGGTTCTAAGTAATTTTGGAAGTAATAACTCAGTTCCATAACCTGCTGAACATTCAGTGAGTGCACCTTGTCTGCTATGCATAACATTAAACGGCGACAAAGTAGGTGATGTTTTGCTGACCATACAGAATATCCAAGAAACTTTAGTACTTTCAAAATTATCTTTGGATTACACATTTCAAATATTCCTTGCTCTAAATTCTTCTTAACAAGTTGACTGTAATCATTTAGGAGAGGCTCTGAAATAATTCTTTTTGTGCTATATAGGCATATAGTAATCAAATGTAATTCATCCAATGATGAACAATTTTTTACCTGTTCTGCCATAATAGGTAGTATCTTTGATTGAAAAAAATAAGCTTTAAATCCTTGGGCCCTGAGGTATACTGCAAGCTTTGATAATGCAGTTAAGCTAAAATTTTCATATCTTTTTAAGCACAACATTAAGAGCTTTTGTATAAGTGGTGCATCATTTCTTAAACCTAACCTATCTAAATAAAGCAATGTACTTGAAATTGCATTATCATCCAGATCTTCACAGACGTTTTCAAGATGAATCACTATTTTTTCAAATACAGGATGGTTCAAAATTTTTTCTAAGAAAAGATAAATTTGTGAATTTGACACTGAAGAAGCATTCAAAGCCATATCTTCCATACATTTTCTGCAGATCCCATAGCGTCACAATGGCTTGGCTTGACTGTTCTGCTGTCAACTGTTCACCACACCTCTTAATTGTGTCAAACACTTCCTGAACACTACTGGCTTGGTTTAATTCTTTCAAAACTGAATCACTTGAGTTCTGATACAAGTTAACCCTTAAAGAGTCAAATTGGTCCTTATCTAATATTCTGCTTTTATCAAGGCCATCAATATCAAACTCTGAGTCACTGTTAATACCAGAATCATCAAACTTGTCATTATCTATGGTTTCAACAACATAATATCTTATCTGAGTCTCTATATTTTTTGGCAAAGTTGACCATCCATAAAGAGTAAAGGAGCAAGAATATCTTGTCTGAGGGGAAGCTGGAAGGAGCTGCATGGAAGAGATGCATGAAAAATCATGCTGAAAGATGCACTGAAGTCTCTGATAATACAGCCGTGAATGTTGTGTGATCTTGCAAAGAGCTGTTCTGTTAATTAAACTGTGCCCCATCATCCATATAGATAAAGGTGAAGGGATGCACCCAAGTCTCTGCATCTGAAAGGAATTCATATTTTGACTAAAACTATAAACCATTATCAGGTTACTGGAAATCTGGGACATAAGCTCATGAAGAGCATACAATATATAACTGAAATTATTCATATAATTTTGGAGATAAATTCATTCTGGTGTAATGGATGCAATATAAACACATTTGATGTTTATGAAAAAGGAATTTGTGTGACATCTTTTCTAAAGTATATAATTAGCTTAAACAAAATGGGATTTGAAAGTTCAAAAATATTATTTGGAGTTTCATACCCACTGACATTTAACCTGTCAAAGTAAGCAGGGTTTAGAAGCACTAGAAACTGGAGTGATTTAAATCAACAATATTTTCCAACTCATTATATTAGGGGTAATATTTCTTAAGCTTAGTGGTTAAACTGGGTTAGGCTGGTTGAGTTATATTTTATTTTGTATAATCTATGATTTCCATCTACTTCAAAACCCTGTTTACTTTGGTTTACCTATTTTCACCTGTAAATTATTTGGAAGAGATTATCTTAGTAGGATAAACAGAAGTTTAATATCTCCTGAAGCCAATTACTGCCTGCCTATTAAAAAACTCCACAAAACTTTCCTGTTTCTTTTGATGGATCTATAATTCCACCACTTACCACTATGAACATACTGTACTTGGTGTTATTTAACATCTAACCTATCTTAGACACTCCATATGATACACATAGCTAAGTGTAATGGGTGTATTTAACATCTAACCTATCTTGGACACCTCATATTATACACAGCTAAGTCTACCTTTAAAAAAATTGGAGTTAAATTTAATGCCATAAATTCTCTTCTGAACAGTTGTTTTACTTATACAAAAGACTGATCTGTACTTGTATGGAGTACTGCTTTCATATCTGGGGAGTTACCAGCTTTAGTCTAAAGCAGTTTGACTTGTAAATTCTCCCGGTTTAACCTCATAACTTGACCTACTTGCTCTGCAATGTAATGTGGTTCATTTTTCCTCCTTCATTGTTAGAGTAATATTTTGGATTTTGTTCTTGAAAGCTGTGTGCTTGTGCCCCCTCCTCGCATCATTTATTAGACCACATATTACTTGGTGAGATACTGTGTCACATCATTATTGTGAGTTGTTTGCAACACAACGTTGGGCCATTTGGAGATCTGTTTCTTTTCAAACACTAAAACTTTGGAAATTTTACCCCTTTGTCTTTCCCAACTGCTATGATTTAGCCCTTGTTATAATTCAGGTTTTACATTTCCTCTGAAATTCTTAAAGCCATATTCTCTTTTCTTATTTTCCCCTCATTTCTCCTCTTCATATTTCAATTGAGGCCACGCTTCCAACATAAAAAATGAACGTTTAAATGTAATTCCCAAGTGAAATACATAACTTGAAAGGTAAAAGTGTTTGGTAAGGATGTGCACTTACTGAGTAACATATTAGAAAATAATATCAAATGATATGCATTACCTCAAACAAAAAGCTCTGATATTATCTAAAGTTGGAGTACTGCATTTCATTATGACATGAATCACTCCAAAGAATAAACTGACATCCAAATTTAAAATTTTTTTCACCTCGGTTATTTCTGGGTAAGTTAAAGAAAAGAGCAAATACCAAACAACATACAGCAACTTTAACTTACCTAACCTAACCAAAGAAGTGTACCAACTGCACATCAGAATTTATTCTAAAAGAAGAAATTGACATCAAAATTTGTATGTGGAAAAATTACATTCTAAGTGAAAAATGTTTGTAAAGTTTAAGTGAAAAAACAACTAAATTTGGAATATCACTGACTTGTTTTAAACTGATAGTGAACTTAGTTTGGAGAATACGGTAAGATGTGTGTAATGTCATATTATATTTTTTCATTTGACAATAGGTAGTGGTAGGAAGGGCTATGATAACATTGTATCCTATATAAGTGCAAACAAGTGCCATTTCTCCATCTGTCCCTAATGCTACCTTCCTAATGAAGGAAATGGTAAACTGGAATGATTCCAAGAGTAGCTTTTTTGTACTCCTGATTTGAAGTTTTGTTAATACCTAATTCCCTAATGCTTTATCTAGTAATTTTCTTATTTATCACTTCCACAAATCTAACTGTGATATATGATTAACTTCTTGTTGCTGTACAATTGTAGCATACACTGAGTCAGAAAAAGTACTGATGAAGCATGATTACAATCATCCAGTTTAAGAGAAAATGTAAAAAAGAGGGAAGGCTACGAAGATCAGGGAAAATGCGAGATTACTGTAAAATTACAGGAAACAAGTCAATCATCAAAACCTGTAAACCTAAAAGCTGATTATCAACTTTTTTTTCCATTGTTTTTCTTTTAATATATGAATGATAGATTCATGTTTAAATGGTTCCTGGGTAATCATGCGTGTTCACACATACAATACCAACACATACCTCACCATGTGGTATGATTCAGCATAAACAGTTTAGGTAAATTTCTACTGTAACACTCAAAAAATTGAGAAAATTGCAGCAACCATGAGGAATTTGTTAAGGGTTTTCGTAATTTTTTTTCTTTGAGACCTCGTTAACTGACAGGTTAGGAAGAAATACTTTTGAATGATTAAGACATGCTGCTTCATAAGGCGCGTTATAAACAAGTGACGTGAAGGGCTATGAAATTACAGGTCAATTAAGTGAAGCACTGGTAAATATCATCAGAGCTTTTGAATGGCTAACATGCCCTTGTAGCCTTTATCTATCATTACTTTTAGCGATTAATGTACGTTCAAGACCTTCTTGCTCCAACATACCTTCTTCCTGGCCACTCCGTCCTGTCACATTGGGTTTAAGAAGTATTTACAAGACATTCATTGGTATTAACTGTCCGTCATTCTACATTGCCTCGCTTTTCTCCTCAAGATTACAGAAGGCCACACTTGATGTACAGGGCCGCAACACTGTGTTTGTTTACATGTAATGATGGCCTATGGCCTAAACTTTATACGTAATGAAAACTCCCAGCAATTTGTACATGTCACTGATGCAAAAGTGCAACAGTCTTAATATATATATATATATATATATATATATATATATATAGAATATGACATTAAACTCCGTTATCCGAGGAAAAATGTATGTACCGTACTATGTTAAAGTTGATATAAGGTATGATTACTATGTTAAAGTTAATATAAGTTATGATTACTTTGTTAAACATAATGTAAGTTATGATGAAAATTCTGTTCATGTGATCAATTGACGTTAATTATTGCAACTAGGATAAAGCACTAACGTTTAATCACGATGTGAATATCTACAGCGGTAGCAAAGCCCTTCTATGAGCATGGTTATTTCGCGTTCAAACGCCTGAGTGATGTAATACATTTGGATGCACCACTTGACCAGAAAAGGGATGTAAAACTGTACATATTTCCAGCCGATGTTTCATGGGAAAAAAGAGGAAGAAGCAAATTTGAGCGAGTTGGATGAAGAGCGATCCCGTCTCCGTTCCCATTGTCAGGTAATTCATGTTTGTAGTCTCATGAACACGGGACCGGATTTCCAAATAAGCCAGCTAGACCATGGCCTAGAGCAGCAGCTCAAGGTGGGTTCCAAATTTTTATAGACATGCACAATTATGTCATTAACATCTTCAGCATCTTAAGAAAGTAAATAAAGGAGAATGTGCCATAGCATTCAACCTTGTATGTCTCCAAGAAATACACTGCTAGGCTACATCATAGCGATGTTGTTTTCCTGGGGCGGGGTAGCGACAGAAATGGATGAAGGCAAGCAAGTATGAATATGTACATGTGTATGTATGTAATGTTTGTGTATGTATATGTGCGTATGTGGGCGTTTGTGTACATATATGTGAATATGAGTGGATGCGCCATTCTTCGTCTGTTTCTTGACGTTTCCTCGCTGACGCGAGCGGTAGAGGATGTGTGGATCAGGTATTTGCTTTGAAGAATGTATGTGAGAAATACTTAGAAAAGCAAATGGATTTGTGTGTAACATTTATGGATCTGAAGAAGGCATATGAAAGAGTTGATAGAGATGCTCTGTGGAAGGTACTAAGAATATATGGTGTGGGAGGCAAGTTGTTAGAAGCAGTGAAAAGTTTTTATCGAGGATGTAAGGCATGTGTACGTGTAGGAAGAGAGGAAAGTGATTGGTTCTCAGTGGATGTTGGTTTGCGGCAGGGGTGTTTGATGTCTCTATGGTTGTTTAATTTGTTTATGGATGGGGTTGTTAGGGAGGTGAATGCAAGAGTTTTGGAAAGAGGGGCAAGTATGAAGTCTGTTGTGGATGAGAGAGCTTGGGAAGTGAGTCAGTTGTTCGCTGATGATACAGCGCTGGTGGCTGATTCATGTGAGAAACCGCAGAAGCTGATGACTGAGTTTGGTAAAGTGTGAAAGAAGAAAGTTAAGAGAAAATGTGAATAAGAGCAAGGTTATTAGGTACAGTAGAGTTGAGGGTCAAGTCAATTGGGAGGTAAGTTTGAATGGAGAAAAACTGGAGGAAGTAAAGTGTTTCAGATATCCGGGATTGGATCTGGCAGCGGATGGAACCATGGAAGCGGAAGTGAATCATAGGGTGGGGGAGGGGGCGAAAATCCTGGGAGCCTTGAAGAATGTGTGGAAGTCGAAAGCATTATCTCGGAAAGCAAAAATAGGTATGTTTGAAGGAATAGTGGTTCCAACAATGTTGTATGGTTGCGAGGCGTGGGCTATGGATAGAGTTGTGCGCAGGAGGGTGGATGTGCTGGAAATGAGGTGTTTGAGGACAATGTGTGGTGTGAGGTGGTTTGATCGAGTAAGTAATATAAGGGTAAGAGAGATGTGTGGAAATAAAAAGAGCGTGGTTGAGAGTGCAGAAGAGGGTGTTTTGAAATGGTTTGGGCACATGGAGAGAATGAGTGAGGAAAGATTGACCAAGAGGATATATGTGTCGGAGGTGGAGGGAACGAGGAGAAGTGGGAAACCAAATTGGAGGTGGAAAGATGGAGTGAAAAAGATTTTGAGTGATCGGGGCCTGAACATGCAGGAGGGTGAAAGGCGGGCAAGGAATAGAGTGAATTGGATCGATGTGGTATACCGGGGTCGACGTGCTGTCAATGGATTGAATCAGGGCATGTGAAGCGTCTGGGGTAAACCATGGGAAGTTGTGTGGGTCCTGGATGTGGAAAGGGAGCTGTGGTTTCGGGCATTATTACATGACAGCTAGAGACTGAGTGTGAACGAATGGGGCCTTCGTTGTCTTTTCTTAGCGCTACCTCGCACACTTGAGGGGGGAGGGGGATGTTATTCCATGTGTGGCGAGGTGGCGATGGGAATGAATAAAGGCAGACTGTGAATTGTGTGCATGGGTATATATGTATGTGTCTGTGTGTGTATATATTGTGTACATTGAGATGTATAGGTATGTATATTTGCGTGTGTGGACGTGTATGTATATACATATGTAGGGGGGTGGGTTGGGCCATTTCTCTCGTCTGTCTCCTTGCGCTACCTCGCAAACGCGGGAGACAGCGACAAAGCAAAATGAAAATAAATAAATAAATAAATAAATAAAGAGGGTGGTGAGAGTAAGTGAGCTTGGGAGGGAGACTTGTGTGAGGAAGTACCAGGAGAGACTGAGTACAGAATGGAAAAAGGTGAGAACAATGGAAGTAAGGGGAGTGGGGGAGGAATGGGATGTATTTAGGGAATCAGTGATGGATTGCGCAAAAGATGCTTGTGGCATGAGAAGAGTGGGAGGTGGGTTGATTAGAAAGGGTAGTGAGTGGTGGGATGAAGAAGTAAGAGTATTAGTGAAAGAGAAGAGAGAGGCATTTGGACGATTTTTGCAGGGAAAAAATGCAATTGAGTGGGAGATGTATAAAAGAAAGAGACAGGAGGTCAAGAGAAAGGTGCAAGAGGTGAAAAAAAAAAAGGGCAAATGAGAGTTGGGGTGAGAGAGTATCATTAAATTTTAGGGAGAATAAGAAGATGTTCTGGAAGGAGGTAAATAAAGTGCGTAAGACAAGGGAGCAAATGGGAACTTCAGTGAAGGGCGCAAATGGGGAGGTGATAACAAGTAGTGGTGATGTGAGAAGGAGATGGAGTGAGTATTTTGAAGGTTTGTTGAATGTGTTTGATGATAGAGTGGCAGATATAGGGTGTTTTGGTCGAGGTGGTGTGCAAAGTGAGAGGGTTAGGGAAAATGATTTGGTAAAGAGAGAAGAGGTAGTAAAAGCTTTGCGGAAGATGAAAGCCGGCAAGGCAGCAGGTTTGGATGGTATTGCAGTGGAATTTATTAAAAAAGGGGGTGACTGTATTGTTGACTGGTTGTTAAGGTTATTTAATGTATGTATGACTCATGGTGAGGTGCCTGAGGATTGGCGGAATGCGTGCATAGTGCCATTGTACAAAGGCAAAGGGGATAAGAGTGAGTGCTCAAATTACAGAGGTATAAGTTTGTTGAGTATTCCTGGTAAATTATATGGGAGGGTATTGATTGAGAGGGTGAAGGCATGTACAGAGCATCAGATTGGGGAAGAGCAGTGTGGTTTCAGAAGTGGTAGAGGATGTGTGGATCAGGTGTTTGCTTTGAAGAATGTATGTGAGAAATACTTAGAAAAGCAAATGGATTTGTATGTAGCATTTATGGATCTGGAGAAGGCATATGATAGAGTTGATATAGATGCTCTGTGGAAGGTATTAAGAATATATGGTGTGGGAGGCAAGTTGTTAGAAGCAGTGAAAAGTTTTTATCGAGGATGTAAGGCATGTGTACGTGTAGGAAGAGAGGAAAGTGATTGGTTCTCAGTGAATGTAGGTTTGCGGCAGGGGTGTGTGATGTCTCCATGGTTGTTTAATTTGTTTATGGATGGGGTTGTTAGGGAGGTGAATGCAAGAGTTTTGGAAAGAGGGGCAAGTATGAAGTCTGTTGGGGATGAGAGAGCTTGGGAAGTGAGTCAGTTGTTCGCTGATGATACAGCGCTGGTGGCTGATTCATGTGAGAAACTGCAGAAGCTGGTGACTGAGTTTGGTAAAGTGTGTGAAAGAAGAAAGTTAAGAGTAAATTTGAATAAGAGCAAGGTTATTAGGTACAGTGGGGTTGAGGGTCAAGTCAATTGGGAGGTGAGTTTGAATGGAGAAAAACTGGAGGAAGTGAAGTGTTTTAGATATCTGGGAGTGGATCTGGCAGCGGATGGAACCATGGAAGCGGAAGTGGATCATAGGGTGGGGGAGGGGGCGAAAATTCTGGGAGCCTTGAAGAATGTGTGGAAGTCGAGAACATTATCTCGGAAAGCAAAAATGGGTATGTTTGAAGGAATAGTGGTTCCAACAATGTTGTATGGTTGCGAGGCGTGGGCTATAGATAGAGTTGTGCGCAGGAGGATGGATGTGCTGGAAATGAGATGCTTGAGGACAATGTGTGGTGTGAGGTGGCTTGATCGAGTAAGTAACGTAAGGGTAAGAGAGATGTGTGGAAATAAAAAGAGCGTGGTTGAGAGAGCCGAAGAGGGTGTTTTGAAATGGTTTGGGCACATGGAGAGAATGAGTGAGGAAAGATTGACCAAGAGGATATATGTGTCGGAGGTGGAGGGAACGAGGAGAAGAGGGAGACCAAATTGGAGGTGGAAAGATGGAGTGAAAAAGATTTTGTGTGATCGGGGCCTGAACATGCAGGAGGGTGAAAGGAGGGCAAGGAATAGAGTGAATTGGAGCTATGTGGTATACCAGGGTTGACGTGCTGTCAGTGGATTGAATCAAGGCATGTGAAGCGTCTGGGGTAAACCATGGAAAGCTGTGTAGGTATGTATATTTGCGTGTGTGGACGTATGTATATACATGTGTATGGGGGTGGGTTGGGCCATTTCTTTCGTCTGTTTCCTTGCGCTACCTCGGAAACGCGGGAGACAGCGACAAAGCAAAAAAAAAAAATATATATATATATATATATATATATATATATATATATATATATATATATATATATATAAAACGATGTTCTTAACGAAATTTACCAAAACCAAAAAAAAGGCGCCTTTCATCCACTAATTACTGTAGGAAAACCATGGTGTAACTACAGCCGGCAGTATAACGGCTAGGCCAAAGCGGTAGTTTGATAGAGAGACATAACAGTTTAAGTCAATGTACTTCATAGTATTTCGGATGGTGAACATGCAAAACCAGAATTACTTCCGTACAACAATTTATTATTAGGTATTCTTATCCAACTTCGTAGTAGAAAAAAAATTCTGTCCAGAATATACTTCATATTTACTCATAGATACTGCTGCTTGGCACATTAAAATAAGAATCGGTTACAATTGTAGTCCAAAACTGTTGGGAACTAATTGTCAGTTGCAAGAATTTCTCGACTAATCTCGGCAAATCATAAATGCAAGAAAATAAAAATAATTTTTCAGCATTCAAAGGGTAACACCATACTTCACGTAATTTTTTGAATGAAATTTTGTTAAAAACTATGATCAACCTAAATTTGATCAAACATTTGTAATTCCTGGCCAGTGGGATATTAGAAAATATGTGACGTAAAGTTCAAATAGCCAATCATAGCCTAGAATATTTTGACGTACAGATGCAAGTTCTGTCATTGGTCAACTTGCACACCAACGCCTCGAAGTTTCCGCAGAGGGGATAGCAACGTTTCCGTCTCTTGAGACCTGACCAGTCGACACCTTGACGTTATCAGAAAACATTAAAGTAAAAACTACTGTCCAGTGAACGTGAGTATTGACACCAGTGGTAAGGCAAGATACGGTATCAGCGTAGTACAAATATGGTGTTACTATGACTACGAAAGTGAAAAAAAGGGTTTGAAGTTGCAGTGGCAAAGTGTAGTAAAGTTTGTTAATAGTGCTCTATGTAGTATTTTCGTCGATGTCCTTCACCGTATAAGGTTCAGATGTCTCGCTGGAAGATGTAATAAACGACACGGGCTTCTGGGGCATGTTGCTCCGTTACGAGTCTTGAAGATGTGCTTACTGAGGCTACCAGTGCTCTTGTAAGATATTATCCCGTCACGTCCTGTAACACGTAACAAATTTCGCTCCTCCTCTCCTGGTCCTTATTGTAGGCCTGCTCTCATTAAAGGCGTGTAAATATTGTCTCAGATAACTCGTATTGACGGAGATTAATTACTTTAGCAACTGCAAGTATTTAAAACAGCTAAGTTCACTGGATCTCAAATTCGTTGTCAGATGTTGGGGGTTTCAACTTTTTTTCGTGAAAAATCCCATGTGAATATGGAATCTCAAAATCACATTGTAAAATTTGCTGTACCCTTTGAGGAATTACCATTGGTGTTCTTAACCTTTCCAGTACATGGATCACAAGTATTGATAGCAAGAAATGACAGTTACAGGACAGTTCCCTTGACATAAGGTGGCATATATGGCTGGATTTTTTTAGTTGGGTAAATTGCATGTTAAGCAATCAGTTTGGTGATGAGTCAGATTAGAAGGTCGCAGCCCATGATTGGTAGGACTGTGTGGTCTTGTAAAGGTAGTCCAGGATTCTTTCTGCCACTTTCCCTATCCACGCCTCGCAACCATACAACATTGTTGGAACCACTATTCCTTCAAATATACCCATTTTAGCTTTCCGAGATAATGTTCTCGACTTCCACACATTCTTCAAGGCCCCCAGAATTTTCGCCCCCTCCCCCACCCTATGATCCACTTCCGCTTCCATGGTTCCATCCGCTGCCAGATCCACTCCCAGATATCTAAAACACTTCACTTCCTCCAGTTTTTCTCCATTCAAACTCACCTCCCAATTGACTTGACCCTCAACCCTACTGTACCTAATAACCTTGCTCTTATTCACATTTGACTCTAACTTTCCTTCCAACTTTCACTCATCCTTCAACCATCCAATTTGATCTTTGACCAGGTTATGTCACGGTGGAGGGAACACTTGGAATCCAATTGAGTTTGCAAGTGCGAAACAAAAATTTTGAGATCTGGGCCTGACTGCTCAGGGTGCAACGCGGGTCAAGAACAGACGTGATTGGATCCGATGGTATACGGGGTTGACGTGCTGTCAAGACTGAATCAGGCATGTGAAAGCATTTGGCGAAACCATGAACTTGTGTGGGCCTGGATGATGAAGGAGCCTGGGCTTATACAACATTTAGAACATAGCCTGAACTGAGTTGACCAATGTTGCTTTCGTTATCTTTTCCTAGCGCTACCCACACATAGGAGGGCGGCATAATTATTCCCCCTCCTGGCCGACGTGCGATGGGAATATAAAGGTCAGGTTCAGTGACTGGATGGTCAATATGTATTGTCTTGTGTCATTATGTTTCATTAATGTAGGTTCAGTTGCTGTGGACCGTGATACTAACTGCTATGGGGGTGGGTTGGTCACATTTCTTTCTTTTTCCTTCGCTACCCAAATCTGTCCGAAACAGCGACACAAGCAATATCAGAATTATCTAACTATAATAACATAGTATATAGAAATACAAATGTATTTTTTTTTTTCCAAAGCAGAACAAGGGGCAGTGAGGTATTCCCAAAAAAGCCTCTACTCCCTCAACAATTAAACTGCATCCACCCTGCAAACCTATCACGAACACCTCCTCACCAGCCTCACCTCGTAAACTTCATGCTTCGGGAAATGGCAATGTTTCAAACAAAAGTTATAATACTATACTAAGATTATATAATTATATATATTTCAATCATAATCATAATACAATATATTTTTTTAAATTTTATATATCATACTATAGTTAGATATTAAAATTCAACCCAAACATCCCAGTCAGATTACCACTCA
This sequence comes from Panulirus ornatus, assembly GCF_036320965.1. Lineage (NCBI taxonomy): Eukaryota > Metazoa > Arthropoda > Malacostraca > Decapoda > Palinuridae > Panulirus > Panulirus ornatus. The sequence goes on along the minus strand of NC_092246.1, from coordinate 21,330,891 downwards.
CACACATCCTAAAGGTGAACTACATTGAATCTACACACCAACTAAACTCAGCCCACCTACATTATCCTACATATCTCACATTTGCACAAAGACGCTAACAAGTACAGTACATGCTACATGAACTTTCCTCTGCCAATTTACCTATTACTTTGCAAAACCCACCCAGTGCACACAGCCACTAAATACACATACACAACTTGTAGGTTGCATTCTTTATAAAACAGAATTGAAGTTTCAAAACTTCATCATAGATAATTTCCTAACCCTATATAATATTATTACACACTTCAACATCACCAACCAGTTCAGCAAGAAGCACATACTAGTACAACCCAAACTTTCCCCAGCACATATTAGTCCTTATGAAATATTGAATCATGAGACAATTTTGCTCACCACCAAGAGAGATCATTAAAGACTGAAAAGTAAACAACAGACTGGCATTCTCCTTAACATGATGAACCACAAAACTAACAACAACCATCTCAAGCGAATGATAAAGTCCACCCTTTCTCAGCCCCCACTTGTGATGCACTCATAACCCAAACCATGCTATCTGTCCTCCCAAAAGAGCATAACATACTTACAAAACACTACTCAGAAATGGCATGAAGAACTTGTACAAAATCCATCCTGATGCAACAAATTAACCACCCTTCAGTCCCACTCAGAATAGATGCTGACAGAATATCAACTTTCCACCTTAAATACTTCAACCCGAAGCAGTCCAAGCACTTACAGGTATCCCTTACCACTGATAGTTACAAAACAAAATACAAGTCATCTGGAAACTTGCCAACATATTACCCATCTTAAAACCTTCCAAACTGTCCAATTCCCCCACCTTCTGATGGCCAAAGTTGCTACATCCTCAGAATCCAAACTCCTTGAGAATTGACCATCAACAGAATTAAGCAAAATGTTCCAATCTAACTAATTCAGCATGGTTTAGACCTGGTAACTACACATGTACCATGACCATCAATAGAATAAAGCAAAATGTTCCAATCTAACCAACTCAGCATGGTTTAGATCCAGTCACTGCATATGTACCATACATATTTTACACAACACATTCTGGATAACTTCAGCCAACCACAACTCCTTGGACATGCCCAGTGCTGGTTGCAGTAGATATCAATAAAGCTTCAGCTTATTCATAACCCCATTCACACTGTTAATAGCAACAGAAATCAACAAAGCATTCAATACTATCCCCAGATTTACCCTTTCACAAAAGATATTTAACTTCACCCTTCACAATAAAGACAAAAATTGGCTATCCAGCTGCATAGCTGGTTGCCAAGCCCGTGTTATTAATTATAACAGCTTTGCTTCAAAAGTCCTCAAGCTCTACAGCAGAGTTCCCTAGGAAGCAGTTCTCCCTCCAACCCTTTTCAGTTTCTTCCTCCATGACCTCCCCATACCTGCAGACCAGTGAGAAATTTGTTTCTCATGCAGATGATCCATAAATACATCACTGAATCCAGACACTTCCCAACAACAAAAATGCAACACATCATGCAAATTGAATACTGACACACCCAGAACAGAATGTTTGCATCACCACAGAAATCTACCCTCACCCTCTTAACCCCTGACAGACATAAATTCAACATGCACCATCCCAGCACCCTGAGTGGACAACCATTAGACTCCTACTCACACACACACGAAAGAAAAATCATTCTGAACATCACAAATGACATAAATATACTGGACATCACAGGACACAATTCCCTCAACACCATAAATGTCAACACAAACCCATAAACATACTACAGGCCTTCGGAACATTCATATACCAGATCTGGACAAGGAAATATATTTCTTAGTATACTCTTTATAATTATAAAGTATTAGCTTTGTAAAACAAAAATGTTTGTTCTAAAAACCAAGAATTAGGGATTGCTGAAGATGTTGGGACATGTATAGCAATGATGAGTTCTGTATTTTCAGGATTTACCAACATTAAGGTCATTGTAACTTTACTTTGAGAATGAGGGCATTTTTTTCTGATATTATTGCAGTAAAGGTACTGATGATGTTACTTATTTTCAGAACATGACCAAAGCAGTGGGCATTGACCTTGGCACCACCTACTCATGTGTGGGTGTGTTTCAGCATGGAAAGGTTGATATAATAGCAAATGACCAAGGCAACAGAACAACTCCATCTTATGTTGCCTTTACAGATACACAGAGACTCATTGGTGATGCTGCCAAAAATCAGGTGGCTGTGAATCCAACCAATACTGTTTTTGATGCTAAAAGACTGATAGGCAGGAAGTATGAAGATTCAAGCATTCATGCTGACATAAAACTTTGGCCTTTTAAAGTGATTAATGACAGCACCAAACCTAAGATTCAAGTAGAATACAAGGGAGAAATGGTGTACTTCTTTCCAGAGGAAATTTCATCTATGGTTCTTATCAAGATGAAAGATATAGCTGAGGCTTACCTTGGATCCACTGTTAAGGATGCAGTTGTAACTGTACCAGCATATTTCAATGATTCTCAGAGGCAGGCCACTAAGGATGCTGGAACAATTGCAGGTTTGAATGTCCTCCGCATTATCAATGAACCAACTGCTGCTGCCATTGCCTATGGTCTTGACAAGAAACTCAGAGGGGAGCGTAATGTGCTCATTTTTGATCTTGGTGGTGGTACATTTGATGTTTCCATACTGACTATAGAAGAAGGCATTTTTGAGGTAAAGGCTACAGCAGGTGATACCCATCTTGGAGGTGAAGACTTTGACAATCGTATGGTTAACCATTTTATGAAGGAATTTACACACAAATACAAGAAAGATTTAGGCAACAATAAACGTGCTGTCCGTCGCCTTCGCACTGCCTGTGAACGTGCTAAGAGGACATTATCTTCATCCACCCACGCTAGCATTGAAATTGACTCCCTGTTTGAAGGAATGGACTTCAACACATCTATTACCAGAGCTCGGTTTGAAGAAATGTGTGCAGATCTCTTCCGTGGTACGCTTGAACCTGTAGAGAAATCTCTCCGTGATGCCAAGATGGATAAGAGTCAAATTCATGAACTAGTGTTGGTTGGTGGTTCCACACGAATTCCCAAAATTCAAAAGCTACTTCAGGATTTCTTCAATGGCAAAGAGCTTAACAAATCTATCAACCCTGATGAAGCCGTTGCTTATGGTGCTGCAGTGCAGGCAGCTATCTTGCATGGTGACAAATCTGAGGCTGTGCAAGACTTATTGTTGTTAGATGTTACTCCACTTACTCTTGGTATTGAAACAGCTGGTGGGCTAATGGCTTCACTCATAAAACGCAACACAACCATCCCTACAAAGCAGACACAGACATTTACAACATATTCTGATCAGCAACCTAGTGTACTTATCCGAGTTTACGAGGGTGAACGTGTTATGACAAAAAATAACAACCTTCTTGGCGAATTTGATTTAACTGGCATCCCACCTGCACCACGTGGTGGTCCAAAGATAAAAGTTACCTTCGATGTTGATGCTAATGGAATCTTAAATGTATCTGCTGCTGATAAATCTACTGGTAGAGGAAATAAGATTACTATTACAAATGACAAGGGTCGTTTAAGCAAGGAAGAGATTGAGCGAATGGTGCAGGATGCTGATAAATACAAGGAAGACGATGATAAGCTACAAGAATGCATTATAGCAAAGAATGCATTGGAATCCTGTTGTTTCAGTATGAAATCAACTGTGGAGGATGAAAGGTTTAAGGACACATTGTCTGAAGAGGAACGCAAAATGGTTTTGAATTCTTGCAATGAGGTAATACAGTGGTCAGATGCCAACCAATTTGGGGAGAAGGAAGACTATGAACATAAACAAAAGGAACTGGAAAAGATCTTCAACCCCATCATGAAAAAGATGTACGGAGCTGCTTCAGAAAGTATGCATGGGGGAGCACTTAGTGGAGGACCAGCTACTGGACCTACTGTTGAAGTTGATTAAAGTCCCCATCCATAATTTATGTCTTGTTTCTATTACTGATGCAGAATACCTTTGTCATTTTTAGTTTTCTATTTTCTTAAATATAAAATACTGTATGGCTGGTGGAGTAAAAGTCTCAAGTATTTTTTTGATATATTTTGAAAGGACTTTTTTCAAGGATCAGAATCTTATATTGTGAGACCTTTTGTTGGAAATGTTTCATTCCAAAATGTGTAAGTTACCTGTGTACATAAGTATTATTATTTTGATTTGTTAGTTATGTACATGCTTATTTAATTTCATTAATAAAAGCTTATATGTTTAGAAAGGAATCTTTTATAAAAAAAAAAAAAAATATGAAAACTGCTTTCTTTTATCATAATTGCTACTTTTACTTGAAGGATATTTTTTATGAAAAAATATTGCTTTTCTGTTTGTGACAGTCTTGAAATTAAAACAAATTAAAATTAATGTTTCATTTACCAAAGTTGCATATGTACCAGGGAGTAAGATCATTATGTAAAGGTAATATTCTCACATAATTCAGAGGACATCAATAAAACTTAAAGGAAAAGCTGAATGCAGATGAAATAAGGATACTTTTGTAATCTTAATCCTTCATTGAGGTTAAAACAGGTTAATGAGCTATACCCACATTTGCATTCACCAGCATTTATTGGAGTTAAGTATTGCTGAGTGTTATTGTGTGACAAGATATTGTATGTTTGTGGACAGAATGCCAGCAGTCAATGAGCTGAATGATGCAGAAAGAGTAGATAGTTACTTGGGTCAAAGGAGTGCAAGTTGACAACCAATGAAGTGCTGGCTTACTACACAGTCGTCACTAACCCTCCCAATTCCCAGGCAGACGGTACTGGTAATATACCTCCCTGGTCAATAACTACCTAACAACTACTACTGCTGCTATCATCTGCTAAAATACATTTTTGAAATATGAAATAAAAAAATATGTTTAGACTACAAAAGTGCTATTGTATTATTATATATCTGTGGTAATATACTGTGAGGTGGATAGGGTGCTGTGGTTTTGGTGCATTACACATGACAGCTAGAGACTGAGTGTGAACCAATGTGGCCTTTTTTGTCGTTTTCCTGGCGCTACCTCACTGAAGCAGTGGGTAGCGATGCTGTTTCCTGTGGGGCAGGGTACAAACAGGAATAGGACAAAGGCAAGCATGAATATGTACATGTGTATATATGTATGTCTGTATGTATATGTTATGTATATGGGCGTTTATGTATTTATATGTGTATATTAGTGGATGGGCCATTCTTCGTCTGTTTCCTGGTGCTACCTCACTAATGTGGGAAACCGATTATGTATAATAAATGATAATATATATATTTCATAAATATTCGCCATTTCCCACATTAGCGAGGTAGCATTAAGATTAAGAACAGAGGACTGAGCCTAAGAGGGAAAATCCTCACCTGGCCCCTTTCTCTGTTCATTCTTTTGGAAAAGTCAAATCTGGAGGGGAGGATTTCCAGCCCCCTGCTCCCTCCCTGTTTAGTTGCCTTTTACGACGCGCAGGGAATATGTGGGAAGCGTATGTTCAGACTATATGATCTACAAGAGCCATGGATTTGCTAGGGTGTCTTTTAACATGTGGATCAGCACAATATCTCAGTTTGCTTGGAGACCATGGATGAAGGAAATATCCAGGACCACTAGGTAATATGTTATTAATGTTCTTATTTAATTTGGTGTAGATATGTTTGGATGTGTCACCTGAAGATTTTTTTATCCTCTGGTAAGTGTTATATTTATCAGCCTTCTTACTGGTGAAACCTATTTTTGGTTGATATGTCCAAGCTTTCTTATCTTTGTTTTGTCCCAGTCCACCCCCATTCATTCCTCCAAGAGTAATGTGATAGAGAAAAGGATCTTGATCAGGATCAGTTGGTTGAGGTTCTCCACATTCAACACACACACTTCGCCCTTCTATATCCATTACTGTTGGCTCGAGAAACAAGCGTTCATTTTGAAGATAGCGGTGGATACCTGTAACAGATATAAACAGTACTTGAAACTAGTGCATTGTAAAGTACTTGCTAACACCTTCCTACATCATATTCAATCTCCCAGTGTAACTGAAAGGCTCATGCTTACTACAAAAAGTTGGGTCTTCAGATCCATTAGCATATTTGTCCACAGCTCAATTGCACTGCCAGACACCATATACCTAATCCTTTGTAATTTCTTGGTATCTAAAACTATAAAAAAACATAAGTACTAGCCACCCACTTACATTTATGATGAGGGCTATGATCCCATGTTTTGCTATAGTTTAGCAAATGAGAATTATGATCTGAATCTTCTGCATCCCATGATCTCCATCTCCGGAAGTTGCTTCGTCGTGGCTATAAAACATCAAAAAACCTGACATTTATGGGGCTGTTTGCACAATATTCTTATTTTTATTACTGTAACTTTTTCTTTGTCATAGGTTATCGTCAAGTAGAAAAGTCCTTTTTGAGGCTAAGCATTACATGAAATATAAAAAAAAAGAGTAAAAACAAAATTAAGAAAATGAAAAATTATCTGGATTTTGGAGGAAGAGGAAAACTTAACTTTAAGAAAGGAGTAACTACTAACTGTTAGGGGAAAGACTTAAGAGGATAAAGAGTTACTAATCTTAGCAGGATGGGGAATAATACAGATATCAATGGTTCATCCTTGGAGTTGTCAACACCCATGTGGAAATCATGTCACACAATGGATGGCTGAGTTTTATGAGGGCCAATTATGTATACATGTATGTAGACAAAACCTCCCTAGAAGTGACAACAGTACTCAAGACAAGGATTAATGAACCCTCTGTATAAGCACAGTAACAGTTCAGAAGTTAAATATTTCTGCAATTTGAACATGACATCTAATGTCTTAGAGGCAGACTCGGCTATCTGTATAATGTGGGGCTTTCTAAAGATTAAATGTTTTTGTGATACCAAGTAAATTTCCTGTTTATTGTTTTGAATGGTTGCATGAAAACTATCAAGAGAGAGGAAAGTTGCGAGCTAAAAAATAAATGAGGATGAGGTGCAACAAGTTTGATGGGTCTATAAAAAGACATTAGCTAGTCTTGCATATATTATGGCAAATAAATATTCAAATTAAGATGGGTACACGCTGTTCAGGGGGTATAATGGTGTTTTATTACCCTGTAAGCAAGTGATGTCTGATGTTCCTGGGGCTTTTCCTTCTACAAATGCACTCCACTGCTTATTTCTACATAATACTTCCAAATAATACTTCCCATTATCAGAACGTACCCTCAGTATCAGAACAGTAAACTTTTTAAAAAATTACTTGTTCTGTGGTATCAGTATGCAGTAAATAATTAACTTACCAAGTATTCATATTCATGATTTCTGTACCCTGCTTCAAGTTTTTGTTTTAGGTTTTTCACCAGTTCTGTCCTTGGTTCATAGGGAATCCTTCTTGTAAACACAGGCTCCTCTTCTTTATCAGAGTACAATGTTGGTGTTGATAACTTTCTGCATAAGGGACTTCTTGTTTTATGAAGAGCTGAATGTCTTATATGCTTATTTATATTGGCAAGAGTATGAGAATAATCAGTGTTATATTTATGCTGATCTCCATCATCAGTATAATAATGTTGCCGTCCATACCTTCTACATAAAAGACATGGGTCTTCATTTCCATATAATGATGAATATTTTAGATCTGTGTAATGTCCAGATTGGTATTCATCATCATGGTGGTTTGAAGAAGTTCGAATGGAGTGATGGTCAGGTAATTCACAGAGTGTGCAGTAGTCTTTTAAAGCTTCTTGTCCTTGAGTGTCTGTCAAGCTATTATTATCACTGAAGACATTCCTCCGCTGTGTATGATATGAGGAACTTGGTGCTACAGGTGGGTCTATAACTTTTGCAGAACTTTCAGGCTGGATTGAGTGATTGTTTGGCTGAGATTGTGGATGTTCATCATTGCTTTTGCTGGATCTCTGACTACTGTTCATTCCTTTAGAAGTATCTGAATTACTACCATTTTGAAGGACATCAATTTTCTTTCTTGCTCCACTATGCCTGTTCATTTTTTCTGCAAACTGAACTTTTTTCTTTGAATTTTCTTTGTTCTCATCATTATTTTCTCCACTCTCTTTGTGGATATCTGATTCAGAGTTCTGATTAACTGATTTTCTTTCTATATTATCTTCAGAGAATATGTCTAAACCTGGTCTCCAATTTGCATCTAGTATGGATATTGAGTTACTGTTACCTTTATAACTTTTCCGACCATCAAGCTCTCCTCTAGGCAGTGAACGTGTGGAAGTTAATATCTGTCTTGGAGTATCAGAGACTGTCAATTTATGTTTTACTTTACTCAACGTTTTTTTACCAGAAGGATTTGAACACTGACATTTTGGCCTCAAATGGTTACAATTCAATCGTGTCATTGTTGGTATTCCAATTACCATGGTTTTTGAATGCAGTTTGTTTTGCTCACCAACAACAGACTTAGATTTCTTGTGATTAGTTGGCTTGAGAGTCATGCCCTTAGCAGTAGATGTGAGAGATGAAAAAGTTGCTCTTTTTCTAGGAGCTGTCTTTGTTCCAACATGCCGTAATTTTTCCCCTTTCCTGAAAGACAAAAAAGTCATAGTTTTATACAGTAAGAACATTCCTACAAGACAGAATGTTTCCTTCATGTAAATGACATCTGCTATTAAATCTAATTACCTGACTCTTTGTCAAACGCTCAAAACAAAAAGCTACCACATAAAAGTTTCAAACCAAACTACAATTATTTGCACTAAATAAATTTTTATATCTCTTAAGAAATGCCAAACCCCTCAGGACACACCATAGAAGCCTCATAGATGCATGCAGAATTTGGATAAGATTGGCCCTTTGAATGAGAGGAGTTAAAACCAAAGCACACAAACACTGGTCACCTTACTTGAATTATTCTATTTTCATAACTCCTTCAATCAAATCCTACAAACAAATCAACGAATAAAACTAATATGCAGATTTTGCTCCAGAGTGTCAAATGTCACAGGTTTTGCTCTTATCAACTGTCTTCCTGTCACATACATTTATAAAGCTTAAAAACTACTTTTTTGGGGCAAATTAATTCCATAGCCACCAACCGCCTAGGCTAGCAAAACGTGAGACATTTAGTTCCTTGGGGTGGAATACAATTCTCTAAGGTATGCTATAAACATTAAATAGATTTATCATATTATCATCTGAATAATGTGAAACTAATCTTTAAATAGGTTTCCAGAGATATTTATTACATTTTGGAGAAGATTTTCTCTAGGAACATATCCTGTTCTTTGGAAAGATTTTCTCTAGGAACGTATCCTGTTCTGTAATGGGATTCAGCTGAGATACGGGTATAAATTCACAAATTTTGATTTATCCTTTTTTCTCAGAAATTTAATTCATTTGTATATAAAAGGATGTATGTTAAAATAATGTTATTTCAATAACTGTCTTAGTTAATCTTAATAAGAAACATACAAAAATGTTTGAAATAAATATTTAACTTTCCCACAGGTAGTACAATGCTTATTAGAACTGTGAAAAAGAGTTAACTCTGACACAGTGTGCAGTGAATATTAGGAATGCTACAGTGAAAGGGTTAAAAACAACATTTACCCAGCCAATGCTTTCTTTTAATCTGCTGGCTCCATATGAATATTCAATGCTTAAAACTTACGCTGTCATAACAGGTCCGTAGAATGTGACTTTCTTCTGAGGAGGAGCAGAGGTACCTTCATGACATCCTTTACCTTGCCTCTGTAGCATGTCAGCTCTTTTACGACTCTTATTGTGGGTGCCACCCAAAAAACTGGAAATTACAAAGGTTCCTTTGCATACAAGCATTACATAAGTAATTGCTGAAACAATAAAACTGCAGAAAATAAACTATTATTTTATTCTATTGTACTTGATTGCCAGTTCCTCCCTTTGTGAGACAGCACCAGTAAACAGATGAAGAATGACTTATCCACTCATATACATAACGCTACCTTGGAGGAAGTGAAGTGTTTTAGATATCTGGGAGTGGATCTGGCAGTGGATGGAACCATGGAAGCGGAAGTGGATCATAGGGTGGGGGAGGGGGCGAAAATTCTGGGGGCCTTGAAGAATGTGTGGAAGTCGAGAACATTATCTCGGAAAGCAAAAATGGGTATGTTTGAAGGAATAGTGGTTCCAACAATGTTGTATGGTTGCGAGGCGTGGGCTATGGATAGAGTTGTGCGCAGGAGGATGGATGTGCTGGAAATGAGATGTTTGAGAACAATGTGTGGTGTGAGGTGGTTTGATCGAGTGAGTAACGTAAGGGTAAGAGAGATGTGTGGAAATAAAAAGAGTGTGGTTGAGAGAGCAGAAGAGGGTGTTTTGAAGTGGTTTGGGCACATGGAGAGGATGAGTGAGGAAAGATTGACCAAGAGGATATATGTGTCGGAGGTGGAGGGAACGAGGAGAAGAGGGAGACCAAATTGGAGGTGGAAAGATGGAGTGAAAAAGATTTTGTGTGATCGGGGCCTGAACATGCAGGAGGGTGAAAGGAGGGCAAGGAATAGAGTGAATTGGAGCGATGTGGTATACCGGGGTTGACGTGCTGTCAGTGGATTGAATCAAGGCATGTGAAGCGTCTGGGGTAAACCATGGAAAGCTGTGTAGGTATGTATATTTGCGTGTGTGGACGTATGTATATACATGTGTATGGGGGGGTTGGGCCATTTCTTTCGTCTGTTTCCTTGCGCTACCTCGCAAACGCGGGAGACAGCGACAAAGTATAATAAGGAAAAAAAATAATACCTTGCTAATGCGGGAAATGGCAAATACGTTATAAAAAAAACAAATATTTATTTATACTTGATTGCTGTCTCTCGCGTCAGTGAGGTAGCACCAGGAAACAGATGAAGAACAGCCCATTCATTCATATACACATATATATATACATAAATGCCAATACATGCATATATACATATGAATACATACACATACATACACAGATATAAATAAATAATAAAATATACACAGATATGCATATATACACATTACATATTCATACTTGCTTGCCTCCATTCATTCCTGGCGCTAACCTACCCCACAGGAAACAGCGTTACTACCCCCTGCTTCAGCAAGGTAGCGCCAGAAAAACAGACAAAAAAGGCCACATTCGTTCACACCAGTCTCTAGCTGTCATGAGTAATGCACAGAAATCACAGCTCCTTATCCACATGCTTGCTCACCTTCATGCATTCCTGGTACCACCTTGCCCCACAGGAAACAGCATCACCACCCCCTGCATCAGTGAAGTAGTGTTAGGAAACAAACGAAGGAAGGCCACATCCACTCACTCATTTTCTGGCAGTCATGTGTAATGCACCGAAACCACAGCTCCCTATTCACATCCAGGCCCCACAGACCTTTCTATGGTTTATCCTGGATGTTTCACATGCCCTGATTCAGTCCACTAACAGCACGTCGACTCCAGTATACCACATTGTTCCAATTCACTCTATTCCATGCACACCTATCACCCTCCTGTATGTTCAGGCCTGATTGCTCAAAATCTTTCCTGCTCCATCCTTACACCTCCAAAAAGAAAGTAAAGAGTTTATTCAGTGTTTTGATGAAAGCAACTTGGTAGGGTATATGTTTCATTTTACCTGATGGCCAGTCAATTGAACAAACATCAGATTAGACAAAACTGCAAAACATAAAACACTTTCTAGTTGAACTTTAGAGACAATACCAAAGGTGAACTTGGTTGAAGTTACAACAACCTAATAAACAACAGAATCTTCCACTTGGAAAAGTAGCTACATCATTCCCCTGCTTTGGATAGAGGATACATGCCTGAGAAAATGCAGGTACTATGAATCCATAAATATCAAACCAATTATAAGGTATTAGAAATATAACATTAATTCTAAATATGTCCTGAAGTCACCCCTTTTTCATTCCTGCCATGGAAAAAGTGTACAAGCCAAAATTGTAGACAATTTACATACTATAAAGCCCCAGTTATCCAGATGAACTAGGACTAGACTGCATTCAGCTGAGTGAGTTTTAAAAAAAATAAGTTTTTTATTGTACAATGTGCAGGAAAAAAGTACCTTCGTTTGCACAAAATCTTGAACACATTTAAGGGTTTATTTGTCATAACAAATACTGCAATAAACATCAGGAAAGCGAAATGTCTTTAATAGATATATGGACTAAAAGACAAACAGAGACAGATGAAGTAACAGCAGACAAAGACAGACAGACAGTTAACAGTACTCCAAAAGATAAAGATAAATGGTAGTATAATGTTTAGAGTTAAGAAGTGTGTTATGGAGCGCTGCATTTTTTTCTAAGATATTACATATAACAACAGTGGTGAGGATTATAGTATATGGTAAACTATGGGATTAATCAACCCTTTCACTGTGGCCAAGGCATATATGACCCTGTAATTTCTTTTGTTCTTTGTGGCTAGGGCATAAACAACATGGTCATTGCTTTCTGTTCACTGCAGCTAGGGCATGGGCTAAAGAAAGGGTTGTTGTATGGAGGAGGTTGGATGCATTGGAAACGAAATGTTTGAGGACAATATGTGGTGTGAGGTGGTTTCATCAAGTAAGTAATGTAAGGTTAAGAGAGATGTGTGGAAATCAAGATAAAGGTTGAGAAAGCAGAAGAGTGCATTGAAATGTTTTCGACATATGGAGAGAATGAGTTGAGAAGAGATTGACAAAGAGGATATATTTATGTCAGAGGTGGAGGGAACAAGGAGAAGCAGGGGACCAAACTGGAGGTGGAAGGATGGAAATAAAAAGATTTTGAGTGATTGGGGCCTGAACATACAGGAGGGTGAGGTATAAAGGAATAAAGTGAATTGGAACGATGTGGTATATATTATATAAATATATATATTAATTTTTTTTTTTTATTTGCTTTGTCGCTGTCTCCTGCGTCTGTGAGGTAGCGCAAGGAAACAGACGAAAGAAAATGGCCCAACCCACCCCCATACACATGTATATACATATACACATGTATATACATATATACTGCCAAATATGGTATTGTTTATGACGGATATGTATATAAGAAATACGATAAATTATCTTAAAAGTAGGTGATACATACCCGTAAAATACACAAAGTCTATAAAAACCTCACTTTATATCACCTAGGAGCCAAAATGCTAATGGATATGTACCATAAAATTATAGAATTCATCTGTTGCTGGGATTTCATGGCTGCGTGTTGCAATCTGTTAACATTAGGTGCCAAATGTGCAGTACTCATTCATGGGTGTGACTGACATGTTTCGACTACAATACTGAACATGAAAATCTGATGAGGTTTCCTTAAGTCTGATTTGTCAAGTGAATAACCAAATACACTGATTTGCCCTACATTCTCCAATATACTACCATCAGGTAATTTGAAATCATTACATAAAATATAATGTTAAATTCATGCTCCTAAGTCTTATTCTCGTAACGCTACAGAACATAATCATAAACCAATGACAACAGGGAGCTATAACAGACATACCATAGATATTGTTTTAATATGCTTACTTCTAATAGTGTTCCACTTTTACCCAACAATCACAGCAGTCTCCACTTGTTCACCTTACACTAGATAAAGATATTGTTCCAAATCATGCTCCCCTGGTCTAATTCACGCTGAATGAAGTTTGTTTACTTTAGGATTACATATTACCAATCATGATGATACAAAATGTGGTATCTTCCTATGTTCTCGAAAGGCTGTGTCAAACATATGTAACCAAACCTTTCTCATTAAAAACGAGTTCGAGTGGATACAACTGAAATCAGATTTCAGACAGTTGTTGTGTTTCTGTAAGATGAAGACGTTATTGGATTGAAATCCGGATTATCAGCTTGAATCTTAAGACTAGTATATCATCGATAAGAAATTGATCAATAAAGAATAGATTTACAATCTTGGCCAAAGCACCACACGTTGTAACAAAACGAGACAGGGAGTGGCTGCTGAAAAGGGTAAACCTCCCGACATAAAATATTCATAAAGTTTGGTGTTAACATTCAAGTTTCAACTAAGCACTAAATCATGCCTAAAGCGAGAAATATATTGTTCTTTCTTAGCAGGTGGCAAATAGATTACATCTGTTCTTCGTAAGGTTGTAAGTTGTATGTGTGCCTTCGATGAACATATTAAAATCCATTAAAGTTAAAAAATTCTTAAATGAATGTTTTTTGAAATGCAATGTACATACCAAAGTTTAATCATTAACCTTTTTATATAGTTTCTCGAAGAACTGTTAAACACTTTTTATCTATATCCTTAATCTCGACAAAGAAATGTATCTACAAAAAATGTATCTAACTACATCTGTAATATGATTTAAAGGTATCTACACAGGGAAATGTTAACGCAATGAAATAAATACAAACGTAAATAGGATGAGAAAAAATTACCGGTGAAATAGAAAATGTCACGTAATATGCATTTTGTAATATTTGCAGATAACTGACAAGTGTATTTGTCTTTACTCTCAGGTATATAATAAGTAAAGACGGAGAAGAGTAAGAAAAATAAACAATTTCAGAACGATTTGTTGGGGTCCATGAGTGTAGACATGGACATGGACATGAGTGTCCGTGCAGGAAAAGGACCGAGGTGAGACTGAAACCCCATGTTACCGCAGCAGCCTTGCAGGAGGAATGAAGATTGCTGGGTTCCTGTAGTCTTGATGCTGCAGGAGGGATAAGGCGTGGTTACGATCCCATTATGATGCAGCGGGAGAGACGAAGAATTTCTAGGGTTCTATGGTCCCATTGATGTAGGAATGATGAGGCCTACCCTGGTGTTTTGGTCCAATGGTGCTCTTACACGAAGAGTAAGGCTTTACTGGGATCCCGTGGTGATGCTTCAGATGGGGTAAGGCGTTGCTGGGGCTCCGTAGTTCTGCAGGAGGGGGTTAGGCATAGCCGCGGTGCTGCCGCAGAAAAGGGGGCGTTGCAAGGCCCCGTAGTGCTGCTGCAGGAGGGGTGAAGCGGTGCCGAGGTCCCATGGTGCTGGTAGAGAACGCCTGAAGCGTTACCTGGGTCCTCGAGCTGCTGCTCTTTTTTAGGAGGCGTTGCCGAGGTCCTATAATGCTGCTGTAGGAAGGAAGGGGGACGAAGGGCATTGCCCAGGTCCTTTTATGCTTTGCAGGAGTGATGCGTTACTTGGGTAATATGCTTTTGTTGCCGAAGGGGTTAGGCATTGCCAGAGTCCTGCAGTACCTCTTTGGGAGGCGTTGCTGTGATTCCGTGGTGCCGCTACTGGAGAGCTGAAGCCTTCTTAAGGTCCCATGGAGCTACTACAGGAGGGATAATACCTTTTAGGATCCCCAGGGTGCTGTTTTAGAAGGGACAAAACCTTGTGGGATCCCAGGGTGCTGCTATAGGAGGTACAAAACCTAGTCGGATTCCAGCGCGTTGCTTTAAGAGGACTGGGGTGTTGATTGGGTTCTATGGTGCTGCTGCGAGAGAAAGATGCTGCTTATGACGATGGTGCCGGGGTTTATATGTATATGTATTGTTGAATTTAATTATTATATTGAAATAGAATCTTTGGCATAGAGCATACATATGGAATACTTAAAAAATGATATAGGGGTGGTGCGCATCTTAAAAGGCCTGCCGACTTTGCACAAGCCTAAACCATCTGCACCAGGGTCATGCATGTCACATGTTTATGCGTATATGAATTACTGTTGTCACCTAGGTATCCGTAAAGCAAACTAGATTGAATATCTGCTGCTCGTCTTTTACAGAGTCCAAAGGGAGTTAGTACTACGGTCAAGAAATACTACAGACAAAATGTGACTGGTAGCCATAGCCAAACATTCCGCACAGTAACTTATCTTTATTTTATTTGATTAAGCCAGTGAATGACAGCACGACATTTAGTATGATAAGAAATTTTTCCATGCGAGTCACCGTCAGTGGAGATCGTGTTGACTGACATATTTTTTTTTTTTTTTATTATACTTTGTCGCTGTCTCCCGCGTTTGCGAGGTAGCGCAAGGAAACAGGCGAAAGAAATGGCCCAACCCCCCCCATACACATGTATATACATACGTCCACACACGCAAATATACATACCTACACAGCTTTCCATGGTTTACCCCAGACGCTTCACATGCCCTGATTCAATCCACTGACAGCACGTCAACCCCGGTATACCACATCGCTCCAATTCACTCTATTCCTTGCCCTCCTTTCACCCTCCTGCATGTTCAGGCCCCGATCACACAAAATCTTTTTCACTCCATCTTTCCACCTCCAATTTGGTCTCCTACTTCTCCTCATTCCCTCCACCTCCGACACATATATCCTCTTGGTCAATCTTTCCTCACTCATTCTCTCCATGTGCCCAAACCACTTCAAAACACCCTCTTCTGCTCTCTCAACCACGCTCTTTTTATTTCCACACATCTCTCTTACCCTTACGTTACTCACTCGATCAAACCACCTCACACCACACATTGTCCTCAAACATCTCATTTCCAGCACATCCATCCTCCTGCGCACAACTCTATCCATAGCCCACGCCTCGCAACCATACAACATTGTTGGAACCACTATTCCTTCAAACATACCCATTTTTGCTTTCCGAGATAATGTTCTCGACTTCCACACATTCTTCAAGGCCCCCAGAATTTTCGCCCCCTCCCCCACCCTATGATCCACTTCCGCTTCCATGGTTCCATCCGCTGCCAGATCCACTCCCAGATATCTAAAACACTTCACTTCCTCCAGTTTTTCTCCATTCAAACTCACCTCCCAATTGACTTGACCCTCAACCCTACTGTACCTAATAACCTTGCTCTTATTCACATTTACTCTTAATTTTCTTCTTCCACACACTTTACCAAACTCAGTCACCAGCTTCTGCAGTTTCTCACATGAATCAGCCACCAGCGCTGTATCATCAGCGAACAATAACTGACTCACTTCCCAAGCTCTCTCATCCCCAACAGACTTCATACTTGCCCCTCTTTCCAAAAATCTTGCATTTACCTCCCTAACAACCCCATCCATAAACAAATTAAACAACCATGGAGACATCACACACCCCTGCCGCAAACCTACATTCACTGAGAACCAATCACTTTCCTCTCTTCCTACACGTACACATGCCTTACATCCTCGATAAAAACTTTTCACTGCTTCTAACAACTTTCCTCCCACACCATATATTCTTAATACCTTCCACAGAGCATCTCTATCAACTCTATCATATGCCTTCTCCAGATCCATAAATGCTACATACAAATCCATTTGCTTTTCTAAGTATTTCTCACATACATTCTTCAAAGCAAACACCTGATCCACACATCCTCTACCACTTCTGAAACCACACTGCTCTTCACCAATCTGATGCTCTGTACATGCCTTCACCCTCTCAATCAATACCCTCCCATATAATTTACCAGGAATACTCAACAAACTTATACCTCTGTAATTTGAGCACTCACTCTTATCCCCTTTGCCTGACAGATATGTAAGTAAACAACCTTTTAATTTTTAGACATATGTGGACCGTCAGGGAAGGCGGGCCACAGACGGCCCTTGCTTTCATATTTCTGCTGCCTTGACCCTGTACTTTCCTGCTGCTTTCATCTAGCGCCTGGCGGCAACCTGGTGTCCATCAAGGAATTATGTGCTTCACGTTCATTGCAGGAATCTTAGGAACAGATATCTCGTGGGCTATTACAATTGCATGCTGGCCCAATCTGTCATCCTTGATTATGGCTTTTACTGATCTATCAGTCCTTTTTAGTTTTAAACTTATAGTGGGATAGTTAATTTTGCTTGGATATAGCCTATACCGGTATAGTATAACTTCCATGATTATAGCCCAGCCTACGTTGGTCCAATCTATCTTTCTTGCTTATACCCTATACTTGTCAAGTTTGTCTCCTATGGTTTTAGCTTGTACTTATTCAATAGTAAATAAAACAAATACAGTATATCTAAATATGATGTTTTCAAAAATAAGAGACATTGAACCGCCGTAGAAAGATGGTTGAAGAAAGTAACGAGCAATACTTCATATTCACGGTTTAATGTAGGTAATTACCTAAAAGATGAAATTTAAAAGAGAGGGAGAGCATCGCTGAAATTTCGTTAACATGACAATTGTTTTAACGACAACACAGAAATTAAAAAATTTCAATGAATATTACAAATAAAAAAATTGCTTTGAGAAATGACAAATATTCATAAATATTCTATTCTACATGCATCCAGGAATTATATATATATATATATATATATATATATATATATATATATATATATATATATATATATATATATATATTGGTGGTAGTTACACTGTAGAACAGCAACAGCAGCAGCTCTCGGTGAAGGTAACGTCAGCTGTAAACATCGATCCAGCAGCAGGTCGCCAACATACCCTGACACACCTAAACATGACTAACATAACTCGGCTCAGGTAATTAGAGTGAATACTAGACACGCCCTAAGTTGAACCTCACAGGATTAAGATATTCCCTGTAAATTAAGAGATCCGAGTTAAAGTGCTGCTCTGTGGACTTCAAGGATTCGATTCCAGTTTCCCTAATTACGTGTTGATTTCATTAGATCATAGCTTGCTGTTTAGACGAAACTGATCGTTCTTGAATACTGTTGTGCGTTGTGTGGACTCTACAGTTAAGATGTGAATGGTGATTATTAACTAGCGATGTGGCGGTTGAGAATGATTAATATGAATGATGTTGATGTGCAATGCAGTTTACTGGTAGGAGAACACAATGACACCTGTAGATGGTAATTTGTCTTATGGTACATATGCAGATTAGCACAGCATTGCTGTTATCTTTGGAGATATGGTGATTTTGTTCTGCAATCCTTTTATCGTGTTTTAAGGATACAACAGTTGTGAAGCGTACTATGAATTAATGTAATGAATAATATTTGGTAAGGTGAAAAGGTTTATGTATTTAAAGGAAGACTTTAGGCTAATCATATGTAAAAAATGATGAAGGAATGCAATCAGTTAGGTAATTTATTGTAATGGAATAAGTCATGACTGCATGAAAATATTTGGACATTAGGCAATTGCATCAGTTTGAATTAGTTGGACAGTTATTGAAAAAGCTCCATAGGAAAGCAAATACCAACAGAATGTTGGGTCCTTTTGAGGCTGTTGTGGGAAGGGTTGAAAGAGAGAACAGATGGATAACAGTGAAAAATGCCTGTGGACTTGATATCGGTAAATGTAAAAATGATGTTATTCAATTATGATTGTGCGTCAGAGATTGAACTGCTGTTAGATTTTAAGGACATCTGATGCAAACAATAATGGACTTTTAAGTTTATTGTAGGTATCAATGATATACACAAGCAAAGACTGCAGGACTTTCTGGGGAAACCACCAACTTGTCAATCAATTTAAGAGAAAGACTATTAGTATTTCTGAATATTGTTTACCTGATTTTGGAAATACTGTAAAAATTTGGTATGCCATATTTAATAGTGACAGAGGAAATGATATATGAAGTGGTATCATTTCATTGTCTTTAGTTTTCCATACTCCACACTTGAAGAAAGACAAAGCATAGAGTACAGGAGTCAGCTGCCGGGGTAATTCCCGAAATCACATTGATCCACAGACCCAGGCGAGATGATCTGGCCTTAACACTAAAAGAGAGAGACACCAGGTATCAGAGTTTATTAATATCAGGGATGAGAGTTCCTAGACACATCACATGATCACACAATGAGAAGCCTTCCTGGATCCATCTAAGGTCTTGCCATCTATTCTTTCCTTTTCTTATACAAACATTGGAGAATAGTAATGGAGGCAACTGTGCCTTATGAAAACCCATTTAGCAGAAAATTTGCAAAAAAAATAGAAATTGATTCCACTTCCAAGATGATGCTTCAGTTGCAGGGTCTATGGTCATGAGATTTACCTCGATGATTTACAGGGGCACTCTAATATTATGTATACCTTACGATAACTTCGGAGGTCTATTGCTGCCAAGCTAGGTCTGGAACCTTACCTTTCCTTACAGTGGTTACAGAGGCCTTCTACTCCAACAGCTGTGTCCTGGACCTTATCTTACTTATACCTTACAATGATTTCAGAGGTCTTCTACCCCCACAGCTGGATCAGGAACCTTACCTTACCTTATGTATACTTTATGATTTGGAATGAGAAATAAATCCCATGAAAGGCATTGAAACTCCAAAACTTTATATGATTTAGAAAAACCTTTAGAGATGATTCGACACAAACATTCAGAATTATCAAAAGCATGGACAGTTTTCATTTAAGCAGCTGTTTGAAGCTAGATCAGTCTGATTTCACTCATAACAATGAATACAAACTTAATGACATATTCTGCTTCAAATGAGGTTAAATACCTTTTCTTCAAGAGGATTGTTTAGAAGTGATTTACCAATAAGATCACTTGTTGAAAATAATACATCTGAATATAGACTTGAAAAGTACTTCTCTTAGGGGTTTATCTAAGGGAGGCAGTTGCCACTCTTTGGGCTATACAGCATACAATAAGTTTAGTCAATATTTGTAACTCACATTAACACAACAAAATAAAAGTGCAGGATTCTGTGTTTAGGTGATTGAAGATAGTTACAACCACAAATATTCAGCACCTGCACAATGAAAAAAATATTTCAAATACTGTCCCTTCTCATTATGCTCAGCACCATATTCTTTGCAACTATACATGACTTCTCCCACCCAAATCACTTAAAAAGCCAACCACCAATTTCCGTGCAAAAATTGAAAGTTCACCTATACCTCACACAACATACACAAAATTAATTCCATGTCCATCAGGCATACACCCATCCAGAACTACATGATCCAGACATATATGAGTTATACATTCACATTTGCATTTGGATATATATATTTCTTTTTATTTTTTTTTTGTGCTTGATCACTGTTTCCCATGTCAGTGAGGTAGCACCAGGAAACAGACGAAGAATGGGCCATCCACTCATATGCACATATATGTACATAAACACCCATACATGCACATGCACATATACATATCAACATATACACATAAACATACATGTCCATACATATAAAAAGACAATTTTTTTTTTTTTTTTTTGCTGTCTCCCGCGTTTGCGAGGTAGCGCAAGGAAACAGACGAAAGAAATGGCCCAACCCACCCCCATACACATGTATATACATACACGTCCACACACGCAAATATACATACCTACACAGCTTTCCATGGTTTACCCCAGACGCTTCACATGCCCTGATTCAATCAACTGACAGCACGTCAACCCCGGTATACCACATCGCTCCAATTCACTCTATTCCTTGCCCTCCTTTCACCCTCCTGCATGTTCAGGCCCCGATCACACAAAATCTTTTTCACTCCATCTTTCCACCTCCAATTTGGTCTCCCACTTCTCCTCGTTCCCTCCACCTCCGACACATATATCCTCTTGGTCAATCTTTCCTCATTCATTCTCTCCATGTGCCCAAACCATTTCAAAACACCCTCTTCTGCTCTCTCAACCACGCTCTTTTTATTTCCACACATCTCTCTTACCCTTACGTTACTTACTCGATCAAACCACTTCACACCACACATTGTCCTCAAACATCTCATTTCCAGCACATCCACCCTCCTGCACACAACTCTATCCATAACCCACGCCTTGCAACCATACAAAATTGTTGGAACCACCATTCCTTCAAACACACCCATTTTTGCTTTCTGAGATAATGTTCTCACCTTCCACACATTTTTCAAGGCTCCCAGGATTTTCGCCCCCTCCCCCACCCTATGATCCACTTCCGCTTCCATGGTTCCATCCGCTGCCAGATCCACTCCCAGATATCTAAAACACTTTACTTCCTCCAGTTTTTCTCCATTCAAACTTACCTCCCAATTGACTTGACCCTCAACCCTACTGTACCTAATAACCTTGCTCTTATTCACATTTACTCTTAACTTTCTTCTTTCACACACTTTACCAAACTCAGTCACCAGCTTCTGCAGTTTCTCACATGAATCAGCCACCAGCGCTGTATCATCAGCGAACAACAATTGACTCACTTCCCAAGCTCTCTCATCCACAACAGACTTCATACTTGCCCCTCTTTCCAAAACTCTTGCATTCACCTCCCTAACAACCCCATCCATAAACAAATTAAACAACCGTGGAGACATCACACACCCCTGGCGCAAACCTACATTCACTGAGAAGCAATCACTTTCCTCTCTTCCTACACGTATGCATGCCTTACAACCTCGATAAAAACTTTTCACTGCTTCTAACAACTTGCCTCCCACACCATATATTCTTAATACCTTCTACAGAGCATCTCTATCAACTCTATCATATGCCTTCTCCAGATCCATAAATGCTACATACAAATCCATTTGCTTTTCTAAGTATTTCTCACATACATTCTTCAAAGCAAACACCTGATCCACACATCCTCTACCACTTCTGAAACCACATATACATATACATATACATATACATATAAACACATATACATATTCATACTTGCTTGTCTTCATCCATTCCTGGCGCTGCCCTGTCCTGCAGGAAACAGCATCACTACCGCCTGCTTTAGTGAGGTAGTGCCAGGAAAACAGACAAAAAGGCAACTTTTATGGATGTATAGATTGTTTTTTGTAATTTCAGGGCATAAATCCACAATGACTGCTGTGGGCTCCCCCCTGATATGGCAGGGAGGGATGGGTGGGGTCACCCTCCGACCACAGCCTCGTCTTGATGTGAAATGGCTTAAGTCGGACTTACAAAGTCTTCTGCAACCTGATAATCTGCCATCATTGTACAACCAGATGGTAAAAGATGGAGAAGTTGCTGGACCTCATGTTGAAGGCATTCTTAACTCTGCAGGAGTTACTGCAAGGAAAGGTTAGTATTTTAGAGTATGATGAATGTTTCATTTTTGTAAATGTATACTTCTTTACTTTCATTTTATTATGTAGCTCAATGAGAAGTGTACTCTGAATATAATTAGCATGTAACAAAAAATTAGTGAAGAATTGTGGATCATTTTATAATCTTTAAGCATATTGTATGCCACATCTTCCTTTGCCTTTTCATGATATTCCTCAGTTTCCTGTGCAATGTGTCATCTGTTGCTTTCATCTGTGTATTTTATACATCCCAAGATAAATGTTTCTGTCTTGTTGTAATCCTCATCTTTGCTGTTTTTTGTTATTTTTTCAATTCTTCAACATTCAAACTAATATTACTGTGTGAAATCCCTTTCAGTGTTAACTTTCATTATCTTTCTCCAACACACGTCAAAGTAACCTGCCATTATGTTACACTCCCTCTCTTCCTGTATGAGCTAACAGCTTCTATTATACTTAATGCCCTATCTATAAATTCATTGAACAATCATGATGTCAGTATGCAATCCCACCCTTATTTCAAGCCTTTCACTCTAACAGTGACTTATTCTTTCACATGCACTATTTCCATTATGAAAGCTGTTAACAACTTTCGGAATTCTTCTGCTTACAACATAAAGTCAGAACATCCCAGAGAGCTTTCCTGTTAATGGCATTATATGGAGGTAGCAGTTGTTAGGCAGCCAGTTGTCAGGGAGGTATATACCAGTACTACCAGCCTGGGTATCGGAAGGGTTAGTGATGGCTGCGTAGGGAGCCAGCACCTCAGTGGTTGTCAAGTTTCACTCCTCTCACCCAGGTAGCTGTCTTTTTTTTTCCTTTTTTACAAAGGCAAAGGGGATAAGAGTGAGTGCTCAAATTACAGAGGTATAAGTTTGTTGAGTATTCCTGGTAAATTATATGGGAGGGTATTGATTGAGAGGGTGAAGGCATGTACAGAGCATCAGATTGGGGAAGAGCAGTGTGGTTTCAGAAGTGGTAGAGGATGTGTGGATCAGGTGTTTGCTTTGAAGAATGTATGTGAGAAATACTTAGAAAAGCAAATGGATTTGTATGTAGCATTTATGGATCTGGAGAAGGCATATGATAGAGTTGATAGAGATGCTCTGTGGAAGGTATTAAGAATATATGGTGTGGGAGGAAAGTTGTTAGAAGCAGTGAAAAGTTTTTATCGAGGATGTAAGGCATGTGTACGTGTAGGAAGAGAGGAAAGTGATTGGTTCTCAGTGAATGTAGGTTTGCGGCAGGGGTGTGTGATGTCTCCATGGTTGTTTAATTTGTTTATGGATGGGGTTGTTAGGGAGGTAAATGCAAGAGTTTTGGAAAGAGGGGCAAGTATGAAGTCTGTTGGGGATGAGAGAGCTTGGGAAGTGAGTCAGTTGTTGTTCGCTGATGATACAGCGCTGGTGGCTGATTCATGTGAGAAACTGCAGAAGCTGGTGACTGAGTTTGGAAAACTGTGTGGAAGAAGAAAGTTAAGAGTAAATGTGAATAAGAGCAAGGTTATTAGGTACAGTAGGGTTGAGGGTCAAGTCAATTGGGAGGTGAGTTTGAATGGTGAAAAACTGGAGGAAGTGAAGTGTTTTAGATATCTGGGAGTGGATCTGGCAGCGGATGGAACCATGGAAGCGGAAGTGGATCATAGGGTGGGGGAGGGGGCGAAAATCCTGGGGGCCTTGAAGAATGTGTGGAAGTCGAGAACATTATCTCGGAAAGCAAAAATGGGTATGTTTGAAGGAATAGTGGTTCCAACAATGTTGTATGGTTGCGAGGCGTGGGCTATGGATAGAGTTGTGCGCAGGAGGATGGATGTGCTGGAAACGAGATGTTTGAGGACAATGTGTGGTGTGAGGTGGTTTGATCGAGTAAGTAACGTAAGGGTAAGAGAGATGTGTGGAAATAAAAAGAGCGTGGTTGAGAGAGCAGAAATTATGTATCACCTACACTTGGACTGCTAGCATTTTTCCTTAAACATGCAATCTCTCCTTGTCACACATAACATTTGACAGCACTCAACTCACACAGCTTATTCTTTGTAACTCATGATTGATATTTTGCCTTTTGGCAAATTGTTGGGGGCAATAGATAGTAGTTGGGGGAATATTAGACAGGGGCATTAGGTAGAGGTATAATGTTGGAACATTAGAGACACTGAAGTTCACCAGTTATGGAGACTCTTTTGCCATAGCCACGCTGTTGAGGGAATTCCTGAAGGAAACAGGCATTAGAGATATAGATAGATAGATAGATAGATAGATAGAGAGATTGATATTTCTCGCCCAAATCCTTCAGTGCTGAGTGCACTTCTTTTGCTTTAGTACTTTATCTGCTATTTGTCTTAAGTGTAAAACTTGTCTACACCCCCCTTTTACCTTTCTGAAAACCCTTTCTTATCACGTATGAGATGTTGAATAACTCGTGGTTATTCTTGTAATATGTTCTGTTACAGTCATACCATGTACCTTGCCATCTATTTAAGAAGGCTTATTTCTTTTCAACCAACTTATTTAAATTTTCAGTTCTCTCTGTTTTTCATAATCCTTATCATGGAATTGTTTTCACTCTTCATTTTCTCATGTCTTTCTTGTTTATCTTTGTCTATATCTAATAGTAGCAGTAGTATTAGTAATTTTTTTGTCTCCTGTCATCTAAAATGAGAGCTTGCTTATGTGTAACTTCCATGTGATGAGAGAATTCCCCTCCCATCTAGCTTTTACGGTGCATATTAAGCACAATGCTTATCTCATTCTTCATGTCAGAAATGTATTAGTCATGTTCTTACTTGCCCTTTTATCCATTTGTCAGTACCATGTGTATTTATGAACATCTTTGTTTGAATTATGTTATTGTAATGGTTATACCAGCTGAGCACATATTTCATGCATGCATTACATTGTTTTCTATGCCTGAGATCCCATATCCATCTGTCACTCCTAATTTGTCTCCCACTTATTAGTGTGAGTCTTCCATGTTTTGTGCAGTTATTGCAGTCATTCTAAACCTTTCACACTTGAAGTTCATGACAAATAAACTTGAGCTGACACAATCACTTTTTTCAAAATCTATTATCCTTTATCAGCATTTCCATGCCTTCGACATAACCAACTGTTTCATTCTGCATTCCTTGCTCATACCTCATACAAGCTGTATTTTGTTACTGTTCTTATTTTTTATTTATTTCTTGACCCCTTCATAGCTTGCCCATTTTTTCATTTAATCATTACTGGATGCCAACTTTTTAAAAATCACACATGCATAATATTTATGAATAGGATTTGAATTGATTTTCCAGTTGGAATTTGATTTATATCATCTCTTGATATGTACATATGAAAGCTTAGTTAGAAAGATAAGTGTAACTGGGACTGAAAACTTTTCATATACAGGTGTTTAATATTTTATTAAAAATTTTTTCAGGTGAAAGTGGACACTACTACTGTAGTATGAAAGTACTGACTTGCCCCTGTTGTGATGGTATTTGTGGGCCACAAAGTGGTTGCAATTGTGGGCCTTGTCAAAAGCTTGATAGGGAGGAAGCAGAACGAGAATTGGAAAGTGGACAGGGTGGATCACCTCCATCATCATCACTTTTAGAGGGCTGGACTTGGGGGCCACAGCCAGAGGAACAAGACTTGAGAAAATGTCTTGATGCACTTGTAAAGGAGCAGCGTCTCATGTGTTTGGATGCAGCATCCACAACACTATCTGCTAGTCGTCTTCAGCAACGCTTTATGGTGGCTCATAGGTATATAGCCAGATGTGTTTTGTAGTCTTAGCATATGTGTTTTACATGTTTAGGGTCCCTGTATTTTGATGCTGATGCTATTGGTGCTGCTGCTAGTTGATGTTGGTGCTGTTGGTACTCCTGCCAACCCAATAGTTGGTAGTAAGCCTATTGCTAAAAAATTTTTTCTTCTTTTATACCTCCACATCTTTTCTAGCTTTAGCAAGGTAGTGTCAGGGGTAGAGAACTGATTTAGTGGAAAAATATAAGCTGGGCTTTCTCTTATGTTTCTAAGTTGTTTATTCATCCTTTATATAGAACATGTATTGCTATTAGATTGTCACTTTGTCTTGACACCGTAAGCAGGCGCATAAATTTTCTTGTGCTTCTGGAAAATGGGTTTTTCATGTAAAGGGAAAAGCAGTTTTTCCCTTGTAAAATGACAGAGTATCATATAAGAATATGAAAACATCAGTAGGGCTCAACTTAGCTCAGGTAAAATGAAAACCTCTGGTGGAAGTTTATTGCTGAGTTGCAGTGTACTGTTGTTGACTTGTTTTGACTGTCACCACCTTGTTTATAGTGTTTTAATGCACTTGGTTTATTCTGTCATCATCCAATAGGTTATCATATAGATTTGCAAGATCCTCATCACTAAAAAGCATGTATAGCTTGATTTCATCAATACTTAGTGGTTTATCCTCCTCACACTGTAGCTGAATGGCAGTTGAAGAATTTGTGTATTTGTTGTCTATGGAGACCACTATGTATCAGTGGAAATTTGATTTCTTGGCCTGAAAACATAGATCATAACTCTGTGTGAGGTTTCCTCTACTGAGGAAACATAGACCTATGAGAGGGATTAAAGTGAGAATAGTATCAGTTTTAAAGTGTTTCATTATTGTAAAAATGATTTTAGATTTTTTTTTCATTCAGTTTTTCTGCATCTATGGCTTTCATTTGAAATGCCTTACTTATCTTAGTTTGTCTTGAATAGATAAAGATTTAGGACATGCTGTACATGTAGTCCTCAGCTTGTGATTGGGTTACATTGCAAAATTCCATTAAAAGTAATTTATTCTGAATTCGATACTCAATTTTTTTATAGACTCAACATTATGAATGATGTTTAGGTTCCCAATGCAGCCTACAAAGCCCATTAATTCCATAAATAAGCTGAAATATTGTGCATTTGCCCATTGTAATAGTAGAATTTTTTTTTTAGTAAACACACACCTAGCCTATGCCTATTTGTACATGTGTGTGCGTGTGTGTTAAACATTTAAGGCTATGGACAGATGGATTAACAGTGAATTAGAACTGGTCTGAAGCACAGTATATATGGCTCTGATTGCAGGTATCTTGTTGCACTTAAGCGAGCTAGACCACCTGAAGCAAAAACTGGTGAGACTGTAAGCAAGAAGAAAGTTCAGACAGCCAATGTTTGGGGTGAAGGAAGGGTCGGCAGAGGGGCAGGTGCAGAGCGAGCAACTCTTGGATTGGCTAGAGTTGGATCAAGAGCTGCGTTAAACTTTGCCTTTGCATTCCTACGAAGAGCATGGAGGTCAGGGGAAGATGCTGACCTTTGTACGGAACTGCTTCAGGCAAGTTGCTTTGTTTTGAATTTACTATTATTTTGTACATTTTTTTCTCATTGCTTATGTTAGGTGAGATGTTACACAAATATATGTAAGTTTTAGTTGAGTGACGATCAGCATCTGAGGTAGATGTTTATGATGTATATTTTACCACCTCCATAATAAGAGGTTGATATTATTTTTAACTCTTCCACATCTTTCAGAAGTATGATTGGTGAAGATTTAACAAGTTTATGAATCCTTTTCAGTTAGATTGATTTGAGAGTACCTACCTAACTACAGCACGTGCACTTGTGGCAAGAGTTTGCCATTAGACAGACCTAGTGAACTGCACTTATCATATATGTTGCTTGATTTACAACTCTTGTTCTTTGGTGCCGCACACATTAGATAAATTTCAATCTTGGCTTCATTTGAAATTGTTGCTAGCTATTTATCCAGGCCTTTCAAAAGTTTCTATGCTTCTTTTTTTTTTTTTTTTTTTTTTTTTTTTTTTTTTTTTTTCCGCTGTCTCCCGCGTTTGCGAGGTAGCGCAAGGAAACAGACGAAAGAAATGGCCCAACCCACCCCCATACACATGTATATACATACGTCCACACACGCAAAATATACATACCTACACAGCTTTCCATGGTTTACCCCAGACGCTTCACATACCCCGCTTTAATCCACTGACAGCACGTCAACCCCGGTATACCACATCACTCCAATTCACTCTATTCCTTGCCCTCCTTTCACCCTCCTGCATGTTCAGGCCCCGATCACACAAAATCTTTTTCACTCCATCTTTCCACCTCCAATTTGGTCTCCCTCTTCTCCTCGTTCCCTCCACCTCCGACACATATATCCTCTTGGTCAATCTTTCCTCGCTCATTCTCTCCATGTGCCCAAACCATTTCAAAACACCCTCTTCTGCTCTCTCAACCACGCTCTTTTTATTTCCACACATCTCTCTTACCCTTACGTTACTTACTCGATCAAACCACCTCACACCACACATTGTCCTCAAACATCTCATTTCCAGCACATCCATCCTCCTGCGCACAACTCTATCCATAGCCCACGCCTCGCAACCATACAACATTGTTGGAACCACTATTCCTTCAAACATACTCATTTTTGCTTTCCGAGATAATGTTCTCAACTTCCACACATTCTTCAAGGCTCCCAGAATTTTCGCCCCCTCCCCCACCCTATGATCCACTTCCGCTTCCATGGTTCCATCCGCTGCCAGATCCACTCCCAGATATCTAAAACACTTCACTTCCTCCAGTTTTTCTCCATTCAAACTCACCTCCCAATTGACTTGACCCTCAACCCAACTGTACCTAATAACCTTGCTCTTATTCACATTTACTCTTAACTTTCTTCTTTCACACACTTTACCAACCTCAGTCACCAGCTTCTGCAGTTTCTCACATGAATCAGCCACCAGCTCTGTATCATCAGCGAACAACAACTGACTCACTTCCCAAGCTCTCTCATCCCCAACAGACTTCATACTTGCCCCTCTTTCCAAAACTCTTGCATTCACCTCCCTAACAACCCCATCCATAAACAAATTAAACAACCATGGAGACATCACACACCCCTGCCGCAAACCTACATTCACTGAGAACCAATCACTTTCCTCTCTTCCTACACGTAACAGCAAGCAGAGCTGCTACTGACCTTCAAAAATGGTGGCTTCTCTTCATCATTATCCTCCTCCTCCTCCTCAGCTCTCTCTCAGCCACAGGAGTCACAGCAGGATTTCTCCCCTTTGTCTGCTCTTGGGCTACATAGAGTGGGGGAGGACAGACCATCCCCTTCTAAAGAACCAAGCATCCAGTTGAATCGCAGAGGCATGGACTGGCGGGAGCTGCCTCGTCCTCTTGCCTGATGTGGTGCCTCCAGTTTCTTTGCCATCTGGAGTTTGCATCAGCCTTCGCTCCTGCCTGCAGTAGCATGCTTTCTGACATGTTTCATGAGCTTCTCTTCGCCAATGGAACTACCTTGGCCACCAGTGATGCTACTACGTTTGTGAATCAAAAACCATTGCAACACAAACCTCGTCAGGTGGTAGTGTCCCGCAGTGTATCGAGACAGACTTCCCCAGAACTTTTTTAAAGGGGAAGTAAATGTTTATAGTTGTGTTACTGGAGTGATAGTTTTCATACATGGTGCTTTGACAAGAAAATAGTGAAATTGGAAAAAATGTAGCTTAGACATTGAAGCTTATTGATACAGTGGTTAAATTGATGAGAACTACTATTGACTTTTGTGTAAATAAATTAAACATTTCCTTTTTCCATAGCCAGAGGTTGAACCATTATGTGACATTCATTTTTTTCTTTTCATTTCAAGCTAGAAGTTTCAGTTTTCTAAATTGTTTCTTACATTTTTCATATGTACATATATGTATGTGTGTGTGTGTGTATATGTGCGTGTGTGTGTGTATGTGTGTATGTGTATATATATATATGTATATTATCCCTGGGGATAGGGGTGAAAGAATACTTCCCACGTATTCCTCGCGTGTCGTAGAAAGCGACTAGAGGGGACGGGAGCGGGGGGCCAGAAATCCTCCCCTCCTTGTATTTTTTTTTCAACTTTCTAAAATGGGAAACAGAAGAAGGAGTCACGCGGGGAGTGCTCATACTCCTCGAAGGCTCAGTTTGGGGTGCCTAAATGTGTGTGGATGTAACCAAGATGTGAAAAAAGGAGAGATAGGTAGTATGTTTGAGGAAAGGAACCTGGATGTTTTGGCTCTGAGTGAAACGAAGCTCAAGGGTGAAGGGGAAGAGTGGTTTGGAAGTGTCTTGGGAGTAAAGTCAGGGGTTAGTGAGAGGACAAGAGCAAGGGAAGGAGTAGCAGTACTCCTGAAACAGGAGTTGTGGGAGTACGTGATAGAATGTAAGAAAGTAAATTCTCGATTAATATGGGTAAAACTGAAAGTTGATGGAGAGAGATGGGTGATTATTGGTGCATATGCACCTGGGCATGAGAAGAAAGATCATGCTTCTTTTGTATAATTTTTTTTTTTTTTGGCAGTACAGTAAGCAATATTACTGTCTTTCTTGCTGGGCTCTTATATAATTTTGTGGTAACTTACAAACGTTGCTTAACTCTTATTTCCTGCTTTAAGATGGATTGATGGGTGAATTTTTAGACAAAAAATTTCTTAGCATTCAAACCTTAATGACAGTTATTCATGTTTTTACAAGGTGTTAAACAGGTCTGTTCTTGATATTTGGAAGCCTCATCTAGGTTTACTGTTAATTCATTTGCAACCTTTTTTCTGTTAAACCAAAAACCAGTTGAGAAATAAGGGGTCAGGAAATTAGAAAATAGAGATTGATAGTTATAATGTGTAGCAAATTAGATTTGAAGCTTCATTATGAATGCTGCCAAATATGATTACAATCTATAAGCAAAGTGACAATGTTTTAATTTCTCATGAAGATATTTCAAGAAATCCTTTAGCAGTAAAGTAAATTGATTTCATTGTAATGTTCTTTCAGTGATATGCTTTTGTTTCTTCTTGCAGTCATTATGAAATTTTGTGATCATGTTGAATGTTACTACAAGAAAAATTAAGGTAATTTCACAACTTTTTATCAACAGGAATCACTTGAAGCTTTAGAGACACTTCCTGAGGCAACATTGTTTGATGAATCTTCAGTATCATCAGTATGGCTTGATGTCGTTGAAAGATCACAAAAGTTTCTCACCTCTGTTGTTCTTAGCCAAGTTCCTGGAGGTAAGTTGGTATAGTTAGCAGTAGTTATAAGTTCATCATTTTACTCTTTTAGTATCCTATCATCATTAATTCTTTTCATTCTTTTCATAATTTCTCTTCCTTTGTTACCATAGCTACTGCCATCAGTTCCTTTGTTCTTTTCTGCAGTTTCCTTTTTCTGTGTATCATTCACCTCCTCTATCTAGCATTCATGTATAAAGCACCAAAACCAGAGTTTCCTATCCATAGTCAGGTGCCACAGACTTTTCTGTGTTTTTTCCCTGACCATTTTGTATACTCTTGTTCAGCCCAGTTACAGCACATTGTCCCTTGTAAACCACATTTACTTTGACTTGTAGGTTTATTAGTTTTCCTCTGCAGATTTACACAGTTCAATGTATCATTTTGGTTATTGCTTTATCTGAGTTTCATGTGTACTGTAGTCTTGGACAACTGGCAGTTCTTTATTTCATTCTTTATTTCATTGCCCTTCCAATTTGGCTTAGCACTTTAAAATGATCATCTGGTATGCACTGGCACAAATGTTCCCTCTGCCATTGTGATTGTCTCATTTAACATTTTCCAAGCCCCATCCAAACTATCATTGACAGTGTCAGTAGCTTATCCAGTCAAGTGCATTACAGACTTCATTGAAATTTGTGAGTTCAGAATTTGTCATTTCTTCATGAATGTTTTATTGATCAGCATTACAAGCAATATTGAAAACTACTTTAAAAGAAAATTTTTCAATGATCACTATTACAGAACATTTTCCACTTTTACCATTATAGACAAGATTGTGGTGTGTAAAGAACTAAGTCCGAAAAGTTCACTTCATCTATAGGTTTTTCAGTGAGTTATCTTAGAGTGCAGTTGGGTAAGTTCTGTTAGAATTCATGTCTGTGATGATTGGAGAGATATTCCATGGTACTTACTGCACATTATAAATAGAGAGTGTGTTATTATTGGCACTGTCAAAGACTTTTGCTATCAAATCAGCTGTGTCATCTTCCTGGGCACCTGGAAATTACCGTTGCTTTCATTGGTAGGTGTTCTTTGATCTGAATTCTTTCAAATGATATTAGATAACAGAGTCTGCTACCAGCCTTACCTCATGTTTTTTGTCCTTTGTGTCACCCAAACCTGAAAATGATTTTCTGTCATGAAGGCATTAGTCATCATCATCATCATCATTTTTATCATCATAATAATCCTCCTTTTTCTATTCACTGTCTTCTCTTCTTCCTTTTCCTCGCCTTTATTTTTTCCTCAGTTTTTCCAGATCTACCCTTCCCATCACTCTCATCCCTAACCTGATATCCATTACTTTTCCTCCTGACCTGTAACTCTTGTATCATCTTCATTGTCTCTCACCATATTTCCTTATGCTCCAAAACCTCTTTAAGTATTCTCATCCTCCTCATCTTCCCCTGCTATTTCTCCTTGCTTTATATTTCCGTCCTTCAGTTCTTCCACCATCTCCTCATATCATTCCCTACCTCCTATTCCTCCTATCAGTCCTTCTTCTTCATATCCATACTTCATATATCTGTCCATTAGTTCTCCTTCGCCATCTCCTCTCTTCTTCATATCCTCCCCGACTGTCTGTACATCTTTCCAGTCTTCCTTCTCAACTTCTTATCATCTTCATCTTTATTGATAAAAGTTTGATGCTGCAAGTAGTGGCATAGCTTTACAATCTCTGTATTAAGATTGTGGAATCAAGCATGGTTTTATATCAAATGTAAAATTTTAGCCATTTTTTAAGGTGACCAAATCTCATGGAAGATGTACTGTTGAACAGGAACAGGTGGGAGCAGCATGACACGTGTCCCATTGGGTGATCGGCACCTGGCGCTTTCTCTCTTACTTCATTTAGCACTGCAGAGAGCTACTTTGTCAACTTTACTGACTGTGATTACTCTTCTGCTGCAGCTATGGGACTCAGGCAGGAATCAGGTATTACATATTGTCAGGTGCCGAGGAAATGAGGGGTAATCATAAATATTTTCTCTTGGGTCTGGTGAGTCAGTTGTTGTTTGCTGATGATACAGCACTGGTGGTTGATTGGAGTGAGAAACTGCAGAAGTTGATGAATGAGTTTGGAAAATGTGTGAAAAGAGAAAGTTGAGAGTAAATTTGAATAAGGGCAAGGTTATTATGTTCAGCAGGGTTGAGGGACAAGTTAGTTGGGATGTGAGTTTAAATGGAGAAAAATTTAAGGAAGTGAAGTGTTTTAGGTATCTGGGAGTGGACTTAGCAGCGAATGGAACTATGGAAGTGGAAGTGAGTCATAGGGTTGGGAGGGGGCGACGGTTCTGGGAGCAATGAAGAATGTGTGGAAAGAGGGAACGTTATCTCGGAGAGTGAAAATGGATGTGTTTGAGGGAATAGTAGTTCCAACAATAGTATATGGTTGTGAGGCATTGGCTATAGATAGGATTGTACAGTGAAGGGTGGATGTGTTGGAAATGAAATGTTTGAGGACAATATGTGGTGTGAGATGGTTTGATTATGTAAGTTATGAAAGGACAAGAGAGATGTGTGGTAATAAAAAGGGTGGTTAAGAGAGCAGAAGAGGGTGTGTTGAGGTGGCTTGGACATATGGAGAGAATGAGTGAGGAAAGGTTAACAAAGAGGATATATATTTGTCAGAGGTGGAGGGAACAAGGAGAGGCTGGAGACCAAATTGGAGGTGGAAGGATGGAGTGAAAAAGGTTTTGAGCAATCGAGGCCTGAACATGCAGGAGGGTGAGGTGTGCAAGGAATAGAGGGAGTTGGGACAATGTGGTATACTGGGGTCATCATGCTGTCAGTGGACTGACCCAGGGCATGTGAAGCATCTGGGATAAACCATGGAAAGGTCTGTGGTGCCTGTGGTTTCGTGCAGTACACATGACAGCTAGAGAATGAATGTGAGCGGATATGGCCCTTTTTGATCTGTTTCCCGGCACTACCCCGCTGATGCAGGGGGTGGTGGTGCTGTTTCTTAACATCAGTCATATTATTTTCTTTTGACAGGTGGACAATCGTGTAAGCAGCCATGGGACTAGTGCTCCTCTCTTGCCTGTATTACACAGATTTGGTGCCATTCCTCTTCTCAAGACTAAATCATCCCCCTCTTCTGTGTGGGATGAAAATGCACCAATAGAAGTATGTAAAAGTTTACCCTTCATATATGTATTAATGGAAGTGTTTTTATCTGTAGTTACTTATTTATATTATACAGGAAGGGAGTTTTACTCTCATGGTGCCCCATCTCTTGAACACTTCTCTGTCATAGTAGCTCTTAAACTTAAGTAGGCTGTCTGCATCAACCATGTCCTAACTCAGTGTGTTCCATTCGTCCATCACTCTTATAGTAAAAGTATTTCTTT
This sequence comes from Panulirus ornatus, assembly GCF_036320965.1. NCBI lineage: Eukaryota > Metazoa > Arthropoda > Malacostraca > Decapoda > Palinuridae > Panulirus > Panulirus ornatus. The sequence goes on along the minus strand of NC_092246.1, from coordinate 21,295,556 downwards.
ACATTCTTATTTACAAGAATTTTACGTGATTTCATGTTATGTCCTCCAGTTGGTCTATTTCTATGTCTCTCAAAGAACTGTCTACTTTCCACCGTGTCGATCTCTTTTAAAAAGAAAGGTTGTGATCAAGCCACCCCTAAGTCTTCCTTCTTCAAAGATCGATAAAATGAAAGAAAAATGAGGTGAAAAATTTATTAAGAATTTTGGAGGAAATGGAAAACCTGTCTTTTAAAAAGGGTCAGGTCATAGTTAAGAAAGCCTTGAGAAGTTAAAGTTTCATAGTTTCTGAGTGTAGGAAAAGAAATAATCAAAATGGCTCACCTTTGAGATGCGGTGGCCATACAGTAATTATGGGACACAGTATATTGCTATTGTGTTGTCTAGCTAATGGTGGGGGCACACTAGCACTCAACTCTTGGGAGCAAAAGCCAAAGTAATACCTATAGATGAGGGAGAGTGCACCAGCATTGCAGTATGAGGCATGCAAGTAAAGTTGTGAGGTAATCCTGAGAGAGCAGATAGGAGAGATGAAGTTGGTCTGCTTGAGACTCAGCTCTGTCTGGTAAGTATGCAGATATAGAACTACCACACATGTTTTAGCATTACTCCATGCAAGTAGAGAACAATCTTATATATAAACAGAGGAACTGTTGTGAAGGAAAGAAATTGTAGTGTACAAAAAAGGGAAGAATCTACCCTTAGAAATCTGGATATTACTTACTTCTGCTACTTATTGTTTCATCACCAACTGCCAAAGGGTGAAAATAAAATTGGTATTCTGTGAGCATTCCTGCATGTTGATTTGTATCACACAAAATAGCTAGTATTACTGATTACAATTATGAACAAGAATATGTGAAGAGAATGATGACTGCCTTAGTATGCGTATGGGAAGGGGGAAAGTAGGATCAAGAAGACATTAAATAGCTCACAGAGATTTAAAGAAAATAAGGATTAGTAACATTAAAGGGTAATACAAAATCTGAAGAATGTCTAGCTGACCACCATATTGATAAAGAAAATAACCAGCAATATTATAGACTGGGCTATCCAGACTGCTCTTAGAGTAGTGTTTTCATACTTTACTTTAGTTGCTTAGCCTTAGTTGTCCATGGAAGCATTACTGTGAAGAGTAACTAACTCCTCTTAGATGATTCTCTGCTTTAACAAATTATGAAAAATATTTCATAAATGTAGAATACTTTAGGGATTAGGAAGTGTCAGAAACAATTCAAACAAGAATAGGGATGATACAGCTATAGAGAGATCATCCTTGTACAAGTCCTTTGATAATGAAAAGGAAATGACTTGTATGCTGTATTGTATCAACTGAAAATTCCCACCTCAGTGGTAATACTATTAGATGGCAGTAATTGAAGAAGACATCTTTAAGAACACTTAGAAACTTGCAGACAAATATTATGATTGACTGTGGTAAACCAAAATAAGTTTAAAGCATGAGCATGATACTACAAGTCTGCATATTTCATTACTTAACAGTGGTAGGTTTAAAGCATGTATAATCTATTGTGCAACATACATGATTATCTGTAAGCAGGGCTAACAGCTGCCAGTATCACATCATCAGCGACTATCATCGTACTACCAAGTAGCTTGGATGCAAATTACTCCAATAACCTTTAACTCTTCAATGCATCCAGATGAATATTTACATAAGCTTGGTAATTTTTTTAGAATGATATTTAGACTTAAGTTTCAAGGCCATACACTGAGATTGCTTGAAGGGATCCTTGAAATTGTGTGTCATTATATCTGGGAGTAGGAGATAATGTCCACTTATGTCAGATCTTATGTGAGTTTAAAGTACTCACCCATTTTGGGTGCTAGAAAGGAAAGTGTTTAAACTTATTACAGGCAGTTGAAAGGAAAGAGTACAATAAAATTCATAAAAATGGGAGATCATAACAGTTTTAGAATTTCATTTGAATGATGCTTGAGATATTTTTCTATTACTTGATTGAAGGTTTAGCATATGCCTCAAGATACATAAATATTATGATTATTAAACCACTGGCATTGAAGTAAAACTTGTAACTTGTTATGCTTTCGTACGAAAAATATTTTTTTCCTTGTTTCACAGGTGAGCCCAACAGAATGCCTTCTTCGTTACCTAGAATTACCTGATGATGAGGAAGTGAATGTGGACTTGGAACAAGCTGCAGTTATCCTTCTTTGTCATTTAGATCGCCTTGTTGCACCGCACACTCCTCCTCTTCACACACCACATGGCAGACCCACTCAGGGCCAAAAGGTGAAGTTTGTTGATCATGCAAATCCATATGAGTGTAAGGTGGGGCTGAGGTTTTTAGACAAGATCTTTGAAAGTAGATTTCTAAAATCATACAAGATTGAAGTGAAAGTTGTGAGGTAGAGGACTGATAAAAATTAATATAATGATTGATGCAACTTTGCCTAACTTCATCCTACACAAAAGCATCCCAACATATAGGATTTTTTTTACTTTACATTGGTATTTCTACTATTCCCTTCAAGATTGTCTTGCTTAATTCATAGAGTAATAATGTGGAAAATAATAACTTTTTTTTTTTTTTTTTTTTTTTTTTTTTTTTTTTTTTTTTGCCGCTGTCTCCTGCGTATGCGAGGTAGCGCAAGGAAACAGATGAAAGAAATGGCCCAACCCACCCCCATACACATGTATATACATACACGTCCACACATGCAAATATACATACCTACACAGCTTTCCATGGTTTACCCCAGACGCTTCACATGCCCTGATTCAATCCACTGACAGCACGTCAACCCCGGTATACCACATCGATCCAATTCACTCTATTCCTTGCCCTCCTTTCACCCTCCTGCATGTTCAGGCCCCGATCACACAAAATCTTTTTCACTCCATCTTTCCACCTCCAATTTGGTCTCCCACTTCTCCTCGTTCCCTCCACCTCCGACACATATATCCTCTTGGTCAATCTTTCCTCACTCATTCTCTCCATGTGCCCAAACCATTTCAAAACACCCTCTTCTGCTCTCTCAACCACGCTCTTTTTATTTCCACACATCTCTCTTACCCTTACGTTACTTACTCGATCAAACCACCTCACACCACACATTGTCCTCAGACATCTCATTTCCAGCACATCCACCCTCCTGCGCACAACTCTATCCATAGCCCACGCCTCGCAACCATACAACATTGTTGGAACCACTATTCCTTCAAACATACCCATTTTTGCTTTCCGAGATAATGTTCTCGACTTCCACACATTCTTCAAGGCTCCCAGGATTTTTGCCCCCTCCCCCACCCTATGATCCACTTCCGCTTCCATGGTTCCATCCGCTGCCAGATTCACTCCCAGATATCTAAAACACTTTACTTCCTCCAGTTTTTCTCCATTCAAACTTGCCTCCCAATTGACTTGACCCTCAACCCTACTGTACCTAATAACCTTGCTCTTATTCACATTTACTCTTAACTTTCTTCTTTCACACACTTTACCAACCTCAGTCACCAGCTTCTGTAGTTTCTCACATGAATCAGCCACCAGCACTGTATCATCAGCGAACAACAACTGACTCACTTCCCAAGCTCTCACATTCACAAGAGACTTCATACTTGCCCCTCTTTCCAAAACTCTTGCATTCACCTCCCTAACAACCCCATCCATAAACAAATTAAACAACCATGGAGACATCACACACCCCTGCCGCAAACCTACATTCACTGAGAACCAATCACTTTCCTCTCTTCCTACACGTACACATGCCTTACATCCTCGATAAAAACTTTTCACTGCTTCTAACAACTTGCCTCCCACACCATATATTCTTAATACCTTCCACATAGGATCTCTATCAACTCTATCATATGCCTTCTCCAGATCCATAAATGCTACATACAAATCCATTTGCTTTTCTAAGTATTTCTCACATACATTCTTCAAAGCAAACACCTGATCCACACATCCTCTACCACTTCTGAAACCACACTGCTCTTCCCCAATCTGATGCTCTATACATGCCTTCACCCTCTCAATCAATACCCTCCCATATAATTTACCAGGAATACTCAACAACATACATGGGTAAATGTCACTTGAGAATTTCACTGCTTATAAATGTTTGACCTGCATGCTTACGATTCATTATCTTTAACTCCTTAAATTTATATTTTATTTTTATTTTGCTTTGTCGCTGTCTCACGCGTTTGCGAGGTAGCGCAAGGAAACAGACGAAAGAAATGGCCCAACCCACCCCCATACACAATGTATACATGTATACACACACACGTCCACACACGCAAATGTACATACCTATACATCTCAATGTACACATATATATACATACACAGACACATACATATATACCCATGCACACAATTTACACTGTCTGCCCCCATTCATTGAATTTATGTATTTCTTTTTTGTTTTACATGATTTTTATACAGACTTGTAACCGCTACATACACCTATGATAAGGGAAATAGTCATGATGTAAATGTATGATTATTTCTAATGATTACACCATATCATCATATTCAAACATTCATCCTTCCTGCTTACTATTCATAATTGTGTATTTGTTCAACATCATACCTAACCTATAAACTAATGTGCAAGAAATAATCTCAATGTAAATGCATCATTATTACTCATAACTGCATGCTTATGTACATTGTTTGTCACACACTTGCTGTTCAGTATCACATACTTGTCAGGGGTAGAAATAGGGTGCTAGAGTGGCTTTGAGGATATTATTATGGGATATGGTGTACCCACTGTAGATGAAAATGTTAAACTGCATGTTGTGTGCTGAAAATAGGCTGGTGATTGGAATAACTTGTTTAAAAAAAAGATATGTACATAAGTGAATGTGGCTTTGTGGGTTTAATAGTGGGCATGCATTAGGGATTATGCATTTATTGATAGGTATGCAAAGGAGGGACTGTTGTATGTGAATGTACTGAGAGGAGTAGCTGGGGAGACATCTGATCCCCTTTTGGTGGAGATGAGAATGAAAGTATGTTGTGGTAAGACAAAATGACAGGAAGGGATTTGTAAAAGAAACTGAACTTAGTAAAGAGGCTTGTGTGTAGAGATGTCAAGTGAGATTGAGTAAGGAGTGGCATAAGATGAGAATAAATGAAACTAGGGGAGTGGTTGAAGAATGTAAGGTGTTTAGGGACACATTGATTACTTGTTCTGTTGAAGTGTGTTGTTTGGGGAAGGTGAGTTGTGGGCATATGAGAAAGAATGGTTAGTGTTGGAAATTAAATTCTTAAAAACAGTATATTGTGTAAGGAGGATTGATTATATATGAACTTATAGTTTATGAAAGAGATGTGGTGGTAAGCATAACTCAGAGAAATGAATGGGATGTATTGAAATGGTTTGGGCATATGAATAGGATAAGTGGAGAAAGACTGACTAAAAGGATATATGTGTCAAATTTTAAAAGGGGCTAGGGGGAGGGAACCAAGAAGGAGGTTGAAGAATGGAGTGAAGGATTCTTTGACTTATTTGATCCTGAATGGGCAAGAAGATGAGAGGTATGCAGGTTTGCAAGAGATAGTGTAAATTGGAGCAGTGGGATGAACCAGGGGATTTTCAGTTGGTTATGGTAAACCAGAGAAATGTTTGTGGGACTTAGTTGTGGATAGCAGGTGCTAGTTTTGGTGTATTACTCATGACATGTAGAGAGTGGTTGTGAGCATATAAGACACTTTTACTTTTGATTTTGGTGCTGCCTTTATATGTGGGAGACATCACACTTGTATGAAAAAACTCAGTAATGCTAGGTGATTGGAAGTTGAGATTTATGATATATTTGTGTAAGGCAAATGCATAAAAATGAGCTCTTGGTTTTGTCGTGTTTTTAAATTGTGGTGGAGTTTATAGGTTACAAGATTGTCTTTTGTTTACCAAGAGGCCTGACTCAGGTGAGGGACTTGCAGTTTGAGGAAGTGAAGGCATTTTTTATCTTTAAGTGATTCCTTAGTCATGTGTTTCATGTAGAGGCAACTGTTTTGCTGTTTTGATAGCTAGATCTGACTGACTTGTGTGGTAAATCCCTTGAATGTCGCAACAAAGTGATTTATCGTTGGAAAGTTATAAATTACATGGGTCATTTTTCATTATATACTGGATATTTTGATAGTTTTTGGTATTTGTTACATATCTGTTATGGTTCCTTCCCTACTGATTTTGGGTATTGGGCTGTAACTAGACTAATTTTCCAAAAGAAATATTCTCTTCTAAACAGTTTTGTCTTACTGTACTCATTTTCATCTTTAACAGGTTTTATCTTGGGGATGGCTTGCTTGGTCTGGAGGATCTAGTCATTCTCGGCCCCTCAACTATTGTGACTCACTGGCAGAGCTTGGTATCAAATCATTAGCATGTGCTGAGTGCTGCCTCCTCATTCTTACACAAAAGGGTAATATGTATAGTCTCTACTATAATTCTGAATCACCTTCCCCTCAACCAATCCCAGGACAGCTAGAAGAAGAGATTGTAAAAATTGCTGCACATCCAGATGGAAAGCATTATTTGGCTCTCACTGCTGGTGGTCAGGTATGTTAATCACTTATTAGTAAGCATAAAGTAGTATGTTAATAACCATATTCTCTATAAAGTTAATTGTATATGATGAATATAGCGCAGTTGCGTATAGTCATATTGTATCGTGGTTTTGACCATTGTGCTCATTAAGTTAATCTTCCTTTCATTGTTCTTAATGAGTATAATTGAGAATATCAGTATGTTTTTCTTTTATATATCATTGCTTTTCCTGCATTTGTGAGGTTGCGCCAGGAATAGACTGAGAAAGGCCTCATCCGCTCACATCCATTCCCTTGATGTCATGCACAATGCACTGAAAGCACAGCTCCATACACAACCAGGCCCCACAGCATTGTCAGGACTACTATACCCTCCAACACACCTGTTTTTGCCCTCCCAAATAACGAACTCTCTTCCACTCATTCTTCAGTGCCTCCAGATTCTTCGCTCTCTCACACACCCTATAACTCACTTCCACTTCCATAGTTCCATTTTCTGCCATGTCCGCTCCCAGGTAACTAAAACACTTCACTTCCTCCAAATTATCTCCATTCAGAATTACACCCCCCCTAATTAGCCCCTCTACCCAGCTAAACATAATGACCTTGCTGTTATTCACATTTCCTCTCAACTTTCCCCTTTCACTTACACTTCCAAGCTCATTCACCAACTTCTGCCATTTCTCACTTGAATCTGCCACCAATGCTGTGTCATCAGTAAACATCTAACTCTTTTTCCATGCCCCATCAACCCCTACAGACTGCATACTTGCCCTCTCTCTAAGACTCTTGCATTTACCTCTCTTACCACTCCATCCATAAGCAGATTAAACAGCCATGGTGACATTACATACCCCAGCTACAGATCAGCCTTTAATTGAAACCATTCACTGTCCTCTCTTCCTACTCTTCCACATGCCTTACACCCTACCCTTGACAGAAAATTCTCACAGATTATCTTATCCAAAGCAGCTATTTATAGTTACTTGTTTCAAGGTATACCCTAGAGAAGATAGATAGATGCAGTGATAGAGTTCATAAGGGCTAGAAATATTTCAGATGAGCATGCGAGAGGAATGATTTGGGATCCAGTGGAGTTGAAGGATTTATTGGATATGTGTAGAGTGTGCAAGAAACTAGTATGAAGGGGTACTTGTCCCATTTTTTTATGCATGGATGTGAAAAACAAATATGTATAGGTGAGGATAGTTTAGAAAAAAGAGCTGTATTGATTATTGATAAGGGAAAGGATGGTTAAAAAGGTATATGATGGTGCAGTTAAAGGTACAAGAAGGAGAGGTAGATTGCTGTGGAGATGGAGAGATGCAATAAGAGATTTGATTAAGGCTAGGGATATTTCATATGAAGATGTTAGAGGAAAGATCTGAGATCAAATGAAGTTGAAGAATTTTGAGTATTAAGGTGCAGAGGATAGAGAACTGTATACTCTTAATGAAAAAGTAACAAGCGTTTATGTTAGTGTAGAAATTCTTGTTTTACTTACTATTCTTTGGATGAGGATATGTTTGATTGAATTGAGAGGTCTTATGTATCTGATCTACCCCAGTGATTTGAGAGTAAATTGAATGATGATATATGAAAAGGTGAGATGATATAAGTAGGAAAAGGATTTTCTTTTCATAGATATTTAGCCTCTGTCAGACAAATTTAGCTGCTTTTATACTTATTGCTGCTAGTTTTAGCTTAGTAAGCTATTCTTTTTAAAGATTAGAAAAGTAATTTCTACACATTTGGATGGGATTGCGTGTGATGTATGATTCTTCATTAATAGTTAGCTCCGTGAGTGTATCATTAATTGTAGTATTGTATTCTTATTACAATGTATTACAATAAACTTAATTTCAACTGAACTATTCGTATGTAGTATATATGTTAGCCATACTACTATTTTCTCTGATAGCTTTTGTGCTCTTATAGGTATATTCATGGGGTAATGGGGAAGGAGGTCGCCTTGGGCATGGGGACAGTAGTTCCCGGAAAGAGCCTACTCTTGTGCAAGAGCTACAGGGAAAGACTATGGTGTCTATTGGTTGCGGTTCAACCTACAGTGCAGCCATTTCTAGCCAAGGAGAGCTGTACACTTGGGGTCGAGGAAATTATGGCAGACTTGGGCATGGGTCATCTGATGATCACAGCACACCTACTTTAGTCTCTGCATTGAAAGGTACGGTATTTATTATTTGCTAAGGAGCTTGTTCAGCGATGACTTACAGATCATAGTATGAATGGATGATGTTCACCAACTCCATACTGTTGAATTAATATTATTAACCAAATTCATGGGTAAATATGAAGAGAAGATACATTTAGAATGGTGAATAGAAACATAAGTGTAAAGATTGTAATTAAGTAGCATTCAGTATGTGCATTCTTTACCTGGTCTGCAGGGATCATGTAAATGGTTGCAAGATGTTTGAAATATACAAGCATATGTTATGCATACATTGTTGATTTCAGCAGCCATTCCCTAAACTCAGTATCTGACTAAGCTTCCAATACAGAGTGTCTCTACCATGTATTCTTCATTCAAATATTTCATTTCAGGTGAATGTGTTATTGATGTTGCATGTGGAAGTGGAGATGCCCAAACTCTATGTGTGACAGACTCTGGTAATGTATATTCTTGGGGTGATGGAGACTATGGAAAACTTGGACGTGGTGGGTCAGATGGCTCTAAAGTCCCAAAACTAGTGGATAAACTGCAGGTTAGTATGTACTCAAGATGTATATGGGTTAGGAGCAAAATTAGTGAAATGTGAAACATGATTGGTATAAAAGTTTAGAAAAGATTTTTAAACAGTAACTGAGATGGGTGATTGTATGTACTTTGTCAGATGATAATTAACAGGGATCAGTAATAAGTAGGTTTATCATTTTCTCCTTTTAGGATCAGGAGGTTTGTAGAGTTTTCTGTGGAGCTCAGTTTTCTTTAGCACTGAGCAAATCTGGCACAATTTTCTCGTGGGGAAAGGGAGACAATCATCGTCTTGGCCACAATAGTGAGGAGCATGTACGGTATCCAAAACAAGTCAAAGCCTTAGCAGGTATGGATGGTTATATAAGTATACTTTTATTTGCAAGTTATAACATTCCCAACATATCAAATAACACCTATATGTCAAAAATACTATTTATTTATTTATTTATTTTGCTTTGTTGCTGTCTCCCGCGTTTGCGAGGTAGCGCAAGGAAACAGATGAAAGAAATGGCACAACCCACCTCCATACACAATGTACACACACACACGCCCACACACGCAAATATACATACCTATACATCTTAATGTACACATATATATACACACACAGACACATACATATATACCCATGCACACAATTCACACTGCCTGCCCCTATTCATTCCCATCGCCACCTCGCCACACTTGGAATACCATCCCCCTCCCCCCTCATGTGTGCAAGGTAGCACTAGGAAAAGACAACAAAGGCCCCATTCGTTCACACTCAGTCTCCAGCTGTCACGCAGTAATGCCTGAAACCACAGCTCCCTTTCCACATCCAGGCCCCACACAACTTTCCATGGTTTACCCCAGACGCTTCACATGCCGTGATTCAATCCACTGACAGCACGTCAACCCCGGTATACCACATCGATCCAATTCACTCTATTCCTTGCCCGCCTTTCACCCTCCTGCATGTTCAGGCCCCGATCACCCAAAATCTTTTTCACTCCATCTTTCCACCTCCAATTTGGTCTCCCACTTCTCCTCGTTCCCTCCACCTCCGACACATATATCCTCTTGGTCAATCTTTCCTCACTCATTCTCTCCATGTGCCCAAACCATTTCAAAACACCCTCTTCTTCTCTCTCAACCATGCTCTTTTTATTTCCACACATCTCTCTTACCCTTACATTACTTACTCGATCAAACCACCTCACACCACACATTGTCCTCAAACATCTCGTTTCCAGCACATCCACCCTCCTGCGCACAACTCTATCCATAGCCCACGCCTCGCAACCATACAACATTGTTGGAACCACTATTCCTTCAAACATACCCATTTTTGCTTTCCGAGATAATGTTCTCGACTTCCACACATTCTTCAAGGCTCCCAGGATTTTCGCCGCCTCCCCCACCCTATGATTCACTTCCGCTTCCATGGTTCCATCCGCTGCCAGATCCACTCCCAGATATCTAAAACACTGTACTTCCTCCAGTTTTTCTCCATTCAAACTTACCTCCCGATTGACTTGACCCTCAACCCTACTGTACCTAATAACCTTGCTCTTATTCACATTTACTCTTAACTTTCTTCTTTCACACACTTTACCAAAAATACTAAATTATCATAAATGTTAGACAAATATGACAAACTGGATACTATTTGGTCCCATGTTGACTACATCTGTGTGTTTATTTATCTTTCTGTGTGTCGTAGAAGGTGACTAAAAGGGGAGGGAGTGGGGGGCTGGAAATCCTCCCCTCCTGGTTTTCAGATCTCAAAAAAAAGGAACGGAGAAGGGGGCCAAGTGAGGATTTTCCCCTCTTAGGCTCATTCCTCTGTTCTTAGCGCTACCTCGCTAATGCAGGAAAAGATTTTGAGCGATCGGGGCATGAACATACTGGAGGGTGAAAGATGTTTACAAGGAATAGAGTGAATTGGAACAATGTGGTATACCGGGGTCGATGTGCTGTCATTGGATTGAATCAGGGCATGTGAAGCATCTGGGGTAAACCATAGAAAGTTTTGTGGGGATGGATGTGGAAAGGGAGCTGTGGTTTTAGTACGTTACACATGAGAGCTAGAGACTGAGTGTGAACAAATGTGGCCTTTTTTGTCCTTTACTAGTGCTACCTCGCATGCATGCGGGGGGAGGGGGCTGTCATTTCATGTGTGGTGGGGTGGTGACGGGAATGAGTGAGGGCAGACAGTATGAATTATGTACATGTGTATATATGTATATGTCTGAGTGTGTATATATATGTATACGTTGAGATGTATAGGTATGTATATGTGCGTGTGTGGATGTGTATTTATATACATATGTATGTGGGTGGGTTGGGCCTTTCTTTCGTCTGTTTCCTTGCGCTACCTCACTAACGCGGAAGACTGCGACAAAGTATAATAAAAAAGATATATTTTTTTTTTTTCATACTATTCGCTATTTCCCGCGATAGCGAGGTAGCGTTAAGAACAGAGGACTGGGCCTTTGAGGGAATATCCTCACCTGGACCTCTCCTCTGTTCCTTCTTTTGGAAAAAAAAAAAAAACGAGAGGGGAGGATTTCCAGCCCCCCGCTCCCTTCCCTTTTAGTCGCCTTCTACGACACGCAGGGAATACGTGGGAAGTATTCTTTCTCCCCAATCCCCAGGGAATAAAAAAGATATATATATATATATATATATATATATATGTATATGTATATGTAAACTGATTAACAATTATGAATACTGCAGGCAAGAAGATTCGGGAAGTAGGTGTGGGTTGCATGCATGTTGTGACTCTTACGGAGGATGGTGAAGTGTACGTGTGGGGTCGCAATGACCAAGCCCAGCTGGGGGATTCCCCACATGTAGCTCTTGCAGAACCAACACTTATGTCTTCTCTGCATGGCAAGAATATTATTGGGATATCCTGTGGTCCATCTCAGGTAAGTACAGAAAACTCTCTTTGTGCTGTGACACCCTTATTATTAAAATGTTTTATTTCCAAACTCATTAGTGTCAAGCATGATAAAACCCCTTTTTTCACTTATATTGATGTACATGCATTCCCTGTCCAATGTGTAACATATTTCTAGTTCTGTATCCTTCACATTTCAGTAACACATGAACAGGATTTTCACACATCCCCTTTTATTGTAGTTGAGCCAACATAGAGACACTGTTGCCATTGAGACTTTCTTACTTTAATGTTTAAGGAAAAATGATGATACTTTAGAAATATTCTTTATGCATCAGCTGAAGTGGAATATGGGACATGGAGTACATGGTACAATTACGTAGATATTTCAAAAGATTCACATGAAATTTAGCTTCATGCTTTCGTTTAAATTCCTTGCATGAGATTCCCAGTTCTCACATATCCTGGATATCCTCTATTGCTCTTGATAGTGTTTGAAGGATGTAGGCTAGATTGTGCCAGTAAATGTATTTAGTAGGGTGATGTTGTCCATAGTCAAGGCAATGTGTTTTCCTGCTACAAGTTGAATTCTGTGTTCCTTGTACTATTTTGGCTGGTCATAGATGGCAGACCAGACAACAGATGAATTACTGGAGCTTTCAAGAAGCCTTAGTAACAGATAAGTGTCCACACTGGATGGTTAGATGCTGTTTCTAGGGTCTTGCTACACCTGTAGTGCCCGTTATTATGTCCCTGCTGCACCCACATCATCTCTACTTAGGTTAAGCCACTACAGCAGTGTTTTTTCTAAACTATGAATTTTAGCTCTCCATTCAAAAGAAAAAGTAATTTGATTTTTTTTTTTCCAATTATGAACAGAAAAAGTGTATGAAATTTTTGGCGTACTTAAGAGTGGTCAACTTGATGAATAATATGCTTTTTCTAAAGTAAAACTGGTTGTTTTGATATATTTAAACAATAAGTTTCCCTGTTTTTTGTGTATCTTCTCAGAGATTAAAAAGAAAATAGCTTTTTATATATTTATATAATATTTATATAATGAATGTAGGTTTGCAGCAGGGGTGTGTGATGTCTCCATGGTTGTTTAATCTGTTTATGGATGGGGTTGTTAGGGAGGTAAATGCAAGAGTTTTGGAAAGAGGGGCAAGTATGAAGTCTGTTAGGGATGAGAGAGCTTGGGAAGTGAGTCAGTTGTTGTTCGCTGATGATACAGCGCTGGTGGCTGATTCATGTGAGAAACTGCAGAAGCTGGTGACTGAGTTTGGTAAAGTGTGTGGAAGAAGAAAGTTAAGAGTAAATGTGAATAAGAGCAAGGTTATTAGGTACAGTAGGGTTGAGGGTCAAGTCAATTGGGAGGTGAGTTTGAATGGAGAAAAACTGGAGGAAGTGAAGTGTTTTAGATATCTGGGAGTGGATCTGGCAGCGGATGGAACCATGTAGCGGAAGTGGATCATAGGGTGGGGGAGGGGGCGAAAATTCTGGGAGCCTTGAAGAATGTGTGGAAGTCGAGAACATTATCTCGGAAAGCAAAAATGGGTATGTTTGAAGGAATAGTGGTTCCAACAGTGTTGTATGGTTGCGAGGCGTGGGCTATGGATAGAGTTGTGCGCAGGAGGATGGATGTGCTGGAAATGAGATGTTTGAGGACAATGTGTGGTGTAAGGTGGTTTGATCGAGTGAGTAACGTAAGGGTAAGAGAGATGTGTGGAAATAAAAAGAGCGTGGTTGAGAGAGCAGAAGAGGGTGTTTTGAAGTGGTTTGGGCACATGGAGAGAATGAGTGAGGAAAGATTGACCAAGAGGATATATGTGTCGGAGGTGGAGGGAACGAGGAGAAGAGGGAGACCAAATTGGAGGTGGAAAGATGGAGTGAAGGAGATTTTGTGTGATCGGGGCCTGAACATGCAGGAGGGTGGGAGGAGGGCAAGGAATAGAGTGAATTGGAGCGATGTGGTATACCGGGGTTGACGTGCTGTCGGTGGATTGAATCAGGGCATGTGGGGCGTCTGGGGTAAACCATGGAAAGCTGTGTAGGTATGTATATTTGCGTGTGTGGACGTATGTATATACATGTTTATGGGGGTGGGTTGGGCCATTTCTTTCGTCTGTTTCCTTGTGCTACCTCGCAAACGCGGGAGACAGCGACAAAGTATAATAAATAATAATAAAATATTTTTGCTCAATGGTAATGCAAAAAAAAAGAAAATGAAAGGGGTTAGTTTAGTACCTTTTTTCTAAAGCTGTCTACTTGTTATTCCTCATTCTTGTCCACCTACAGAGTGACTGAACTTTGTTTGTAGCCAGTTAGCTGGCAAAGAGAATGAACATTAGAGATGAGTGCAGGAAATTCAGTTCAACTTACACTTTGTTCTGAAGGATGTTACCAAACTTTTGCTTGTATGATTGTATAGGTATTAGCATTAATAATGTGAAGTTTGGGTGGTATGATATTGTCCAGCCCATATAAGTGTTTAGAAAACAGTATTCCTCTTGTGATGGATGGAGTGTGGTAAAGAATTTTGTCAGTGGTTGACAAACTTGAAAGAAAGAAAGAAAAATAGATGGTAGGATGAGGAAATATGTCATATGGAAAAACACACTAGAGGGAATTTGCATGTCAGTAAGGTATCAAGAGGTATGACTGAGATGCTTATGAACTGTGGTGTTAATGGTTATGCCTGAGGCTCTGTGATTTAGAGACAGAGAAGTACTTGATGAAAAACATTAGTATTTTGTGTATGAATATATCAATTCCCATGTTTGATTTATTTTTGCAGACTTTTGCGTGGAGCACCAAAATGTCATGGTCAGTGTCAACTCGTATTCCTTATGTTGTTGAAGTTTGTGAAGAGACCTTTGTGAGGCTGAATGACCTCTTGGCTCGTGTTGGAGAAGGATTGGCTGATGATCGTATCCCATCTCAGGAGCAGGAGTGCATGGTTGTGGCAGGACTCAATCTCCTTCGATTGCAGGTAAACATACATTTTTAATAAAAGTTTTTTTTTTTATGATATATGTGTCAGAGTTGTAGGGAACAAGGTGAAGCAGGAGACCAGATTGGAGGTGGAAGGATGGAACGAAAAAGATTTTTAGTGATTGGGGCCTGAACATGCAGGAGGGTGAATGATGTGGTATACTAGGGTTGACATGTTATCAATGGACTGAACTAGGGCATGTTCACTGGCTGGGATGAGCCCTGGAGAGTTCTGTGGGGCCTGGTTGTGAATAGGGAGATGTGGTTTTGGTGCTTTGCAGATGACAGCTAGCACATGGATGTGAGCAGATGTGTCCTTTCTTGGTATGTTTCCTGGTGCTATCTCTCTGATGCAGGGGTTGGTGATTCTGTATTCTGTAGGGCAAGGTGGTGCTGGGAATGGATAAAGGCGAGTAAGTATGAATATGTAAATGTATATGTGCATATATGTATATGTACTTGTGTGTGTGTGTATATGTGTATGTGAGTGGATGGGTCTTTCTTTGTCTGTTTCCTGGCTCTGCCTTGCAAATGTCGGAAATGTTGATCAAGGATTATGATAGTAATGATAATGATTATGATAGTAATAATAATAATAATAATAAGAATGATAATAATAATAATAATAGTAATAATAATAATGATAATAATTGAACCAGGGCATGTGAAGCATCTGGGGTAAACCATGGAAAGTTTTGTGGGGCCTGGATGTGGAAAGGGAGCTGTGGTTTCGGTGCATTATACATGACAGCTAGAGACTGAGTGTGAACGAATGTGGCCTTTGTTGTCTTTTCCTAGTGCGACCTTGTGCACCTGTGGGGGGAGGGGGTTGTTATTTCATGTGTGGCGGGGTGGCGACGGGAATGAATAAGGGCACACAGTATGAATTATGTACATGTGTATATGTATATGTCTGTGTGTACATATATGTATACGTTGAGATGTATAGGTATGTATATGTGCGTGTGTGGATGTATATGTATATACATGTATGTGGGTGGGTTGGGCCATTCTTTCGTCTGTTTCCTTGTGCTACCTCGCAAATGCGGGTGACAGTGACAAAGTATGATAAAGAATGAATATAATGGATGTGGAAAGGGAGCTGTGGTTTTAGTGCATTATTACATGACAGCTAGAGACTGAGTGTGAACAAATGTGGCCTTTGTTGTCCTTTCTTAGCACTACCTCGCACACATGAGGGGGGAGGGGGTTGTTATTTCATGTGTGGCGATGGGAATGAATAAAGGCAGACAGTATGAATTCTGTACATGTGTATATATGTATGTGTCTGTGTGTGTATATATATGTATACGTTGAGATGTATAGGTATGTATATTTGCGTGTGTATATATAATTTTTATACTTAAATATGGTTTCCTCTTCTGTGGTACTGTTACCTTTTTTAAAAACTTTGTTCCCCTTAGCTTCACTCATCTGTACAAAACCATACTGAAGTAGACAGTGTGGGCTTGCATGTTGGATCATCTCTCTTGGGCAGTCTAAAGCAGAGAGTTGTTAACCTGGCCAGCAGCTCAGGAGTTTTGCCTACCATACAGGTGACTATATTAAACTTTGGTAGTTTTTTGTTATTCCACTGATTGAATGTATCATACGGGTGCCTTATTTGTCTAAACTTATGTACTGTTTCTTGTTCTTGTAACTGAGCTTATCATATAGGTGACATAATTTACTAGACATGTTTTCATCTTCACATTTAGTAACCAAGTTTATAAAGATACAATGTTTTTGTACAAATTTCCAGTGTGATATAAAAATTATTGTTGTAGAGTTTTGAATTTGATCAATTTATATGTAGATGTTCATTTATGGGTAACTATATTTCACTTGGATGTCTTTTGTCATAAAGTTTAAATTTTTCTCATGACTGGGAGGCGGCATAAGTCATGGTAATTAGATACTCTACTAACTAACTGAGTTTTTAAGCTTATTGTCATAGAAAGTGTTGAATTTGATTGATTTATCTGTAGGAGATGTTCATTTATGGGTAACTATATTTCACTTGGATGTCACTTGTCATAAAGTTTTGATTTTTCCCATGACTGGGAAGCTGCATCAGACATCAATCATGGTGATTAGATACTCTACTAGCTAACTGAGTTTTGAAGCATCTTGTATGTCAGGCAAGCAGGTTACATCAGTCATCATGTTGCAGACAGTGGTGAGTTTTGCTTCCTGTGAATCACATGGGCCTGTGTTCAAGTCTCAGAAAAGGCAACTGGCTCATAGCTAACCCTGCTGATTTATCTGTAGGAGATGTTCATTTATGGGTAACTATATTTCACTTGGATGTCACTTGTCATAAAGTTTTGATTTTTCCCATGACTGGGAAGCTGCATCAGACATCAGTCATGGTGATTAGATACTCTACTAGCTAACTGAGTTTTGAAGCATCTTGTATGTCAGGCAAGCAGGTTACATCAGTCACCATGTTGCAGACAGTGGTGAGTTTTGCTTCCTGTGAATCACATGGGCCTGTGTTCAAGTCTCAGAAAGGGCAACTGGCTCATAGCTAACCCTGCTGTTCAGTATTTTCTTTGGGTTTGTCTGTACTTGTGTACTTGCCATAGACATAGACTAGGAACACATAATGTAAAAAGAGAGAGTGTACCTTTTTCTGTCTATAAGTACTTATGACAAGATTTCTATGTAAGGCAGGGATAGTGTATCATGCTGTCTTTGTCTGCAGCTTGTTTTGCAGTATTCATTTCTGCTGCCACACATTTTACATGATATTTATCTTGGTTCTCAGTGAATGTAGGTTTGCGGCAGGGGTGTGTGATGTCTTCATGGTTGTTTAATTTGTTTATGGATGGGGTTGTTAGGGAGGTGAATGCAAGTGTTTTGGAGAGAGGGGCAAGTATGAAGTCTGTTGTGGATGAGAGAGCTTGGGAAGTGAGTCAGTTGTTATTCGCTGATTATACAGTGCTGGTGGCTGATTCATGTGAGAAACTGCAGAAGCTGGTGACTGAGTTTGGTAAAGTGTGTGAAAGAAGAAAGTTAAGAGTAAATGTGAATAAGAGCAAGGTTATTAGGTACAGTAGGGTTGAGGGTCAAGTCAATTGGGAGGTAAGTTTGAATGGAGAAAAACTGGAGGAAGTAAAGTGTTTTAGATATCTGGGAGTGGATCTGGCAGCGGATGGAACCATGGAAGCGGAAGTGAATCATAGGGTGGGGGAGGGGGCGAAAATCCTGGGAGCCTTGAAGAATGTTTGGAAGTCGAGTACATTATCTCGGAAAGCAAAAATGGGTATGTTTGAAGGAATAGTGGTTCCAACAATGTTGTATGGTTGTGAGGCGTGGGCTATGGATAGAGTTGTGCGCAGGAGGGTGGATGTGCTGGAAATGAGATGTTTGAGGACAATGTGTGGTGTGAGGTGGTTTGATCGAGTAAGTAATATAAGGGTAAGAGAGATGTGTGGAAATAAAAAGAGCGTGGTTGAGAGAGCAGAAGAGGGTGTTTTGAAATGGTTTGGGCACATGGAGAGAATGAGTGAGGAAAGATTGACCAAGAGGATATATGTGTCGGAGGTGGAGGGAACGAGGAGAAGTGGGAGACCAAATTGGAGGTGGAAAGATGGAGTGAAAAAGATTTTGAGTGATCGGGGCCTGAACATGCAGGAGGGTGAAAGGCGGGCAAGGAATAGAGTGAATTGGATCGATGTGGTATACCGGGGTTGACGTGCTGTCAGTGGATTGAATCAGGGCATGTGAAGTGTCTGGGGTAAACCATGGAAAGTTGTGTGGGGCCTGGATGTGGAAAGGGAGCTGTGGTTTCGGGCATTATTGCATGACAGCTAGAGACTGAGTGTGAACAAATGGGGCCTTTGTTGTCTTTTCCTAGCGCTACCTTGCACACATGAGGGGGGAGGGGGATGGTATTCCATGTGTGGCGAGGTGGCAATGGGAATGAATAAAGGCAGACAGTGTGAATTGTGTGCATGGGTATATATGTATGTGTCTGTGTGTGTATATGTATGTGTACATTTAGATGTATAGGTATGTATATTTGTGTGTGTGGACATGTATGTATATACATGTGTATGGGGGTGGGTTGGGCTATTTCTTTCGTCTGTTTCCTTGCGCTACCTCGCAAACGCGGGAGACAGCGACAAAGCAAAATTAAAAATAAAAAAATAAGATCTATCTTGGGTTTAATCTGGAAAAGTTTATAGGCATTTGTCTGGTCTTTTCTTCAGAGTTTCAGTACTCAGTTCTTCCTGAGCTTTTCCTTCTTCTTAGGCTGTAAAACCTTAGGTTCCAGGCACCCCAGCCTCTTTCCTAAGCCAGAAGAAAATACGTCGTAGTTTTTCTTCTGAAGTTTTTGTAACATCTTTCTAATTTTCATGGTTGCTTTGATATTTACCATACAAGATGACAGTGCTCGTGTTTTCTTATTTTGTATATGTTGAGTATTTTCATCATCGGTTTTTTTTCTTAAATGTGAAAGTTCTCATTATTGTATAATTTCCCTCATACTTAATGCCTTAAAGGTGATATTTGATTTGATTTCAGGCTGCTGCACAGGCTACTCTTCAGACAGGCTGGTCTATCTTACTACCCACAGCAGAGGAAAGAGCAAAAGCACTTTCTTCTCTTCTTCCAAGCACAGGTTTCTAGTTGAATATCTGTTTTTGTTGCTGAGAAAACTTTCAGATATCTGAATTATGCTGTAGAAAGCAATTTTCATTGGATTCAGATGAGAGATTTGTGTTAGGTGTTTGAGTGTATCAAAAAGATCTGGGAGACTGCTGGTGACAAAGGATGAAATGTTTCTGAGGCAGAATGAGTAGCGATTGGAGATGATGGCAAAAGAGATATGATAATGCTTTGCTTTTCTGTGATCAAAACAGCAAGTATGTACTGAAATTCTTTTTAAGTTTTCCATCAGAACCACTGAATAAATACATTGTTAGGGGGCTTGATTTGATGGGAAGATTCATGGCCTTGAAAATATTTCATTATTCTTTAGGGATTCAGTGTAGAATTGATATTAAGACATTATGCTTAATCTTAGTGTTAATTGTACATTGTCTAGCTGAAGTTGTCATCATGTTTTCATCTCATATATATTATGGACTTTTCATTGAATTTTACACCTTTTTTATTGTTTATCTAACAGGGTCAGACATCTCCAGCATGAGCTCAGGACGGCGATTCATGATTGACTTGTTAGTATCGAGTCTTATGGCTGATGGTGGTCTTGAAATGGCTCTTACTGCTGCTATTAAGTGTAAGTGTAAACACATACATGCACACATTGTTCCTAACCTGTCACCAGAGTCCCACCTTAGGTGCAGTTGTCTGCTAGCAAGCATATTGGAATTGCATTCAAGTTTGTGGATAGACAAATATTCTGCAAGCTGTTTACTTTATATATGGGGCCAAAACTAGAATATGCTTCTCAAGATGGTTTGTGCACCCAAAGAAGCACAATGATCTAATAGAGAAGGTCCAGAGCACAGCAACAAAGATGGTAATGGGATTAAATGAGCTGAGTCACAGGGAGAAACTAGAGGTCTTGAATTTGTTAATCTTAGAAGGGAAAAAGTGAGTGGTGACCAAATCATGACCCTTTAAGTTTTTAAAACAGATTGATGATATAGACAGTTAACAGTTCTTCAAGAGATGTAGGGATAGAATTACCTGAGGACATAACATGGAATAAGCATTAAATTTGTGATGAAGGATGAGGAAATACATTTATAGTATGAGTTGTTGATAATTAAAAAAGATATGAATGAAAACTTTCTATCTTCAATTTGGTTTACTATGTCTTGTCCCCTCCACTTTTGACACATATATACTCTTTTAACCTCTCTTCATGCATTCTCTCTGTATGCCCAAACTATTTCAGCACACCCTCTTCAGCTCCCTCAACTTTGCTCATCTTATTAGCACACCTATCTCTTACCCTTTTATTACATACTCTATCAAACCACCTCACACAACATATTGTCCTCCAGTATTTGATTTCCAGTACATTCACCCTCCTCTGCACATTCTTATCTACAGCCCATGCCTTGCATCCATAAACCATTGTTGGGATAACTATACCTCCAGACATACCCATTTTTGTCCTCCCAGATAATGACATCTCTTACCACTTATTTCCCAGTATTCCCAGAACCTTTGCTCACATCCATTCTCTTGTTGTGTGTAATGCACCACAACAAACCCCCCTATCCACAAACAGGCCCAGTATACCACATTGTGCCAATTCATCCTGTCGTATGCATGCATGTTCATTCTCTGAGCATTTAAAATATTTTTTAATGTATCCTTCTGTCTCCAGTTTGGTTTCCCCATTCTCCAGGTTCCCTCCAATTTTGACACATATGCATGTCCTTTTTGTCAATCCCTCCTCACTCATGTCCAGACCATTTCAGCACAACCTCTTCAGCTATGTCAACAGCAAACAGGAACTGATGCACTTCCCAGGCCCCTTTACTTCCAATAGTCTGCTTACTCACCCCTCTCTCCAAGATTGTTGCATTTACCTCCCTCACCACCCTGTCCATAAACAAACAAAACGGCCACAATGACATCTCATACCTCTTTCACAAACCAACCTTTGCCTGGAACCACTCACCCTCCTCTCTCCTTGTGCACACATCTTACACTCTTGAAAAACTTCTCTCTGATTCTGGTAGATTTCCTCCCATACCAGATATTCGTTCAGCCTTCCACAAGGCATCTTTGCAAACCCTATCATATGTTATATCCAGAGCCATATATGCCACATACAGATCCTTTTGTATCTTTCCATATTTGTCACACATTCCTTAAAGCAAACACCTGATCCACACATTCTCTCCCATCCTGAAACCTTTTGTTCCCACTCAGTTTGATGCTGTGTATATGCCTTCACACTCTCAATTGTGTATTTATTTATTTACTTTGTCGCTGTCTCCCGCGTTAGCGAGGTAGCGCAAGGAAACAGACGAAAGAATGGCCCTACCCACCCACATACTCATGTATATACATACACGTTCACACTGCAAATATACATACCTATACATCTCAACATTCTTTCTTTCAAACTATTCGCCATTTCCCGCATTAGCAAGGTAGCGTTAAGAACAGAGGACTGGGCCTCTGAGGGAATATCCTCACCTGGCCCCCTTCTCTGTTCCTTCTTTTGGAAAATTAAAAAAAAAAAAACGAGGGGAGGATTTCCAGCCCCCCGCTCCCTCCCCTTTTAGTCGCCTACTACGACACGCAGGGACTACGTGGGAAGTATTCTTTCTCCCCTATATATATATACACACACACAGAGACATACATATATACCCATGTACATAATTCATACTGTCTGCCTCTATTCATTCCCATTGCCACCCCTGCCACACATGAAATAACAACCCCCTCCCCCGCATGTGCACAAAGTAGCGCTAGGAAAAGACAACAAAGGCCACATTCGTTCACACTCAGTCTCTAGCTGTCATGTATAATGCACTGAAACCACAGCCTCCCTTTCCACATCCAGGCCCCACACAACTTTCCATGGTTACCCCAGACACTTCACATGCCCTGGTTCAATTCATTGACAGCATGTCGACCTCGGTATACCACATCGTTCCAATTCACTCTATTCCTTGCACGCCTTTCACCCTTCTGCATGTTCAGGCCCCAGTCACTCAAAATCTTTTTCACTCCATCTTTCCACCTCCAATTTGGTCTTCCACTTCTCCTCGTTCCCTCCACCTCTGACACATATATCCTCTTTGTCAATCTTTCCTCTCTCATTCTCTCCATGTGACCAAACCATTTCAAAACACCCTCTTGTGCTATCTCAACCACACTCTTTTTATTACCACACATCTCTCTTACCCTATTATTATGTACTCGATCAAACCACCTCACACCACATATTGTCCTCAAACATCTCATTTCCAGCACGTCCATTTTCCTGCGCACAACTCTATCTATAGCCCACACCTTGCAACCATATAACATTGTTGGAACTGCTATTCCTTCAAACATACCCATTTTTGCTTTCTGAGATAATGTTCTTTACTTCCACACATTCTTCAACGCTTCCAGAAATTTCGCCCCCTCCCCCACCCTATGATTCACTTCTGCTTCCATGGTTCCATCCGCTGCCAAATCCACTCCCAGAAATCTAAAACATTTCGCTTCCTCCAGTTTTTCTCCATTCAAACTTACCTCCTAATTGACTTGTCCCTCAACCCTACTGTACCTAATAACCTTGCTCTTATTCACATTTACTCTCAGCTTTCTTCTTTCATACACTTGACCAAACTCAGTCACCAACTTTTGCAGTTTCTTACACGAATCAGCCACCAGTGCTGTATCATCAGTGAACAACAACTGACTCACTTCCCGAGCTCTCTCATCCACAACAGACTGCATACTTGCCCCTCTTTCCAAAACTATTGCATTCACCTCCCTAATAATGCCTTTTATTATAGTTGAAGTTCAAGAAGCTGAGTGGACAGAAAAGAACAGAGCAACCCACTGTCCAATCATTAGCAGTGGGAATAGTGTGGTTGGAGGGTCTAATATCAGCCCAAGGAAGAACGTGAGAGGAGAGACTGCTGCCTCTCGCCGTTCATGTGATAACTCTATGTCTGATGATCAGTCTGCTACTTTGCCACTTCTTCACCTAGTACGTCAGTTATTGAGAAATGCTTCTACTCAGACCTTGATGAGATTACAGGTAAGGTGGTTTCTTATCTATAATTATTATAAAAAAAGTCACTACATTTTATTTCATAAGCTTTTGCTTTGTCGCTGTCTCCCGCGTTAGTGAGGTAGCGCAAGGAAACATACGAAAGAATGGCCCAACCCACCCACATACACATGTACATACATACACATCCACACACGTAAATATACATACCTATACATCTCAACATATACATATATATACACACACACATATACATATATACACATGTACATGATTCATACTGTCTGCCTTTATTCATTCCCATCGCCACCTCGCCACAATGAAATAACAACCCCTTCCCCCCTCATGTGTGTGAGGTAGTGCTAGGAAAAGACAACAAAGGCCCCATTCGTTCACACTTAGTCTCTAGCTGTCATGTAATAATGCACCGAAACCACAGCTCCCTTTCCACATCCAGGCCCCACACAACTTTCCATGGTTTACCCCATACGCTTCACATGCCTTGGTTCAATCCATTGACAGCATGTCGACCCCGGTATACCTTATCGTTCACAATTCACTCTATTCCTTGCACGCCTTTCACCCTCGTGCATGTTCAGGCCCCGATCACTCAAAATCTTTTTCACTCCATCTTTCCACCTCCAATTTGGTCTCCCACTTCTCGTTCCCTCCACCTCTGACACATATATCCTCTTTGTCAATCTTTCCTCACTCATTCTCTCCATGTGACCAAACCATTTCAAAACACCTTCTTCTGCTCTCTCAACCACACTCTTTTTATTGCCACACATCTCTCTTACCCTATTATTACTTACCCGATCAAACCACCTCTCACCACCTATTGTCCTCAAATATCTCATTTCCAGCACATCCACCCTCCTGCGCACAACTCTATATTTCATAAGCATTAACTATAAAAGAAAAATGACATTGATTTGTGAATGAAGAAGTTGCTATTTTCATACTGCATATATGTTTGCCTCAGTTGTGTTGATGAATATAGCAGATGTTTTTGTATTTATTGTGCTAATCTGAATGCAGACAACTGTGTGAGAAAAAGATTATTACAGAATGATTACAAACTATATTTAGATGTATTTTGAAAACATCAGGTTTTCATGTGGATGCAAGTCACAAACACAAGGAAAATAATAGACTGGAACATGATTGATATATGTTTGATAAGATGTAATATGATAGGTATGTGCATGAAATGTTTTCTTGGAGATCATTTGTTATCAACAAAATAGGTCATCCTTATATGGTAGATGTTAGACTTAAAATGTGAATGAAAATTAGAGGGATATAAGGAGAAAGTTTGAGGAATGAAAGTTTGAAGTTTAACTTCTAAGAGAAGTTTACCTTTTCATTGCAGCAATCCCTATGTCCATAGTACACTCTGTATGTAGAACTATTATTATCTTTCTTTCTTTCATACTATTCGCCATTTCCCGCATTAGCGAGGTAGCGTTAAGAACAGAGGACTGGGCCTTAGAGGGAATATCCTCACCTGGCCCCCTTCTCTGTTCCTTCTTTTGGGGGAAAAAAAAAAAAAAAAAAAAAAAAAAACTATTATTATATATTCTGAAAAAAATATTTCCAAAAGTTTGTTATTATTGTTAATGATCATAATTTTTTGAATCAGATAGTATGCTACTCGACCTTATGGAAGAGTGGAAGTATGTCTTAAACTGTAACACACTAGCATGGATGTGTTGAGTGATTTCAGGAGCTGTTATTCTCTGATCTTTACCCCACACAACATTTAGAAGTGGAGTTAATGACAATGGATAGATATAAATTCAGGCTTCAGATATATACATCAAAGTTGGAACATGCTGGAGTGAACAAACTTCTTGAATACTGCAGTTGAATTTATTCCACTTTACCTGAGCTTTCGGTGTACCTTTCATTTTTTTGTCCTTTGTAAATTCTTGAAAAATGTGATACAACAGTCACAAAGAACACAGCCACATATATTCTGTTTGTAATTCATCCAAGCTCAGTGTTGTAAAGGGTAGCTTTAAGGAATTAATGATTAAGTACAAAGAAATAATGCCAAAATTCTTCTGTTGCAGGCTATTGCTCCTGACAGTATGTCCATGATATCATCAGCTGTGCTTGTAGATGGACATAGTGAACGTAATGGTGCCCTGATGGGTGGAACTACAGGAGTTCAAGGGGAGCTGTCTCCATCTATTCAGTTGCTTCTAAGGTTTCAGAGGTTGCTTGTCAGTCATCTCTTTCCTGTGGAAAGTAATGTCAGCCCTAGGCACATTATGCAAGGTGAGATTGTGCAAACATTTTTCAATTTCACAAACATATTTACATGCATTAGCACCCGTATCCAAGGCATAAAATCTGAACAAGGCTGGTGTTCATTAACATGCCAGTATTTGTATGCTGAGAACTCTCCTAAACTGCAGTTGCTCAATTTTTATTTATCATGATGGCTTGTCACCATTGAATCAAGAATGCTTCATATGTGAGAAAGTATTACCACATTCATTTTAGATTTTCTGCCATGCTCTGAATGCAAAAGAATTGAAGAAGTTGGATGTATTGAGTATGAAATGCCTGAGGACAGTATTTGATGTGAAGCAGGTTGATTGTGTAAGTAATGCAGTAGGGAGAGAGGTTTTGTAGTAAACATTTGACCACATTATGCTGATATGGTTAGGATATATGGAGAGAGTGTGCAAAGAAAGACTGCCTAAGAAAGTATATGTGTTGGAAGTAAACTGAGAAAGGGAGAGGGGAAGACCAAGAAGGAAACAGAAGGATGGGGTGAAAGAGGCTGTGGGTATCAGGGTCTGAAAATTCAGAAGGGTGTTGTGTGTGAATTAAATGAAATAGATTGGACCAGTGGAACTAGTGCTTATAGAGCAATCAGGGTAATTTGTGGAAAAGTCTATGGGGGTTAAATGTGGATAATAGGCTCTCTGTTTTAGTGGAAGTGTGCAAATGAGGTCATTGTTTGTCTGATCCCAACATATCCTGCTGAGGAAGGAAAAGTATTTGTTTGTAAAAAATATGAAAATCTGTATAATTTTGAAATATTGGTTCCCAGCTTTTCAAACCATTGGTCAAGATGATTATGAATCATTGAATATCATAACTTCTTACTATCTAGGCAGTGAAATCTATTTGATTTTGACACCCCTGTTCCTGTTCAAGTGATTAATATTATTTCATGGACTGCATTTATCAAAATGCCCACAAGCTGTTATCATATCACAATTTATTGTGGACCATGTTTGAAGTAAACTTAAATACATTTATGTATTTGGCAGAAAATGAAGTTGAGGGAGCAGGATGGTTGCTGAGGAAATACTTATCCCTCCTAGTAGGTCACGTGTCTGATACTCTTTCCATTGCTACATCACTGGCCACCATCAATACCCGTCTTACTGCTCTCACCTGCACCATTCTGCAGAGAGACATAACAGGTATTTCATCATTTGATTTTAGTAGTTTTTTTTTTTTTTTTTTTTTTTTTTTTTTTATACTTTGTCGCTGTCTCCCGCGTTTGCGAGGTAGCGCAAGGAAACAGACGAAAGAAATGGCCCAACCCCCCCCCCCCATACACATGTACATACACACGTCCACACACGCAAATATACATACCTACACAGCTTTCCATGGTTTACCCCAGACGCTTCACATGCCTTGCTTCAATCCACTGACAGCACGTCAACCCCTGTATACCACATGACTCCACTTCACTCTATTTCTTGCCCTCCTTTCACCCTCCTGCATGTTCAGGCCCCGATCACACAAAATCTTTTTCACTCCATCTTTCCACCTCCAATTTGGTCTCCCTCTTCTCCTCGTTCCCTCCACCTCCGACACATATATCCTCTTGGTCAATCTCTCCTCACTCATTCTCTCCATTTTAGTAGTAGTTACTCCAATTACCCAGAAGTTGGGATTTTTTTAAGATTCTTATGGTGAAACCAGTGGAGATTATGACCCTTAGATATGAAGATTTTTCCATGACATATTGGGTTTAGTCCTTGTAATAGGATGGAGATAACTTTATTCTTTTATAGTGGAAGAAATCTGTATTTATCTGTCTATCTGTATCTCTGATGCCTGTTCCAATTGGAGCTCCCTCAAAGGGGTGGCCAGCATCTTCATAACTAACATTCCTAATGACTTCTTCTATCTAATGTTTCTACCTAATACTCCTGTTTAAATGTCCCTACCTTGTACTTCTATCTGCTGTTTCTACCATTTTGTCAAAAGGTAAGGCTAGCACATAGTGCTCTCCACAGGAAAATTTAGAATTACGAAGAATGAACTGCGTGAGTTAAATGTTGTCAAGTGTTACACATGACAAAGAGAGACTGTACGTTTTTTAACAGAATGCCAGCAGTCCACATGTGTGTGAAGCAGAAAGAAAAGACAGCTACCTGGGTCAGAGGTTTGCAACTTGACAACAGCTAAATTGCTGGCTCATTAAGATGTCACTAACCCTCCTGATACCCAAGTGGGTAGTACTGGTAATATACCTCCCTGGTTGTTGGCTGCCTTGTACACAGAAAGCTTGAGAACTTATTTATGAATTTACATGTTAGAGAAAGATTGAAGTAACTGCCAAGTTAATTGACAAGTAAATATTAAGGCTAATGTAAGGAAGAAGGAATAAGGTTAGTGATATTGGGAGTTAGATATGGAAATTTAGTAATTTTTTTCAACCATTGATGATCCTTCCATCTTTTTATGAAGTGTGCCTAACCCTGCAATTTGAATATGTTCATGTAGAAGTTAATCTAAATGTACTGTTATCAAAGCCTTAAAGTGCCATTTAGCAGTTTTTGTTGTCTTTTGCATGTTTTTTTAAGACAGTGTATCATTTTAGTTGAAGCAGTGAGATTTCTGCTTGACTGAAAAGATGAACCAAATTGCATATGCTGTAACCACTATTTACATTTTATTTTGAGTATTTGGGACAGTAGATTAAAGATTGTATTGTAACAGCCTTTGCACTTTCCATATCACTTTGCAGTGACAACCTTCTCTGTGATGCGCATCAGGAAATGTTTATCTTTGTCTTCTTTTTCCCAGAACATTAACATAATTATTTTGTGTTTATGTTTTTAGAAAAATAGTTTGTCTACTTTCCTGAATGAATGAAACCTTGAAATTGTATGTGTTTCTACCAATAACTGAAAATTGAATTTTGCACAATACAACCTGTGTTGCATGCATAGAGATGAGATTAACCTAGCAAATCAGAACTTGAAAAGATTAAAGAAACATGATGATATAGGTCCCTGATGCACACTCACCTTTTCCCTTCCTACTTGCACATGTGTCTCTCTTAGTAATAATTTCTCTGCATTTAGTTAGTTTCCTTTCTATTTATATATCTGATGCCTTTTCCCTTCAGGAACTCCCACAAGGGGGTGGCCGTGGCAATAGAGTCTCCGTAACAAGTGAACTCCAGCACTTCCAGTTACCCATATATTTGTAACACCTTCCAAAGGCCCTGTTTATCAGACATATCATATGCTTACTTGAGATCCTTACATGACACTTACAATTCTCTCTTTATCTCCATGTGTACTCAAGAGATTTATACCTCTGTACCTTGAGTATTTGCTTTTGTCCCTCCTCCCTCCTGCCTGCTTATAAGGGCACTTGAGGGTCATTCTGCCAGTCCTTAGGCACCTAACTATTGGCAATACTAATGCTGAATAGCCAGACTAACAAATCAATGATAATTTCTTGAGAAAATCACCAGCACCCCCCCTGTATTTGTGCTGCTACAGATTTCGTTTTACATAAGGCTTTCAGTGCCTCCTCTTATTTCATCAAACCAATCACCAGGAGCAAGTGATGTTTATTAAAGAATAAGTTTGAACATGTTGATTACTTGACAGAAATTTCACTTCAGTCACTAACTCATTCTTCTGAAAAGTTGATGTCATGCAAGGAAAGAGGATTACCATACATGCTTATTTATAGTTATGATTTTTGCAGGTATGGCAAGTCATAAACATATGCTGCTTCCTAGTTTCAGTGTGGAGACCAGCCACATGAGGATTGACCATTATGATACCTTCTTTCCTTGAACAACAAAGCTGTGGAACTCTATCCTTACTTTCATCTTTCCCTCTTCCCATAACCTTTTTGCCTCCAAGAGTCAGGTATACTTACATCTGGGAGCTCAGATTAATTTTTCTGGTTATTAGTCTGTTTTACATTCACTTAGATGGCCATGATTGGGATATATTTTCCCATGGTGTGTCAGTCACGATGATGAAAGAAAGGTTGAGAGCTTCATGTAGAAATCAAAAGAGGATCAGGCATTAGCTAACATTATTATTGAGCAATGAATTAAGTAAGATTATGTTTTTTTATCGGACATACATAATGTCTTGTGATAAGATGTTTACCAGACAAAGGTTAGAAGTCAAGGTCACTGTAACTGAATTAATTCATAATAGGCAGCTAACATGTTAATGGACTGAGATGGGGTGTGTGATGCATCTGATCTAAACCATGGAAAGTTCTGTGGGGCCTGGTTGTGGATAGGGATTTGTAGTTTCGGTGCATTGTACGTGACAGCTAGAGAATGGATGTGAGCGGATGTGGCTTTTCTTTGTCTGTTCCTGGCGCTACCTCTCTGATGTAGAAAATGACATTCTAGTTTGAAAAAATGTTAAACATTGTACTTTTAATGTACCATGGAAAGTTCTGTGGGGCCTGGTTGTGGATAGGGATTTGTAGTTTCGGTGCATTGTACGTGACAGCTAGAGAATGGATGTGAGCGGATGTGGCTTTTCTTTGTCTGTTCCTGGCGCTACCTCTCTGATGTAGAAAATGACATTCTGGTTTGAAAAAATGTTAAACATTGTACTTTTAATGTTTGCATTTACTTTTAAAATCAAGTTTGAAAAAAGTTAAACATTGTACATTTAATGTTTGCTTTTACTTTTCACTTGATTAGGTCTCCTTCTGAGTGAGCTGTTCATCTCACTGCTTGTGGTGTCAGTCCACAATCCAAGTGTTGTTTTGTCCTGTGATCTTGTTTCTCCTCTTCTGAGTCTTCTGGAACCACTTGACCGATTTAATCAGCTTGCTCCAGGTGCTGATAGAGAAGATATGGAAGATATGGCCTGGCCTGGGATTATTGGTATGTTCTGCATGAGAAGGATATTATAACAGAACTATTTTTCAGAATATTTAGTCATAAGCAGAATGAGTTATTATGTATGCATCTCTTTAAGCCTAAGAAGTCACAGACTTGTGAAACCTGTGGTAAGCATTACAGTCATAGGAGGTCTCACATTCTTTGATTCTTTTAGTGCTGTGTAGAACTGTGAAGGAAAAGTACTTATTTTCTGCTGAGAAGAGGATTGTGTGAAGCAGTGATGTGTAATAGCGATATGTGGGTTTTCATTTCAGTGTTTGTAATTTAGTTCAAGTGAATTACTGGAAAAGAAAATATTTTATGGTATGTTATGGGGTCTAATGTTTTGAATGATAGAATCAGAGGGAGATATGATATTTTGTGAAGATTTGATTCAAGTGCATTGTAATCAGAGGGAGATATGATATTTTGTGAAGATTTAATTCAAGTGCATTGTACTGCTGTGATGTAGGCAAATGGAGGGAGTGCATATGATGTATTTATGTAGACAGTATGAATGAATTGACAAAATTTATTCTTTAGTATCTATATAGACAGTATGAATAAAATAACAGAATTTATTCTTTAGTAAAGTTATAGTTAGTAAACTGAACTGTTTACATCAGTCATTCTACTTATAGTCTCTTCAATTTTTAGTTTACTACCTCAATTTCATAGAATTTTATCAGTTTAGTAATTACTATATCTTTACTAGAAACTGGTAATGCATAATTAATTGTATTACTGATGTTATTAAGTCATCATTAATTGCATTACTGATGCTATTAAAAATCATTAGTCATTTCTTTCCAAGAAGACATAAACTTTTCTGATTCATTTAGTCTTGCTTGTGATGACATCAGTATTTGAGTTATTATTTTTTCTTCCGATTGAAATTTATTTATTAAGTTTCAAGTTAATTCTCACCCTTTATCTTTAATTTTTTTTTATTACTCAAATATCATATGTCAATGTAGATTCAAATTAATACTCAGGGTTTGTATCTCTTGGTCTTGTTTATCTCTCAAGTATGAATTAATTTGTTGGTTCTTTCTGGGTATGCATAAACAAAAATGTTCCCTATTCCTTCTTATATTATTTTTTATTGTTTGAATATTTATTTATTGCCAAACAAAAATAAAAATAATAGTAATAGCAACAGAGGGAGAGATCCTGTCTGACAGTAAAGATTCAGGAAGCTTGAGAGATTGCGATTGCTATTTGTGTTTTATGGGGAGAGAGTTTTACACACTTGTTGCCTTGTCTTTTTAGTTTTTGATTGTTATTTATGACATTTATGCAAATTTCCCATTTTCTCTTTTGAACATCATTGACAGTAGTGGTTATATTTGGGGCTAGGCTTGGACACAGAGAATATTTGTCATGACTGAGTTCACTATCATAAGAAACAACAAATATTTTACAATTCTTTCAGTTCTTATCAGATATTTTATAATTCTTCCAGTTAATAGCATCAGACAGACGGAGGAAATGCCTGTAATTCGTAAAGCTGACTTAGAGAATCACAACAAGGATGGAGGCCTGTGGATTGTAGTTAATGGAAAAGTATATGATGTTCAGGAATTCAGGTGAGTTTATAGAGATACAATTTGTGTTTAGGTGATTTCATGATTATCTAAAGTGGTTGCATATGGATCAGAGAATTTGCAGCTTTCATATTTTTTTTAGTATATGTGTTAAGGTAAGAAATTTCTTTTTTTTTTCTTAATGAGTACAACTTATTGGCTTAAAGTATTTGGTTGTCTGAACATTTATATGTCTGTTAAACTTTGAGTATGAAAAACTTGAAAAACTTTTAACTGTCCTTTTGCAAGCAGTTTTGGGAAGATGTCATCAATTTGATTTGTTTATAATTAAAGACTATTTGTTTAAGTTGTCATAATTGAAAATATAGATGGATGGAAATCACTGAGTTGCAGTGTATAGTCAGTTTATTGTAATAAGTAGAGTAATACATTTCTTGTGCAGAAAAAGGTAGATTTTGTTGATCTAGTTATGATAATATAGTCTAACAATATGAGGTGGGTAAGCAGAAGGATGAGTGCAATGACCAAACAGTCACATATGGTAGTTTTGGCCCTTGAAAATCTTACATAACTAAATATTCATCAGATTAGTATGTTGTTTCATGAAAGTAATGCTAGCCTTTCAGGTGGCACTTTTAGATGAAATACGTTCATCAAAAGGACTGAGTATAAGAAGTCAGAGATGGTGTCTTTTGCAGTACTTCGGTATTTTTTTCTTTACACAATAATTAATGCTTTGACAGTTTACTTTTATCATGTTTCCTTTTTCTCACATGATTGAGTTTATAGCAAGAACAGATAAAGAGAAGGCCTCATTCTCTCATGTTCATTCTCTAGCTGGCTTGTATAATGGACCAGAACCACAGCCCCCATCTGCAGCCAGACCTCACAGTCCTTTCTGTGATTTCCCCTGGCTACTTCATGTGCCTTGGTTTAGTTTTCTTAATTTTTTTATTTTTTTTTATTTTTTTTTTTTTTTTTTATACTTTGTCGCTGTCTCCCGCGTTTGCGAGGTAGCGCAAGGAAACAGACGAAAGAAATGCCCCCCCCCCCCCCATACACATGTACATACACACGTCCACACACGCAAATATACATACCTACACAGCTTTCCATGGTTTACCCCAGACGCTTCACATGCCTTGATTCAATCCACTGACAGCACGTCAACCCCTGTATACCACATCGCTCCAATTCACTCTATTCCTTGCCCTCCTTTCACCCTCCTGCATGTTCAGGCCCCGATCACACAAAATCTTTTTCACTCCATCTTTCCACCTCCAATTTGGTCTCCCTCTTCTCCTCGTTCCCTCCACCTCCGACACATATATCCTCTTGGTCAATCTTTCCTCACTCATTCTCTCCATGTGCCCAAACCATTTCAAAACACCCTCTTCTGCTCTCTCAACCACGCTCTTTTTATTTCCACACATCTCTCTTACCCTTACGTTACTTACTCGATCAAACCACCTCACACCACACATTGTCCTCAAACATCTCATTTCCAGCACATCCATCCTCCTGCGCACAACTCTATCCATAGCCCACGCCTCGCAACCATACAACATTGTTGGAACCACTATTCCTTCAAACATACCCATTTTTGCTTTCCGAGATAATGTTCTCGACTTCCACACATTTTTCAAGGCTCCCAAAATTTTCGCCCCCTCCCCCACCCTATGATCCACTTCCGCTTCCATGGTTCCATCCGCTGACAGATCCACTCCCAGATATCTAAAACACTTCACTTCCTCCAGTTTTTCTCCATTCAAACTCACCTCCCAATTGACTTGACCCTCAACCCTACTGTACCTAATAACCTTGCTCTTATTCACATTTACTCTTAACTTTCTTCTTCCACACACTTTACCAAACTCAGTCACCAGCTTCTGCAGTTTCTCACATGAATCAGCCACCAGCGCTGTATCATCAGCGAACAACAACTGACTCACTTCCCAAGCTCTCTCATCCCCAACAGACTTCATACTTGCCCCTCTTTCCAGGACTCTTGCATTTATATATTCATTTATAATCTGTTTGATGTATGTGCTTGATTTCAGGCAGTATGAATCCTTAATGAATATTAATGTGAAATCTTGATTTATGTGTGTCTTCTCTTGACCTGGACAAGATATAACTCTTTTAAGATGTAATAAATGTTCTTAGTTGCTTTAGGAATACTCAAAGATTATAAGATAATGTCATTTGATGAATATACTTTATGTTGATGTTGGTTGTTTTACATCATGATTTGTAGTTGTATCACTATTCACTATATATGATATCTTAACAGGGCAACAGCTCCATGTGGAAGTGACATTTTGCAGTATTATGCGGGTCAGGATGCTACTCAAGTTTGGGAAATGGCAAATCACTCTGCCAGGGCTAAGGAAATGATGGTCAGTTATTTTGTTGGCAACTACATGGACCCCGAGCAGGAGGTTGTGCAGGTAAGGATGAAGTCATGAAGAGGTGGCATAGATTTATACGCAATATACTGATATTCATTTTCTATATTCATGGGGATAGGGGAGAAAGAAGGCTTATATGCATTTCCTGCCTGCTGTAGAAGGCGACTAAAAGAGGAGGGAGCAGGAGGATGGAAATCCTCGCCTCCCATTTTTAATTTTCCAAAAGAAGGAACAGAGAAGGAGGCCAATTGAGGGTATTCCCTCTAAGGCTCAGTCCTCTTTTCATAATGGTACCTCACTAATGCGGGAAGTGGTGAATCTGTATGATGAAAAAATAGTGACATTAATTTTCTGGTCCATATTTGATTTATTTATGCATCTAGTGAGTTTCTGTATGTATTGAGTGTATGTTTTAGATGGACACAGTAGAGTTTGAAATATTTTATATTTTATTCCATACCTTTTTTTTTTGTTTCTGTCAAATGCTGTAGTCATGGATGAATCCACATCAAGATTAGGCCACAGCGGATATTTGAAAATGGGTTGCAGAGACAGAACCAATGAGGATAGAGGAAGAATAGTACAAGATTTTTTTGGGGAAGTGGAAAGCCAGCCTTAGTTCTTGAGAAAAATATGAGGAACTAAAGAGTACCAAAACTACAGTGTAGGGAAAGAAACAGACCAGGTGAATCCTCCAGTCACAGAGGCTCAAGTGTGTTACTTCCATAAGTTGTATGGATCTAGAGTGCTTTAGGTATCTGGAAGTGGCCATAGCAGTGGATGAAACTATGGGAGCTGCAGTGAGCCAGAGGTGACAAAAGATCTGGGTTTATTGTAGAGCATTTAGAAAGAGAGCTCACTGCCTGTGAGGGCAAAGATGGTTATGCTTGATGATGTAATAGTCCCAGTGATGTTGTATGGATGTTAGGTATAGGCCATGGATGAAAAAATACAGATGTATGTGTTAGATATGAAATGTGTGAAGATGATATATGATGTGAGAAGGGTTGATTGAAGGAAAAAGGTAAGGTAATAGAGAGGTGTGATAGTAATGGAAGTATTAAAGAGAGAACTGAATAGCATGTTGAAATGGTAAGGAAATGTTGAGAGGTTGAACATGAGGAGGATGACTAAGAGTACATACATGTTGAAAGTGGAAAAAACAAGGAAAATGGGCAAATGGAGGTGGGAGTGTAAGGATGCAGTGAAAGATGCCTCAAGGCATTGAGGAAGGTTTGAGGTATGCTTGGGACACAGCGAATTGGAGCAATCCCCCATCCCAACCCTCAGGGGGGATGCGGCCTTTCTTTCGTCTGCTCCTGGTGCTATCTTGCTAATAAGGGAGACATTGATCAAATATGAAAGAAAGAATGACAGAAAAAAAAATATGCTGTCAATGGACTGAACTTGGGCATGTGAAATGCCTGGGGTAAACCATGGAAAGGTTTATGGGGTAGTGATGCTGTTTCCTGTGGGGCGGGGTAGCACCAGGAATGGATGAAGTGATGGCAAGCAAGTATGAATATGTTCATGTGTATATGTGTATGTGAATGTATATGTGTATATGTTGATATGTATATGTATGTATATGGGCATGTATGGGCATTTATTTATATATTAATTATTTTTTTTATTATACTTTGTTGCTGTCTCTTGCATTAGCGAGGTAGCACAAAGAAACAGACGAAAGAATGGCCCAACCCACCCACATACACATGCATATACATACAAGTCCACACACGCACATAATCATACCTATACAATTCAACGTATACAGTAGATACATACACAGGCATATACATATATACACATGTACATAATTCATACTTGCTGCCTTTATTCATTCCCGTCGCCGCCCCGCCACACATGAAATGACACCCTCCTCCCCCTGCACGTGCGCGAGGTTGCGCTACGAAAAGACAACAAAGGCCGCATTTGTTCACACTGTCTCTAGCTGTCATGTATAATGCACCAAAACCACAGTTCCCTTTCCACATCTAGGCCCCACACAACTTTCCATGGTTTATCCCAGACGCTTCACATGCCCTGATTCAATCCACTGACAGCACGTCAACCCCGGTATACCACATCGATCCAGTTCACTCTATTCCTTGCCCGCCTTTCACCCTCCTACATGTTCAGGCTCCGATCACTCAAAATCTTTTTCACTCCATCTTTCCACCTCCAATTTGGTCTCCCACTTCTCCTCATTCCCTCCACCTCCGACACATATATCCTCTTGGTCAATCTTTCCTCACTCATTCTCTCCATGTGCCCAAACCATTTCAAAACACCCTCTTCTGCTCTCTCAACCACGCTCTTTTTATTTCCACACATCTCCCTTACCCTTACATTACTTACTCGATCAAACCACCTCACACCACACATTGTCCTCAAGCATCTCATTTCCAGCACATCCACCCTCCTGCGCACAACTCTATCCATAGCCCACGCCTCGCAACCATACAACCATACAACATATATATATATGTATATATGTGTATGGTCGATAAATTCTACCTGGCTTAGGCTGGGAGTTATGTATGTGAATAGACATAGTATGTACTTTCAACGTTAAGAGATGGGGCAATACGAATTTAAAACTCTCTTCCCATAACACATATATATTGATCATATAATAATCACATACATACATATTGCATGGTTGGATAACAAGTGATTGCATCTATATTTGCATCCATATGAGTGGCATTTTCAGCATGATTTTTTTTTTCAGATGGAAAAAGTTGAAGTATGTATTATAATTTCAAATGCAGTTTTATTTTTCAAGAACAAAATACAATATTTGTAAATGTGGTAATACTTTAGCTCCCTAATTAAGTTGAATGTAGGTTGTTTGCTTTGGAAAAAAATTACACAAGTGAATGGATCTTGCCTATTCAATATAACCAGACTATAGTGTTGTGCTACCTCAAGTCTATGCATGTATATATTGCTGGCTGTTTGCAGTTAGTTGACTTTAATAGTTGGTTAAGGTTTTCCCACCCAAGACGCGTAGTATGGAATTACAATACATGATTAATTCAAATTAAGAACGAATGAATTTATGTATTTATATTAATAACATATCCCTGGGGATAGGAGATTAAGAATACTTCCCACGTATTCCCTGCGTGTCGTAGAAGGCGACTAAAAGGGGAGGGAGCGGGGGCTGGAAATCCTCCCCTCTCGTTTTTTTTTTTTTTTTTTTTTTTTTTTTTTTTTTTTCAAAAGAAGGAACAGAGAATTGGGCCAGGTGAGGGTATTCCCTCAAAGGCCCAGTCCTCTGTTCTTAACGCTACCTCGCTAATTCGGGAAATGGCGAATAGTTTGAAAGAAAAGAAGAAAAATGTGTATGTATATGAGTGGATGGGCTGTTCTTTGTCTGTTTCCTGGCACTACCTTGCTGATGCGGGAAACGGCGACCAAGTATGATAAAGAAAAATAAATGTAAATGTATGTGTATGTGTATATGTATGTACATGAGTGTATGGGTCTTTCTTCTTCTGTACGTTATTCTAATGTGGCATTTTTTCGGTTGTAAAGTTATGCAAATGTGCCCTTGTGCCTCAAGACATCTGCAGTTTTCTCATGAAAGTTTTCTCTTTTGCAGGTTTTGGATGCAAGTACTCTTTCCTCTCCATTAGTGGATACTGAAAGGGCACTTGCCATGCTGGTAGGGGTGTATGCAAGTTGTCTGGCACGTGGTCAGCTAGCAACACCATGGGAATTAGGGCATGAAAAATGGATATCAGCTGAATTCATGAGAGCAGGATGTCAGGTGTGCTGTTTATTGGATTATTCAATTACAACAACTGAATATAAGATATGATATCAGCTGTGATCTGGGAATGAGAGAAATTATCAAAACTTTCACCTCTTTTAGACTATATGAGATTGGCTAGATTAACCATCCATTTACTGTAATAGTGTTGTTTTGTGACAAAAACAGCAATAACACACATGCCGTACTCTCTTGATAAAGACCCCTCACTGGTTCTCGTAGCTCTTCTTCACCATAAATACTTAGCATGTACAAAGCACCTCTCTCAAGCCTATCATATGTTTTCTCCTGACCCATAATTGCCAAATTCAAAGCCTTATCATTCTTGAAGTATTTATCAAAGCAAATGCCTGGTCCACATATCCTCTTCCATTTCTGAAGCTGTACATAGTTCCTCCCCTTAATATGATTCTCTCTGTGCGTGCCACTACCTTCCCAATTTCCTCTATCTCTTGCACCTTACTAGGTTTACTAATGCTTATACCTATGTACTTGAACATTAACTTTTGTTCACCATGCCATTCATGCAGAAGCACTCTACAAGCATTCTGCCAGTCTTCTGGCACCTCACCTTGAGCGATACTTATATTGAAAATCCTAAATAACCAATCATCAGCAATGTCACCCCCTTTCTTGAGAAATTCATCTGCAATGCTGTCCACTCCAGCTTCTTTGCTTTCACTGCCTCCTTGATTTTCACCACATAATTTGCCTTGACTTTTTCTCTTTGTACCTCTTCACCCAAAACATGCCACTATACTGTCCTATCTTGTAATACATTCATCAGTACTTCAGAATACTCCTTTTCCACTTTATCTCTTCTTTGTTTGTTACCACTTCCCCATCTTCAATAATTCATCCAATTGTTTTCTTGTTCTCTTCACACTGTTCATCATCATCCTTAACTATATCTCATTCTTTCTGGAGATTGTTGATGCTCTCTCATCCCATCTTTCGTTTACCTTCTTTTTCAGCCCTTGCCTCTTCCTCTTGATCTTCTGCCACTTAGTTTAATGCATCTCTGAATTACTTACACTCTTTGCCTGCAGTTAATGCTCATACAACTCTTCTCTTTCAGTAGCAACTTCACTTCTTTATCCTATGTATGTATCTAAATCTCTGATGACTTCGTTTTGGGAACTCCCTTAATAGTTGGCCATGGCAAAAGTCTCCATAATTAGTGAACTTCATTTCTGTTTCTCAGCCTTCACTGCCTCGCCTTTAACAGGCCATTGGCAGATGGAAGCTCTGTCACATTGTTTTGACAGGGAGAAAGTGGATGTTTGCCATTGAGACCAGTGTTCATTTGTTCCTGATGTTACCTAGCTAAGGCAGATGCAATTGTGTATAAAGAATTATATTATTCATTTGTTCATCTATCTATCTATTTATGTATCTGATGCCCATTCCCTCCAGGAATTTCCATCAAGGGAGTGGCCATGGCAAAAGAGTCTCCATCTATCCTGTCCTAACATGTCTTCTTTGCATGCACCATTCTATGCATTCTTCACCCATTTCTCTCCCTCCTGTACTCTTCCACCATATTTCCTCATGCCATAGATGGTTTTCCTCTCACACCAACCCTTTAATTGTAATAACATTCAGTCTACATGGAAACTCTTTGTCTTGCATTCTTTCCACATGCCCAAACCACCTCAGAGTACTACATTTCACCCACTTTACCACTCCACAACTTATTCCCCTTTCATTCCCTGCTCTACCAGATCTCTCATACACCCCTTCATTACTTTCTTCATTCCATCAGGTCATACTACATGCTCCTCTGAAATAACTCATTTCCATAGCCTGGATTCTTAACTTCTTTGAATCATCCCATATCCATGTTTTGGTTGCATAGGTTAGGGTTGGGAGGACTGTGCTGTCCCTTAATCCTTTTTTGCTTCCGTACTTACACCTCTACCCTTCATTATTCTATTAAGGGACCCAATGACTCTTCTACCCTATACTGCTCTCTCCCATATCTCTCCTTCCATATCTCCAAATTTACCTGGGATAGCTCCTAAATACTTAAATCCTGTCACCTCTTTCAGTCTTTCTCCCCCCATATATGTAACACAGTTAGGTACACTTTCTTCTCACACTCTATAGGGCTTTGCAGAATTTATGCTTTTACTCTGTTCCCTTTCAAACACTGTTACTTTACGTGAACTTACATTAACTTTCAATCACCTATGCTTAAAACACATCATAAAACACACGTACAACCTTCTGCAGCTTCTCATCACTCTCAGTAAACAACACTGTATCAACCATAAGCATGTTCCTGTGTAATTATAAGCCTACGTGTGCACACATGTTCTTAAATGTTATTTTGAACTTTGTAGACTGTTCAGCCACCTGACCCATATGATGAGGAGAAGGGTGAAGCAAGAACTGGCTCCTCTGCAACAACTCCAGGATCTGTCACGACTCCTGGAGATGTTAAACTTCCTCGTCCTGTTGATCCACTGTCAAACAAGAAATCAAGACCACAGGGACCAAATTCGAGTCCTCAGGTTGAAATAGACTCCTACTTCTCAAATATGGCTGATTATTTCCTCTCAGCTTTGATGGAGGGAAAAACACAGGTAGATTTTGTGAACTTTGAATTGAAAGTGAAAGAATAGAATGAATAAAGGGTGATGGGGTGAGGTCTCATGTATTTGTTTATGCAATATATGAAATGATTTTGAAGGAAACATGCTTAGTTTCAAAAATACTGTTGATAACAGGGAGGGTAAAAGTCTGATAACTCTTAACTGCCTCAAGTCATTTGCAAAGCAAGTTTTGGGAGTCATTATGAGTGCTCATTTTTGTGGGTGTATTTTCAACAACCTGTTGATATGTGATATATTTATAGCTGCTGTGTCTTTTGGTCACTGTAGGAACTTATAACAGAGACCACCACTCTTTGGAAGTAATTCTGAATTGTAAATATATAAGGAAATGAATGTACGTATGTGTAAATATGTGTGTGTAAAGATTTACGTAAATATATGTAAACAGTAGCCGTAAATTGTGGTAAGTGTCATTTTGTGAATGTGAGCAACTAGGCTAACCCTTTCCCTCTGCTTCTGTCTGGGAAATTATACATTAGCATTAAGGCTTTCTCATGGCCATATAAGGTATGTCAGCTCACTTTATTCTCATGCTTATATGTAGATTATTTATTTTATTTTATATATTTTGCTTCGTCGCTGTCTCTCACGTTAGCGAGGTAGTGCAAGGAAACAGACGAAAGAATGGCCCAACCCTCCCATATACACATGTATATACATACACGTCCACACATGCAAATATACGTACCTATACATCTCAACGTATACATATGTATACACACACAGACATACATATATACACATGTACAAAATTCATACTGTCTGCCTTTATTCATTCCCATCGCCACCCCGCCACACATGAAATAACAAACCCCCTCCCCCATCATGTGTGCGAGGTAGCGCTAGGAAAAGACAACAAAAGCCACATTCATTCACACTCAGTCTCTAGCTGTCATGTAATAATGCACTGAAACCACAGCTCCCTTTCCACATCCAGGCCCCACAGAACTTTCCATGGTTTACCCCAGACGCTTCAAATGCTCTGGTTCAATCCATTGATAGCACGTCGACCCTGGTATACCACATCGTTCCAATTCACTGTATTCCTTGCATGCCTTTCACCCTCCTGCATGTTCAGGCCCCAATCACTCAAAATCTTTTTCACTCCATCTTTCCACCTCCAGTTTGGTCTCCCACTTCTCCTCGTTCCCTCCACTTCTGACACATATATCCTCTTGGTCAATCTCTCCTCACTCATTCTCTCCATGTGACCAAACCATTTCAAAACACACTCTTCTGCTCTCTCAACCACACTCTTTTTATTTCCACACTTCTCTCTTCCCCTATTATCACTTACTCAATCAAACCACCTCACACCACATATTGTCCTCAAACATCTCATTTCCAGCACATCCACCCTCCTCCTTACAACTCTATCTATAGCCCACGCCTCACAACCATATAACATTGTTGGAACCACTTTTCCTTCAAACTTAGCCATTTTTGCTTTCCAAGATATTGTTTAAATATTTACCTATGAATAGCAGTAAACTTAAAAAACTAGATTTAGACTACAAAGCTCACTGTTTTCCACCCTGTCTTTGTCAAGGGAATTAGTCCTTATCTTTAAGTACATCTGATGCCATATAAATTAGGTTAGCTTACTTGTTTCTGTATTACCTTAGGTATCTTTTGCACCACCCTTATACCTTAAGTGTAGCATTTTACTATGGTCATATAAGTTATTTTTTTGTACACACCCTTTACTTATACATGTAATTCTTTAATTTGTAATCCTTTACTTTTGCATTATTTGTTTTATTTCTAATTGGAAACAAAATCTTTGGACCTCATTTGTTTGTTGTTATTGTGAGCAGTTATTGTGAATTCCCTGGCATTTGAGGATGATAATTAGGATATAAGGTTTACAGTAGAATTGTGCCTTCCTACTGCAGAATTGTGCCTTCCTACGACCTGTGCACAGTTATCTATGGCTAATGTTTCTCTTCAGGATCCATATGTTCAGATGTACCTTTCAATGTGTGATCGAGAAATACGGCACTCAGGACGCCACTCTTTGCATACCAATTTTTCATTGGATCACCCAATTGAAGAAGCTGGTCGCCTTCTCTCTGCAACTCTTCTGCGGCATACTCATCTTACACCACAACTCATTGAAGTTCTTGAGCAAGGTGAGTAAACATTAGATATCATAGAAAATGGAATTTGACATGCTGTCAGTGGATTCAACCAGGGCATTTGAAGCTGCTGGGTAAACCATGGAAAGGTCTGTGGGACCTGGTTATAGATAGTGGGTTGTTGTTTTGGTGCATTACACATGACAGCTATAGAATGGTTGTGAGCGAGTGTGACCTTTCTTCATCTGTTCCTGGCACTACTTCACTAATGCAGGACATGGTGAACAAGTATGAAAAAAATGATCATGAAAGCAAACAAGAAACATTTTGCAAAAGTTGTAAACAATGACTTTCATAGTGTAAGAGTCTTGGATGAATATGATAAATTGAGTGATGAATTTATGAGTGCTGCTGGCATGCAAAGTTTGAAAAGTTGTATGATAATAAAGAGAGTTCAGAAGATGAGGCCTTTCCCTATACTTTGTAAATGGTAAATTTTGTATGAGGAACAACTTATAATTACAGTTCCCCTACTGTTGTAACTATATGGTAGTTGTTAGCATTGTAGTGATTAAAGAGATAGAGACAGTAGTGATAAAAAAAACAGAGTGGGAAAAAAGGTAGGGGGACAGTGATGGTGACGAGTGTGTGTGTGTGTGTGGCTTTTTGTTTTCTGTTTTATTGGCATACTTTATCAGTATAATAGTGCAAGGGCTTTTGGAGTCAGCCCCATAGTGAAATCATGTTTTAGCATTGCATATACTGATTATTTTGTAATGTTTACCTTGGCAAGGTTTGCAAGTTTTTGAAAGTTATAACCACAGTAACAGTGTCGAGATGACTATGTGTTAAGTGCTAGTGATAGCAGAAGTACAAAAAAAGTTGGGCCATTTCTTTCGTCTGTTTCCTTGCGCTACCTCGCAAACGCGGGAGACAGCGACAAAGCAAATAATAATAATAATAAATGTATGTTGTGTGGGGCTTGGATGTGGAAAGGGAGCTGTGGTTTCAGTGCATTATTACATGACAGCTAGAGACTGAGTGTGAACGAATGGGGCCTTTGCTGTCTTTTCCATGTGCTACCTCGCACACATGAGGGGGGGAGGGGGTTGTTA
Source organism: Panulirus ornatus (assembly GCF_036320965.1). Lineage (NCBI taxonomy): Eukaryota > Metazoa > Arthropoda > Malacostraca > Decapoda > Palinuridae > Panulirus > Panulirus ornatus. The sequence continues at coordinate 21,251,044 of NC_092246.1, read as the reverse complement.
TTCCATGTGTGGCGAGGTGGCAGTGGGAACAAATAAAGGCAGACTATGAATTATGTACATGTGTATATATGTATATGTCTGTGTGTGTATATATATGTGTACATTGAGATGTATAGGTATGTATATTTGCGTGTGTGGACGTGTATGTATATACATGTGTATGTGGGCGGGTTGGGCCATTCTTTCGTCTGTTTCCTTGCGCTACCTCGCTAACGCGGGAGACAGCGACAAAGCAAAATAAAATAAATAAATAATATACACACATGTATATACATACATGTCCACACACGCACATATACATTCCTATACATCTCAACGTTTACATATATATATACACACACAGACATCTACATATATACTCATGTACATAATTCATACTGTCTGCCCTTATTCATTCCCGTCGCCACCCCACCACACATGAAATGAAAACCCCCTCCCCCCACATGTGCGTGAGGTAGCGCTAGGAAAAGACAACAAAGGCCACATTTGTTCACACTCAGTCTCTAGCTGTCATGTATAATGCACTGAAACCACAGCTCCCTTTCCACATCCAGGCCCTACAAAACTTTCCATGGTTTACCCCAGATGCTTCACATGCCCTGGTTCAATCCATTGACAGCACGTTGACCCCGGTATACCACATTGTTCCAATTCACTCTATTCCTTGCATGCCTTTCACCCTCCTGCATGTTCAGGCCCCGATCACTTTCCACCTCCAATTTGGTCTTCCACTTCTCCTTCCCTCCACCTCTGACACATATATCCTCTTAGTCAATCTTTCTTCACTCATTCTTTCCATGTGACCAAACCATTTCAAAACAACCTCTTCCTCTCTCTCAACCACACTCTTTTTATTTCCACACATCTCTCTTACTCTTACATTACTTACTCGATCAAACCACCTCACACCACATATTGTCCTCAAACAACTCATTTCCAGCACATTCACCCTCCTGCGCACAACTCTATCCATAGCCCACGCCTCGCAACCATATAACGTTGTTGGAACCACTATTCCTTCAAACATACCCATTTTTGCTTTCCGAGATAATGTTCTCGACCTCCACACATTCTCCAACGCTCCCAGAATTTTCGCCCCCTCCCCCACCCTATGATTCACTTCCACTTCCATGGTTCCATCTGCTGCCAATTCCACTCCCAGATATCTAAAACACTTTACTTCCTCCAGTTTTTCTCCATTCAAACTTACCTCCCAGTTAACTTGATCCTCAACCCTACTGTACCTAATAACCTTATTCTTATTCACATTTACTCTCAGCTTTCTTCTTTCACACACTTTACCAAACTCAGTCACCAGCTTCTGCAGTTTCTCACATGAATCAGCCACCAGAGCTGTATCGTCAGCGAACAACAACTGACTCACTTCCCAAGCTCTCTCATCCACAACAGACTGCATACTTGCCCCTCTTTCCAAAACTCTTGCATTCACCTCCCTAACAACCCCATCCATAATCAAATTAAACAACCATGGAGACATCACACACCCCTGCCGCAAACCTACATTCACTGAGAACCAATCACTTTCCTCTCTTCCTACATGTACACATGCCTTACATCCTCGATAAAACCTTTTCACTGCTTCTAACAACTCGCCTCCCACACCATATATTCTTAATACCTTCCACAGAGCATCTCTATCAACTCTATCATATGCCTTCTCCAGATCCATAAATGCTACATACAAATCCATTTGCTTTTCTAAGTATTTTTCACATACATTCTTCAAAGCAAACGCCTGATCCACACATCCTCTACCACTTCTGAAACCACACTGCTCTTCCCCAATCTGATGCTCTGTACATGCCTTTACCCTCTCAATCAATACCCTCCCATATAATTTCCCAGGAATACTCAACAAACTTATACCTCTGTAATATGAGCACTCACTTTTATCCCCTTTGCCTTTGTACAATGGCACTATGCAAGCATTCCGCCAATCCTCAGGCACCTCACCATGAATCATACATGCATTAGATAAACTTACCAACCAGTCAACAATACAGCCACCCCCTTTTTTAATAAATTCCACTGCAATACCATCCAAACCCGCTGCCTTGCCGGCTTTCATCTTCCACAAAGCTTTTACTACCTCTTCTTTGTTTACCAGATCATTTTCCCTAACCCTCTCACTTTGCACACGACCTCGACCAAAACACCCTATATCTGCCACTCTATCATCAAACACATTCAACAAACCTTCAAAATACTCACTCTATCTCCTTCTCACATCATCACTACTTGTTATCATCTCCCCATTAGCCCCCTTTACTGAAGTTCCCATTTGTTCCCTCATCTTACGCACTTTATTTACCTCCTTCCAGAACATCTTTTTATTCTCCCTAAAATTTAATGATACTCTCTCACCCCAACTCTCATTTGCCCTTTTTTTCACCTCTTGCACCTTTCTCTTGACCTCCTGCCTTTTTCTTTTATACATCTCCCAGTCATTTGCATTATTTCCCTGCAAAAATCGTCCAAATGCCTCTCTCTTCTCTTTCACTAATAATCTTACTTCTTCATCCCACCACTCACTACCCTTTCTAATCTGCCCACCTCCCATGCTTTTCATGCCACAAGCATCTTTTGCACAAGCCATCACTGCTTCCCTAAATACATTCCATTCCTCCCCCACTCCCCTTACATCCTTTGTTCTCACCTTTTTCCATTCTGTACTCAGTCTCTCCTGGTACTTCCTCACACAAGTCTCCTTCCCAAGCTCACTTACTCTCACCACTCTTTTCACCCCAACATTCTCTCTTCTTTTCTGAAAACCCCTACAAATCTTCACCTTCGCCTCCACAAGATAATGATCAGACATCCCTCCAGTTGCACCTCTCAGCACATTAACATCCAAAAGTCTCTGTATATAAACACCCATACACACACGCATATACATATCAACCTATACACATATAAATACATTTACATACACATACACAGACATATACATATATACACATGTACATATGTACGTACTTGTTTGCCTTCATCCATTCCTGGCACTACCCCACCCTACAGGAAACTTCATTGCTATCCCCTGCTTCAGCAAGTTAGCACCAGGAAAACAAACAAAAAAGGCCACATTCATTCACACTTAGTCTATATCTGTCATGTGTAATGCACAGAAACCACAGCTTCCTATCTACATCCAGGCCCTACAGACCTTTCCATGGTTTATCCCAGATGTTTCACATGCCCTGGTATATGTTAATGTTATGCTTGTGTGGTACTTCCTAAAAGTAGACAGCATAAGAGCAGTCATATCTTGTCACATTCATGTAAATTATAGTGGTTATATCCATTACTTTTATCTCTGGGGATAGGGGAGAAGGAATACTTCCCATGTATTTCATGTGTGTTGTAGAAGGTGACTGAAAGAGGTGGGAGCAGGGAGCTGGAAATTCTCCCCTCCCGTTTTTGTTTTTCTAGAGGAAGGAACAGAAAAGGGGCCCAGGTGAGAATTTTTCCTCTAAGGCTCAGTCCTCTGTTCTTGATGCTACTTTGCTAGTGTAGGAAATAGCAAATATGTATGAAAAGTATCCATTGTTCTAATTTCTGAATGCATCATAAAATATCCATCCATAGGCTTGGCATTGAGTGCAGAGGATAGCCACGGTTGGGAAGCAACTTTAGAATTACCTCGAGGCTTACAGGAACTTATTCGTCATGTCCACAACACAAAATGGCTTTTAATCAGAAGAAGGCAAGAGCTTACTCGGTCTTATAAGGAGGTGTGTGCCCCAGTGATGGAAAGAAGCCGGTAAGTCTAATGACAAAGTCCTGGAAATGCTTAAGGTGAAGAATAACTAATTAGGGGTAAGTGTAGCATCTTTCATTGTTCATAATGCTTTACCTGTTCATAATGCATCACCCTACTCATTTACCTGGTTTTGGACTCAAAACATTTTGTTGGATGCAGTTAGTGCACAATACCAAACCAGTAGTGCAGGAAATTTACAGCTCCATGAATTAGTAGCACTTTACTTATTCTTGTTGGAATTATGCTTTGAGGTGACTGTGAAATACTTTGTATTGTGAAGTACTCTTCAAAATACTTGTGATTGAAATACATTAAATTGAAAGTAGAAATTACCAAGTACATTTAATTTAGAAGTAGAATTTTTAACACGACAAAAGGTCAAGAAATTTTTTGCGGAAGCTTCACCTGAACAAACAGATTAACTTTGTAAAACTTGGAAAGGATGTCAAAAACTGTGTGAGTATGCATTTATTATGTTGTAAAATATGGAAATGGTGCAGTATATAGGATGTGAGCATGCATGTATTCTGTATGTAATGAATCATTTTTTTATATAGAATTACCCAGTTGTGTTCTTTGTAGCACCATTGTCACATTCATTTAAGGTTTTTATAAAGTTTGTATTTATTGCATTTGCATTTTGTTTGCTTTCCAATGCCTCTACAATCTTATTGCAATGGACTAGCAGTTTAGTGAGGCATGGTCTTTCCATCCTGACACCTTATTCTCCAGGATTATGTAGGTAATTTGATTTCGTTTAGCCCATGAGTCTAAATGTTGAAACTGGCAGTTAAGTTGTTCAGTAGTTTTTAAGGATTGCTTTTCTTCCTCCTTTCTGAAGTTGGGTGATGTGAGTCATTTTCAAACTCAGAGAATGATACCAAAGTCCAGAATTTTTGTCCGAAGGTTGTTTAGTGCTCATATAAGTTGTGTTTTGCATTACTTTCTAAGATGGAGCAAATCGCATAGGCATATTTTCAGTGGCATTCTTGGAATCTTCTGATGTGCTGGTGAGATTTGCTGTATTAAACATGGGATTCAGATTTAGTTTTTCTTGACTCTGTTTAGGCACTTGATCGAATGAAATATATGAGTCTAGTGCAAAAAGTGGCAAAACATGAATTAAAATGAGTATGGAAAAAGGATCAAAGACTTTTTATGAAACAAAATTCAAGGTAGGAGGAAATTGGACTATATCAGATGAGGAGTTACTTTCTCAGGAGTAAAAGGACAGCACTAGTCCTAGTGCTCTTTCTGATCATGGAAAGTGACAAGAACAGACATATGAATAAAATGAAACAAGATGCTGCGTGGATGACACAAGGGTAAGAAAAATGGTAAGCACAAAAGAGGACAAAGAAAATGCAGAAAGACCTAGACATGACACACAGATGTGCTGAGGAAAATTTGATGGAATCCAGGGAAGAGAAATGCAAGCAACTAAGTCACAGAAAGATATCAGAGGAACATTTAATGAAGTTCAGAAAAGAGAAATACAAACAAGTAAGTCATAGAAAGATATTGGTTATGGTTACACCAAATAAAGGGCCAACAGGAAAAGAATTACATGAAAAATACAGAGTAAAGTGATTGTAAATGAAAGCTAGTGCAAAGAGAATACATGGACAAAATTATATTATATGGTCAAGTAATGAGTGAAGTGATAATTGAGAACACTCACCCTAAGAGTTAAAACATTGATGATGAAGCTGTTCAGTACATTTATGAAAAGAACAATTGAGTACCTGTTGTATTGTATGGTTGCCATCAAAAATAATCATTAGATTCAAATGCTTTGTAAATTCCAGATAATCACATCAAATCAAAATATCACAGTCCTTTCATGTAATAATAAACATGCTTGGTGTAACCACATCGGCCATCCTATCCTGTAAACTCACATAATCATCATCACAAAGTCTTATTTTCAAAAGCTGGGAGTGTTGTATAGGTGTCATAATTTTTTTCTTATAAGCTGCTATTTCATATCTACTGGGATTTTATTCACTCTAATATGGATTACTGCTCAATGAGGGAAAGGGAAATCAAAAGCTTTCTGTCTCATTAGTTCTCTAGACATCATCTTTCTTAAATTTCCCCTCATTGTATGTCATAATGTTTCTGCAGCTGTCTCTGAGTATTTCAGGCATTATTTTGGCCTGTGCTGTCATGAGCCATATTGGTCTTTGTTGAACAAAATGAAAGGTTTTGTCTTTAATTTTCTTGTAAATAGGATTGGATTTAAAGATGATATATGGAGAGATAGAAGATAAATGTGCATTTAAGGAAGTAAGAGTTTATAATCAAAATTCCCTATATTTATCTTTCGTATTTGTCATGTACAGGTTCATATACCTTTGTAGACATTGCTGGCTGACATATTATGTGTACTTCAATGCTATTTTTGACTTGTATGGAAAATTCATGTGACACTTAAAAGCTGCATTTCATATATATGTATTTTTTCCATACTTGATCGCCTTTTCCCACGTTAGTGGAGTAGTGCCTGGAAACAGACGAAGTAAGACACATACACTCACATACACATATATATATATATATATATACATAGCATTTATGGATCTGGAGAAGGCATATGATAGAGTTGATAGAGATGCTCTGTGGAAGGTATTAAGAATATATGGTGTGGGAGGCAAGTTGTTAGAAGCAGTGAAAAGTTTTTATCGAGGATGTAAGGCATGTGTACGTGTAGGAAGAGAGGAAAGTGATTGGTTCTCAGTGAATGTAGGTTTGCGGCAGGGGTGTGTGATGTCTCCATGGTTGTTTAATTTGTTTATGGATGGGGTTGTTAGGGAGGTAAATGCAAGAGTCCTGGAAAGAGGGGCAAGTATGAAGTCTGTTGGGGATGAGAGAGCTTGGGAAGTGAGTCAGTTGTTGTTCGCTGATGATACAGCGCTGGTGGCTGATTCATGTGAGAAACTGCAGAAGCTGGTGACTGAGTTTGGTAAAGTGTGTGGAAGAAGAAAGTTAAGAGTAAATGTGAATAAGAGCAAGGTTATTAGGTACAGTAGGGTTGAGGGTCAATTCAATTGGGAGGTGAGTTTGAATGGAGAAAAACTGGAGGAAGTGAAGTGTTTTAGATATCTGGGAGTGGATCTGTCAGCGGATGGAACCATGGAAGCGGAAGTGGATCATAGGGTGGGGGAGGGGGCGAAAATTTTGGGAGCCTTGAAAAATGTGTGGAAGTCGAGAACATTATCTCGGAAAGCAAAAATGGGTATGTTTGAAGGAATAGTGGTTCCAACAATGTTGTATGGTTGCGAGGCGTGGGCTATGGATAGAGTTGTGCGCAGGAGGATGGATGTGCTGGAAATGAGATGTTTGAGGACAATGTGTGGTGTGAGGTGGTTTGATCGAGTAAGTAACGTAAGGGTAAGAGAGATGTGTGGAAATAAAAAGAGCGTGGTTGAGAGAGCAGAAGAGGGTGTTTTGAAATGGTTTGGGCACATGGAGAGAATGAGTGAGGAAAGATTGACCAAGAGGATATATGTGTCGGAGGTGGAGGGAACGAGGAGAAGAGGGAGACCAAATTGGAGGTGGAAAGATGGAGTGAAAAAGATTTTGTGTGATCGGGGCCTGAACATGCAGGAGGGTGAAAGGAGGGCAAGGAATAGAGTGAATTGGAGCGATGTGGTATACAGGGGTTGACGTGCTGTCAGTGGATTGAATCAAGGCATGTGAAGCGTCTGGGGTAAACCATGGAAAGCTGTGTAGGTATATATATTTGCGTGTGTGGACGTGTGTATGTACGTGTGTATGGGGGTTGGGCCATTTCTTTCGTCTGTTTCCTCGCGCTACCTCGCAAACGCGGGAGACAGCGACAAAGTATAAAAAAAAAAAAAAAAAAAAAACATATACACACATGTACATATACATATATATATATATACATACATACATATACGTATGTTATTAGGTAATTAAGTTCAGTAGGGCTGAGGGACAAGTAAATTGGGAGGTAAGTTTGAATGGAGGAAAACTGGAGGAAGTGAAGTGTTTTAGGTATCTGGGAGTGGATTTAGCAGCGGATGGAACCATGGAAGCAGAAATGAGTTGCTGGGTGGGGGAGGGGGCGAAGGTTCTGGGAGCGTTGAAGAATGTGTGGAGGGCAAGAACATTATCTTGGGAAGCAAAAATGGGTATGTTTGAAGAAATAGTGGTTCCAACAATGTTATATGGTTGCAAGGCGTGGGCTATATATAGGGTTGCGCGGAGGGGGGTGGATATGTTGGAAATGAAATGTTTGAGAACAGTATGTGGTATGAGGTGGTTTGATCGAGTAAGTAATGAAAGGGTAAGAGAGATGTGTGGTAATAAAGAGAGTGTGGTTGAGAAAGCAGAAGAGTGTGTATTGAAATTTTTTGGTCACATGGCAAGAGTGAATGAGGAAAGATTAACAAAGTGAATATATATATGTCAGAGGTGGAGGGAATGAGGAGAAGTGGGTGACCAAATTAGAGGTGGAAGAATGAAGTGAAAAAGATTTTGAGCGATTGGTGCCTAAACATATGGAAGGGTGAAAGGCGTGCAAGGAATAGAGTGAATTGGAATGATGTGGTATACCGGGGTCGACGTGCTGTCAATGGATTGAACCAGGGCATGTGAAGCGTCTGGGGTAAACCATGGAAAGTTTTGTGGGGCCTGGATATGGAAAGGGAGCTGTGGTTTGCGCATTACACATGACAGCTAAAGACTGAGTATGAACGAATGTGGCCTTTGTTGTCTTTTCCTGGTGCTACCTCACACGCGCTCAGGGGAGGGGGTTGCCATTTCATGTGTGGCTGGGTGGCGATGGGAATGGATGAAGGTAGCAAGAATGAATATGTACATGTATATGTATGTGTACAGAAAGAGGGGCAAGTATGAAGTCTGTTGTGGATGAGAGAGCTTGGGAAGTGAGTCAGTTGTTGTTCGCTGATGATACAGCGCTGGTGGCTGATTCATGTGAGAACTGCAGAAGCTGGTGACTGAGTTTGGTAAAGTGTGTGAAAGAAGAAAGTTAAGAGTAAATGTGAATAAGAGCAAGGTTATTAGGTACAGTAGGGTTGAGGGTCAAGTCAATTGGGAGGTAAGTTTGAATGGAGAAAAACTGGAGGAAGTAAAGTGTTTTAGATATCTGGGAGTGGATCTGGCAGCGGATGGAACCATGGAAGCGGAAGTGGATCATAGGGTGGGGGAGGGGGCGAAAATCCTGGAAGCCTTGAAGAATGTGTGGAAGTCGAGAACATTATCTCGGAAAGCAAAAATGGGTATGTTTGAAGGAATAGTGGTTCCAACAATTTTGTATGGTTGCGAGGCGTGGGCTATGGATAGAGTTGTGTGCAGGAGGGTGGATGTGCTGGAAATGAGATGTTTGAGGACAATGTGTGGTGTGAGGTGGTTTGATCGAGTAAGTAATGTAAGGGTAAGAGAGATGTGTGGAAATAAAAAGAGCGTGGTTGAGAGAGCAGAAGAGGGTGTTTTGAAATGGTTTGGGCACATGGAGAGAATGAGTGAGGAAAGATTGACCAAGAGGATATATGTGTCGGAGGTGGAGGGAACGAGAAGTGGGAGACCAAATTGGAGGTGGAAAGATGGAGTGAAAAAGATTTTGTGTGATCGGGGCCTGAACATGCAGGAGGGTGAAAGGAGGGCAAGGAATAGAGTGAATTGGATCGATGTGGTATACCGGGGTTGACATGCTGTCAGTGGATTGAATCAGGGCATGTGAAGCGTCTGGGGTAAACCATGGAAAGCTGTGTAGGTATGTATATTTGCGTGTGTGGATGTGTATGTATATACATGTGTATGGGGGTGGGTTGGGCCATTTCTTTCGTCTGTTTCCTTGCGCTACCTCGCAAACGCGGGAGACAGCAAAAAAAAAAAAGAAATGTATACGTTGAAATGTATAGGTATATATATGTGTGTGTGTGGGCATTTATGTATATACATGTGTATGTGGATGGGTTGGGCCATTCTTTTGTCTGTTTCCTTGTGCTACCTCGCTAACGTGTGAGACAGTGACTAGGTATGATAATAATAATAAAAAAGATAATGCAAGAGTTTTGGAAAGAGGGGCAAGTATGAAGTCTGTTGGGGATGAGAGAGCTTGGGAAGTGAGTCAGTTGTTGTTTGCTGATGATACAGCGCTGGTGGCTGATTCATGTGAGAAACTGCAGAAGCTGGTGACTGAGTTTGGTAAAGTGTGTGAAAGAAGAAAGTTAAGAGTAAATGTGAATAAGAGCAAGGTTATTAGGTACAGTAGGGTTGAGGGTCAATTCAATTGGGAGGTGAGTTTGAATGGAGAAAAACTGGAGGAAGTGAAGTGTTTTAGATATCTGGGAGTGGATCTGGCAGCGGATGGAACCATGGAAGCGGAAGTGGATCATAGGGTGGGGGAGGGGGCGAAAATTCTGGGAGCCTTGAAGAATGTGTGGAAGTCGAGAACATTATCTCGGAAAGCAAAAATGGGTATGTTTGAAGGAATAGTGGTTCCAACAATGTTGTATGGTTGCGAGGCGTGGACTATGGATAGAGTTGTGCGCAGGAGGATGGATGTGCTGGAAATGAGATGTTTGAGGACAATGTGTGGTGTGAGGTGGTTTGATCGAGTAAGTAACGTAAGGGTAAGAGAGATGTGTGGAAATAAAAAGAGCGTGGTTGAGAGAGCAGAAGAGGGTGTTTTGAAATGGTTTGGTCACATGGAGAGAATGAGTGAGGAAAGATTGACCAAGAGGATATATGTGTCGGAGGTGGAGGGAACGAGGAGAAGAGGGAGACCAAATTGGAGGTGGAAAGATGGAGTGAAAAAGATTTTGTGTGATCGGGGCCTGAACATGCAGGAGGGTGAAAGGAGGGCAAAGAATAGAGTGAATTGGAGCGATGTGGTATACCGGGGTTGACGTGCTGTCAGTGGATTGAATCAAGGCATGTGTATGGGGGTGGATTGGGCCATTTCTTTCGTCTGTTTCCTTGCGCTACCTCGCAAACGCGGGAGACAGCGACAAAGCAAAAAAAAAAAAAAAAGAAAAAAAAAAAAAAGATAATAAAAACATACACATGTACATATTCATACTTGCTCACCTTCATCCAATCCTGGTGCCACCCTGCTGCACAGGAAACAGCATCACCACCCCCTATGTCAATTAGGTAGCACCAAGAAACAGATGAGGAAGGCCATATCCACTCACAACCATATACGTGCTGTCATGTGTAATGTACTGAAACCACGGCTCCCTCTCCACATTGAAGCCCCACAGACCTTTCCATGGTTTACCACAGACATTTCACATGCCCTGGTTCAGTCCATCAATGGCAGAATTTCATGTATATAGTAACATTTTCATCTGCTATAAATTAGGCTAGCACTTGCAGAATCTTATACTGAGAGTGAAAGACGAATTAATTGGGAAATAGTTGTTAGTGACTGTTACATTATCTAATGTATAGATGATATTTGATTGTCTCTCTCAGCTTTCTTATCATAGATTAGAATTTATATGTAACTATTACTTTTCAAAAGTTTAAAGTGAAATAGGGTATCACAGTTAAAAGTTTTCATGTGTCTGCTGTATAGCATGACAAACACTTCACTTAAGAGATCATTTTGTCCTTCATCATTATCATCATCATCTATTCATCAGTCATCATTTCCATCCATCATTGGTTCACACCCAACATGCAACTCAATCTTAATCATAACTTGCTAAATCTGAATAAGCTACTGTACTTCTAAGATTTAAACAGTTATTTCCCATCATCTGTAGAATTGATTGGCATGAGACCCATAACTTCAGTTTGGATTTTACCAGTTATGCTGCTTTTGAATAACTTGAAGAAAATTTCATCTTTGATCATGGAACTTTATATAGTTATTTCCAAACATCTAAGGAATTAAATAAGTTTTTTTTTTTTTTTTTTTTATACTTTGTCGCTGTCTCCCGCGTTTGCGAGGTAGCGCAAGGAAACAGACGAAAGAAATGGCCCAACCCCCCCCATACACATGTACATACACACGTCCACACACACAAATATACATACCTACACAGCTTTCCATGGTTTACCCCGGACGCTTCACATGCCTTGATTCAATCCACTGACAGCACGTCAACCCCTGTATACCACATCGCTCCAATTCACTCTATTCCTTGCCCTCCTTTCAATAATTCTAGCCTGGATTTTGCTTAAATTTTTCTTAAAAAGATTTAACCTGGAACTTGATCTGGCTTATTACTAGAAGAAAATTCCAACTTTGAGCATGGAACTTAATAAAGATTTTTTTTATCGCATGTGTAGCATTATAAACACTTAGAGATCATCTTTCTATTATCATTGTCTTCTCATGTTGAAAGTCTCATGTTACCTTACAACATAATCTTTGTTGTTACTTGAAAAGTTTAATCATATACTCATGAAACTTGATTCACTTGTTCCCTAACATTTTAAGAGCTTAAAACCCATGATTGTAGTTTGAATTTTGCTTGTTGTGCAACTTACAAAAAGGCTTAATCTGGGATGTAACCTAGCTCAGTGCTTAATAAAAATTTCATCTTTTACTGTGGAATTTTAAAAGGAAAACAGAAGAAAGAATTAAGTTAGGAATTTTCCTCAATGTTTCAGTAATTTGTTCCTGGCCTTACCTCACTATGATGGGAAATGAAGGCAGGTACGAAAAAAGAAAAGAATTAAAATTCATAAAATTATTACTTGGCTCCTTTTTGATATATCATTTGTTTTTGTCTTTTCAGATTTGTCTTCTATGAAGTTCGTCCTGCTAGCTGTGGAGATGTAGAGGCCTTGAATAAGTTTGCTGTGCGGGGTGTGTCACGTTGGAGAAAAGCCACTCAGCTGCTTCGTTTGCGGTCTAATGATACAACAGCCACAAGCCAGGAGAAGGATGAACCTCAGGTGAATTTATGTGAAGATGACAGTTGCTTTCATGAAATAAGATATTTATGGAAAGGATGTGATTTGCCTATAGAGATTATGCAACCTGAATATATATATATATGGGGGAAAGTGGGAGGAGATATCTAAATAAAACCTTTTACAGTTAAATTATTTTGAAAATTTATTGCAAAATACTGAATAGGTGTATGAATTAGACATACCTAAAGAAAATAGATGAACAGTTTGCTAATTCAACTCACAGTGACTCTTCCACCTTAGGACTCCTATTATTTTATTTCAGTTTCTCATTACTTTCATTGACTTGTCAGCTCATCAGCTCTGCTTTACAGGATCAGAAGCTTTCTTTTTGTTCTGTTATGTCATGTCAGAGGGTGCACTGCTTATGAGAAATACGTAATTATTTTGTGATCATTGATTGACAGGGAGACTTTAAAGAAAACTGGTGAGGTGACATACGGTTTTGTATAGTCTGAATAAGAACATAGAAGAATGATAATATACCAGAAGAGTGGATGGGGTGGTGATTTTACCTTTGTGGACTCCTGTGATTAATTTTGTTGAATAATTGGAGGTATATATAGCTAGGTATAGAAAGTATGATGTAAAAGAAGGTCATGGAATGATTAATTCATTGTTGTTAAAACAGTGGAGACATTAAATCATTAGTTTGTGCAGACAAAGTAATCCCCTTCAGAATGTTTGTTGGAAAATTATTAGAAAAGCAGGTGTGTGTTAGCTTTTTTCATCCAGAAAACATATAAAGAAAAAACAGATGTATAGAATGTGTTGTTGGATGCCATGGGAGGAAAGCTTTTAGGGGCAAATATGATCTTATATAAAGGAAATAACTATGTATGTTAGAAGCAGATAAGAGGAAGTTGCTGGTGTAAGAGTAAAGTTGGAAAAAACATGGCCTGACTGCAGGTAAACAGCAACAATTGGTCCTAGAAAATAATGACCAGGAACAACTGATACATTAACTTTTCCAACCTCTGTTTGAATATCCAACTGACTTATTTTACTGTTTGTACTATTAGTTGCCTAGTCGTAGCCTCAACTATTGTTGAAAAGTCTCAGAAAAAATATTCGCATCATGCTCACCTCAGGAGCTACGAAGGAGTTACAAAGAATGAGATGTATGTTTGAGTTAAGTGTTATGTGTGACAAAGAGAGATTATATATGTTGCATATACTGCATATATTGAGGTTAGCACTCAAAATGTGGGTGAATTAGAAAGAAAAGACGTATACTTGGGTCTGAGAGTGCAGCTTGACAACCACTGAAGTGCTGGCATACTAGGCATCTGTCGTTAACCCTCCCAACACCCTGGCTGATAGTATTGGTAATATACCTCCCTAGTGAGTGGCTGTCCACCAACTTCTACCTAACAGTAAGGAGAGTGTGCAAAAAAAATAAATATACAAAGATCAAGGAAACTCAAGCTAGTAGTGCTTGATAACTTATTTAGTGTGTAGATTGTGATTCAGTGGACAGACTGTGAAAAGGTTGTGAGAGCTTGAATATTTAGGTATGTTCATTAATGATATGAGAATGGAAACTGAGATATCAGAAAGAGTAAGGAAAAGTAGACTTGCCTGAGATGTTAAGGAAAGTAATGAAAGGTAGCTATGAGCCACAAAGTGAGGAACCAATTTTCTGAATGAATGGAGCAAATAATATGATAATCTACTTGTGATATGTGGGTATGTGATAACAGAGCTCAATCACTTGAGTTGAGTTTCCTGAAATGTTGTTGTGGTATGGGGAATGGATGATGGTGTGAGGAGTATAGAAATAAGAAAAGATTGAGTGCTGTCAAGGGAATGGTTGATGAAATTGAAAATGGAATAGTGTTACTGTGTGAAGAGAAAGCAAGTATATAAGGTCTTTAGAAATGAGACGTAGGGAATGTGTATACTTAGATGGAAGGATATCTTGTAAAGGAAATGTATTGACTTAAGGATCTATGAAGATGTATGTGGACTGAACTGTGCTGTTGATGTTCTTCTTGAGTTTCATATATTGTTTCAAATGCTGAAACTGGATCAGTTGTTCTAAAGGTACTCAAATATGTTCTCTTTGATTTATTGACTTTTGATAATATAAATTTCCAGGACACTAAAGAAGCAAGTGGTTCTATTGAGGACATTAGTATCAGTACTAGTAGTAATAGTAGTACTGAAGACAGAATCAACTGTCCAGATAGTTGTGATGATGTGAGAAGTGGGCGCTTAGATAAAGAAGAGGATATATGTAAAGACTTGACTGAACCCACTGATCTGAGTCGTCTGTCATCTGAGGTACCAATAGATGACAACATGAAAGTAGAAGGGGATATGGATGCAGTAGAGAAGGAGCTGAAGATAGCTACAGACACAAAAAAACTGCCAGGTGAAGGCAAAAAGGCATCTGTGAGTCTTAACCTGAAGAGGTCACCATCACCATCAGCTGCTGCACATTCTCCATCTAGGCCTTCTTCGCGTAAGTTGCAAACAGTTATTAGTATCTTTACCTGCATCGTATCATATTGATAATCTAGAATCATTCAAATCTTTTAAGTAGTGTTTAGTTGGTTGGTTGATTATTTTGGCTATTCATTGCCAGGGTCTTTATGACTTTCATTTTGTAACCAACAGTTGAAAAAATTTCATCTTCAGGTTTTCAAGGAAACAGATGAAAGAATGGCCCATCCCACCCACATACACATGTATATACATAAATGCCCACACATGCACATATATGTACCTATACATTTCAATGTATACATACATATACATACACAAACATATATCTTCTTCTACTTCTTCATACTATTCGCCATTTCCCGCGTTAGTGAGGTAGCGTTAAGAACAGAGGACTGGGCCTTAGAGGGAACATCCTCACCTGGCCCCCTTCTCTGTTCCTTCTTTTGGGGGGGAAAAAAAAAGAAAGAAAAAAACACATGGAATAACAACCCCCTCCCCCCGAATGTGTGCGAGGTTACGCTGGGAAGGGACAACGGGGGCCCCATTCGTTCGCACTCAGTCTCTAGCTGTCATATATATTATGTATGGGAGCGTTGAGGAGTGTGTGGGGGTTGAGAATGTTATCTCGGAGGGCAGAAGTGGGTATGTTTGAAGGAATAGTGGTTCCAATGATGTTGTATGGTTGTGGGGCGTGGGCTGTGGATGGGGTTGTGCGGGGGGGGGGTGGATGTGCTTGAAGTGAGATGTTTTGGGACGGTGTGTGGTGTGAGGTGGTTTGATTGAGTGGGTGATGAGGGGGTGAGAGAGATGAGTGGTGGTAGGGAGAGTGTGGTGGAGGGAGCGGAGGGGGGTGTTTTGAGGTGGTTTGGTCACATGGAGGGGGTGAGTGAGGGGAGATTGGCCGGGGGGATGTGTGTGTTGGGGGGGAGGGGTGGGGGGCGGGATTGGGGGTGGAAAGATGGAGTGAAGGGGGTTTTGGGTGGTCGGGGCCTGGACGTGCGGGAGGGTGAGGGGCTTGCGGGGGGTAGAGTGGGTTGGAACGATGTGGTATATTGAGTTTGAATGGAGAAAAACTGGAGGAAGTGAAGTGTTTTAGATATCTGGGAGTGGATCTGGCAGCGGATGGAACCATGGAAGCGGAAGTGGATCATAGGGTGGGGGAGGGGGCGAAAATTCTGGGGGCCTTGAAGAATGTGTGGAAGTCGAGAACATTATCTCGGAAAGCAAAAATGGGTATGTTTGAAGGAATAGTGGTTCCAACAATGTTGTATGGTTGCGAGGCGTGGGCTATGGATAGAGTTGTGCGCAGGAGGATGGATGTGCTGGAAATGAGATGTTTGAGGACAATGTGTGGTGTGAGGTGGTTTGATCGAGTGAGTAACGTAAGGGTAAGAGAGATGTGTGGAAATAAAAAGAGCGTGGTTGAGAGAGCAGAAGAGGGTGTTTTGAAGTGGTTTGGGCACATGGAGAGGATGAGTGAGGAAAGATTGACCAAGAGGATATATGTGTCGGAGGTGGAGGGAGCAAGAAGAGGGAGACCAAATTGGAGGTGGAAAGATGGAGTGAAAAAGATTTTGTGTGATCGGGGCCTGAACATGCAGGAGGGTGAAAGGAGGGCAAGGAATAGAGTGAATTGGAGCGATGTGGTATACCGGGGTTGACGTGCTGTCAGTGGATTGAATCAAGGCATGTGAAGCGTCTGGGGTAAACCGTGGAAAGCTGTGTAGGTATGTATATTTGGGTGTGTGGACGTATGTATATACATGTGTATGGGGGGGGTTGGGCCATTTCTTTCGTCTGTTTCCTTGCGCTACCTCGCAAACGCGGGAGACAGCGACAAAGTATAAAAAAAAAAAAATATATATGTATATATCTGTTTGGGTATATATATGTATAGGTTGAGATGTATAGGTATGTATATGTGTGTTTGTGGATGTGTATGTATATACATGTGTTTGTAGGTGGGTTGGGCCATTTCTTTCGTCTGTTTCCTTGCGCTACCTCGCAAACGTGGGAGACAGCGACGAAGCAAAATAGATATATATTTATAGGGGAGAAAGAATACTTCCCACGTATTCCCTGCGTGTCGTAGAAGGCGACTAAAAGGGGAGGGAGCGGGTGGCTGGAAATCCTCCCCTCTCATTTTTTTTTTTTTTTTTAATTTTCCAAAAGAAGGAACAGAGAAGGGGGCGAGGTGAGGATTTTCCCTCTAAGGCCCAGTCCTCTGTTCTTAACGCTACCTCGTAAACGTGGGAAATGGCAAATAGTATGAAAAAAAAAAAAAAATCAACTTACAAACCTCCAACAGCCAGGATCGAACCTGGGACCCCTGTGCAAGAAGCAGGCATGCTAACCGCTAGGCTATGGGACTGTATAATAGGAAACAACTGTTCGAAATACTGAGTACTCGAATACCCTTCGTCTCACAATGGTGAGCAACGGGGTCTAAACTTGGTTGTTTCCGAACAGACGCACATAGCCAGCTGATAGCGTTTTACCGAACCTAACTGTACACCGCGGAGGTATATGAATACGAATAAAGTGCATATGAATGCGCACCTTCATAGAACATACAAACCTCCAACAGCCAGGATTGAACCTGGGACCCCTGTGCAAGAGGCAGGCATGCTAACCGCTAGGCTATGGGACTGTATAATAGGAAACAACTATTCGAAATACTGAGTACTCGAATACCCTTCGTCTCACAATGGTGAGCAACGGGGTCTATACTTGGTTGTTTCCGAACAGACGCACATAGCCAGCTGATAGCGTTTTACCGAACCTAACTGTACACCGCGGAGGCATATGAATACGAATAAAATGCATATGAACGCGCACCTTCATAGAACATACAAACCTCCAACAGCCAGGATCGAACCTGGGACCCCTGTGCAAGAGGCAGGCATGCTAACCACTAGGCTATGGGACTGTATAATAGGAAACAACTATTCAAAATACTGAGTACTCGAATACCCTTCGTCTCACAATGGTGAGCAACGGGGTCTATACTTGGTTGTTTCCGAACAGACGCATATAGCCAGCTGATAGCGTTTTACCGAACCTAACTGTACACCGCGGAGGTATATGAATACGAATAAAGTGCATATGAATGCGCACCTTCATAGAACATACAAACCTCCAACAGCCAGGATAGAACCTGGGACCCCTGTGCAAGAGGCAGGCATGCTAACCGCTAGGCTATGTGACTGTATAATAGGAAACAACTATTCAAAATACTGAGTATTCACCTTTGTGAGACGAAGGGTATTCGAGTACTCAGTATTTCGAATAGTTGTTTCCTATTATACAGTCCCATAGCCTAGCGGTTAGCATGCCTGCCTCTTGCACAGGGGTCCCAGGTTCGATCCTGGCTGTTGGAGGTTTGTATGTTCCATGAAGGTGCGCATTCATATGCACTTTATTCGTATTCATATACCTCCGCGGTGTACAGTTAGGTTCGGTAAAATGCTATCAGCTGGCTATGTGCGTCTGTTCGGAAACAACCAAGTATAGACCCCATTGCTCACCATTGTGAGCTGAAGGGTATTCGAGTACTCAGTATTTCGAATAGTTGTTTCCTATTATACAGTCCCGTAGCCTAGCGGTTAGCATGCCTGCCTCTTGCACAGGGGTCCCAGGTTCGATCCTGGCTGTTGGAGGTTTGTATGTTCTATGAAGGTGCGCGTTCATATGCACTTTATTCGTATGTTTGAAGGAATAGTGGTTCCAACAATGTTGTATGGTTGCGAGGCGTGGACTATGGATAGAGTTGTGCGCAGGAGGATGGATGTGCTGGAAATGAGATGTTTGAGGACAATGTGTGGTGTGAGGTGGTTTGATCGAGTAAGTAACGTAAGGGTAAGAGAGATGTGTGGAAATAAAAAGAGCGTGGTTGAGAGAGCAGAAGAGGGTGTTTTGAAATGGTTTGGTCACATGGAGAGAATGAGTGAGGAAAGATTGACCAAGAGGATATATGTGTCGGAGGTGGAGGGAACGAGGAGAAGAGGGAGACCAAATTGGAGGTGGAAAGATGGAGTGAAAAAGATTTTGTGTGACCGGGGCCTGAACATGCAGGAGGGTGAAAGGAGGGCAAAGAATAGAGTGAATTGGAGCGATGTGGTATACCGGGGTTGACGTGCTGTCAGTGGATTGAATCAAGGCATGTGTATGGGGGTGGGTTGGGCCATTTCTTTCGTCTGTTTCCTTGCGCTACCTCGCAAACGCAGGAGACAGCGGCAAAAAAAAAAAAAAAAAAAATATATATATATATATATATATATATATATATATATATATATATATATATATATATATATATATAAATATTCCCTGGGGAATTCCCTGCGTGTCGTAGAAGGCGACTAAAAGGGAAGGGAGCGGGGGGCTGGAAATCCTCCCCCTCTTTTTTTTTTTTTTTTTTTTTTTATTTTCCAAAGGAAGGAACAGAGAAGGGGGCTGGATGAGGATGTTTCCTCAGAGGCCCAGTCCTCTGTTCTTAACGCTACCTCGCTGATGCGGGAAATGGCGAATAGTATGAAAGAAAAAGATGATAGAGTGGCAGATATAGGGTGTTTTGGTCGAGGTGGTGTGCAAAGTGAGAGGGTTAGGGAAAATGATTTGGTAAACAGAGAAGAGGTAGTGAAAGCTTTGCGGAAGATGAAAGCCGGCAAGGCAGCAGGTTTGGATGGTATTGCAGTGGAATTTATTAAAAAGGGGGTGACTGTATTGTTGACTGGTTGGTAAGGTTATTTAATGTATGTATGACTCATGGTGAGGTGCCTGAGGATTGGAGGAATGCGTGCATAGTGCCATTGTACAAAGGCAAAGGGGGATAAGAGTGAGTGCTCAAATTACAGAGGTATAAGTTTGTTGAGTATTCCTGATAAATTATATGGGAGGGTATTGATTGAGAGGGTGAAGGCATGTACAGAGCATCAGATTGGGGAAGAGCAGTGTGGTTTCAGAAGTGGTAGAGGATGTGTGGATCAGGTGTTTGCTTTGAAGAATGTATGTGAGAAATACTTAGAAAAGCAAATGGATTTGTATGTAGCATTTATGGATCTGGAGAAGGCATATGATAGAGTTGATAGAGATGCTCTGTGGAAGGTATTAAGAATATATGGTGTGGGAGGAAAGTTGTTAGAAGCAGTGAAAAGTTTTTATCGAGGATTTAAGGCATGTGTACGTGTAGGAAGAGAGGAAAGTGATTGGTTCTCAGTGAATGTAGGTTTGCGGCAGGGGTGTGTGATGTCTCCATGGTTGTTTAATTTGTTTATGGATGGGGTTGTTAGGGAGGTAAATGCAAGAGTTTTGGAAAGAGGGGCAAGTATGAAGTCTGTTGGGGATGAGAGAGCTTGGGAAGTGAGTCAGTTGTTGTTCGCTGATGATACAGCGCTGGTGGCTGATTCATGTGAGAAACTGCAGAAGCTGGTGACTGAGTTTGGTAAAGTGTGTGGAAGAAGAAAGTTAAGAGTAAATGTGAATAAGAGCAAGGTTATTAGGTACAGTAGGGTTGAGGGTCAAGTTAATTGGGAGGTGAGTTTGAATGGAGAAAAACTGGAGGAAGTGAAGTGTTTTAGATATCTGGGAGTGGATCTGGCAGCGGATGGAACCATGGAAGCGGAAGTGGATCATAGGGTGGGGGAGGGGGCGAAAATTCTGGGAGCCTTGAAGAATGTGTGGAAGTCGAGAACATTATCTCGGAAAGCAAAAATGGGTATGTTTGAAGGAATAGTGGTTCCAACAATGTTGTATGGTTGCGAGGCGTGGGCTATGGATAGAGTTGTGCGCAGGAGGATGGATGTGCTGGAAATGAGATGTTTGAGGACAATGTGTGGTGTGAGGTGGTTTGATCGAGTGAGTAACGTAAGGGTAAGAGAGATGTGTGGAAATAAAAAGAGCGTGGTTGAGAGAGCAGAAGAGGGTGTTTTGAAATGGTTTGGGCACATGGAGAGAATGAGTGAGGAAAGATTGACCAAGAGGATATATGTGTCGGAGGTGGAGGGAACGAGGAGAAGAGGGAGACCAAATTGGAGGTGGAAAGATGGAGTGAAAAAGATTTTGTGTGATCGGGGCCTGAACATGCAGGAGGGTGAAAGGAGGGCAAGGAATAGAGTGAATTGGATCGATGTGGTATACCGGGGTTGACGTGCTGTCAGTGGATTGAATCAAGGCATGTGAAGCGTCTGGGGTAAACCATGGAAAGCTGTGTAGGTATGTATATTTGCGTGTGTGGACGTATGTATATACATGTGTATGGGGGTGGGTTGGGCCATTTCCTTCGTCTGTTTCCTTGCGCTACCTCGCAAACGCGGGAGACCGACAAAGCAAAAAAAAAAAAAAAATATATGGGCTATGGATAGAGTTGTGCGCAAGAGGGTGGATGTGCTGGAAATGAGATGTTTGAGGACAATATGTGGTGTGAGATGGTTTGATCGGGTAAGTAATAAATAATAGGGTAGGAGAGATGTGTGGTAATAAAAAGAGTGTGGTTGAGAGAGCAGAAGAGGGTGTTTTGAATGGAGAGAATGAGTGAGGAAAGATTGACCAAGAGGATATATGTGTCAGAGGTGGAGAGAACGAAAAGTGGGAGACCAAATTGGAGGTGGAAAGATGGAGTAAAAAAGATTTTGGGTGATCGGGGCCTGAACATGCAGGAGGGTGAAAGGCTTGCAAGGAATAGAGTGAATTGGAACGATGTGGTATACCGTGGTCGACGTGCTGTCAATGGATTGAACCAGGGCATGTGAAGCGTCTGGGGTAAACCATGGAAAGTTCTGTGGGGCCTGGATGTGGAAAAGGAGCTGTGGTTTTGGTGCATTATTACATGGCAGCTAGAGACTGAGTGTGAACGAATGGGGCCTTTGTTGTCTTTTCCTAGCACTACCTCGCACACATGAGGGGGAAGGGGGTGTTATTTCATGTGTGGCGAGGTGGCAATGGGAATGAAAAAAGGCAGACAGTATGAATTATGTACATGTGTATATATGTATATGTCTGTGTGTGTATATATATATGTATACGTTGAGATATATAGGTATGAGTATTTGCATGTGTGGACCTGTATGTATATACATGTGTATGTGGGTGGGTTAGGCCATTCTTTCGTCTGTTTCCTTGCGCTACCTCGCTAATGCAGGAGACAGCGACAAAGCAAAATAAATAAATAAACAAAAGTTTGTTGAGTATTCCTGGTAAATTATATGGGAGGGTATTGATTGAGAGGGTGAAGGCATGTACAGAGCATCAGATTGGGGAAGAGCAGTGTGGTTTCAGAAGTGGTAGAGGATGTGTGGATCAGGTGTTTGCTTTGAAGAATGTATGTGAGAAATACTTAGAAAAGCAAATGGATTTGTATGTAGCATTTATGGATCTGGAGAAGGCATATGATAGAGTTGATAGAGATGCTCTGTGGAAGGTATTAAGAATATATGGTGTGGGAGGAAAGTTGTTAGAAGCAGTGAAAAGTTTTTATCGAGGATGTAAGGCATGTGTACGTGTAGGAAGAGAGGAAAGTGATTGGTTCTCAGTGAATGTAGGTTTGCGGCAGGGGTGTGTGATGTCTCCATGGTTGTTTAATTTGTTTATGGATGGGGTTGTTAGGGAGGTGAATGCAAGAGTTTTGGAAAGAGGGGCAAGTTTGCAGTCTGTTGTGGATGAGAGAGCTTGGGAAGTGAGTCAGTTGTTGTTCGCTGATGATACAGTGCTGGTGGCTGATTCATGTGAGAAACTGCAGAAGCTGGTGACTGAGTTTGGTAAAGTGTGTGAAAGAAGAAAGTTAAAGAGTAAATGTGAATAAGAGCAAGGTTATTAGGTACAGTAGGGTTGAGGGTCAAGTCAATCGGGAGGTAAGTTTGAATGGAGAAAAACTGGAGGAAGTAAAGTGTTTTAGATATCTGGGAGTGGATCTGGCAGCGGATGGAACCATGGAAGCGGAAGTGAATCATAGGGTGGGGGAGGGGGCGAAAATCCTGGGAGCCTTGAAGAATGTGTGGAAGTCGAGAACATTATCTCGGAAAGCAAAAATGGGTATGTTTGAAGGAATAGTGGTTCCAACAATGTTGTATGGTTGTGAGGCGTGGGCTATGGATAGAGTTGTGTGCAGGAGGGTGGATGTGCTGGAAATGAGATTTTTGAGGACAATGTGTGGTGTGAGGTGGTTTGATCGAGTAAGTAATGTAAGGGTAAGAGAGATGTGTGGAAATAAAAAGAGCGTGGTTGAGAGAGCAGAAGAGAGTGTTTTGAAATGGTTTGGGCACATGGAGAGAATGAGTGAGGAAAGATTGACCAAGAGGATATATGTGTCGGAGGTGGAGGGAATGAGGAGAAGTGGGAGACCAAATTGGAGGTGGAAAGATGGAGTGAAAAAGATTTTGTGTGATCGGGGCCTGAACATGCAGGAGGGTGAAAGGCGGGCAAGGAATAGAGTGAATTGGATCGATGTGGTATACCGGGGTTGACGTGCTGTCAGTGGATTGAATCAGGGCATGTGAAGCATCTGGGGTAAACCATGGAAAGTTGTGTGGGGCCTGGATGTGGAAAGGGAGCTGTGGTTTCGGGCATTATTGCATGACAGCTGGAGACTGAGTGTGAACGAATGGGGCCTTTGTTGTCTTTTCCTAGTGCTACCTCGCACACATGAGGGGGGAGGGGGATGGTATTCCATGTGTGGCGAGGTGGCGATGGGAATGAATAGGGGCAGGCAGTGTGAATTGTGTGCATGGGTATATATGTATGTGTCTGTGTGTGTATATATATATGTGTACATTGAGATGTATAGGTATGTATATTTGCGTGTGTGGGCGTGTGTGTGTGTACATTGTGTATGGGGGTGGGTTGTGCCATTTCTTTCGTCTGTTTCCTTGCGCTACCTCGCAAATGCGGGAGACAGCGACAAAGCAAAATAAATATAAATAATAAAATATATATATGTACATATTCATACTTGCTGCCTTCATCCATTCCTGTCGCCACCTTGCCACACATGAAATAGCATCCTCCTGGCAAGGTAGTGCTGGGAAAGGACAAAAAAAGACCACATTCGTTCACAGTCTCTAGCTGTCATGTGTAATGCACCAAAACCACAGCTCCCTTTCCACATCCAGGCCCCACAGAACTTTCCAGTGGTTACCCCCAGATGCTTCACATGCCCTGGTACAATCCATTGACAGCATGTCGACTCCGGTATACCACATCGTTCCAATTTACTCTTTTCCTTGCATGTCTCCCGCTTCTCCTCGTTCCATCCATCTCTGACACATATATCCTCTTTGTCATATACACCTGTCATATACACCAAAATTCTGATGAAAAAGAATTGATTGTAGGGGAGCATAATGCTTACGAACTTACAAACTATGTTTTGTGTGATGATTATGATTTTTATTTTTGGGGGTTTATGAAAAAGAATACTACCCATTTGTTTTTTGCTTGTCATAAAAAGCATCTGATTGGGGTAGGATTGGATTTGTAAGAAATGTAACTGGTACATTCTTTTCTCACAGTCTTGACACCAACTGCTCCACCACCAACAGCAAAGATTGTGGAAATAGCAACAAAAGTTATTGAGTTTGTATGTTCTGAAGAAACTATTAATATTGAGGCTCTTCGGAAGGCATTTTTCACTCAGGTCAGTATTGATTTTTGACTATGGAAAAGAAAAGGAATACACTGAATAGTAATTTTTTTTTTCAATTTAACATGTTTAGGAAAAATTTGTATATGTTTGCAGGTATAAGATGTTACCATAGCTATTTAATCTGTTCTTGAATAGGGTGATGAGGAAGGTAATTGCATGGGTTTTGGAGTGAGAATTGGAAAGTAACTGGAAGGCAAATCTGTTTTTGTTTGCAGATGGTATGGCTGTGGTGACTGGCTCAAGGGAGAATATCCAAAATGCTAGTATCTTAATTTGAGAGAATATGTGAAAGAAGAAAGTTGAAAGTAGAATAATGAGGTGCAGCAGTGGTTGAGACACGATGGTTTGATGTTACTTTGAATGGGAAGGATTAGGAGGGAATTGAGTGCTTTTGTTACTTGGGAGTGGACGTGGTAGCAGAGGGAACTATCAGGGTAGAAGTGATTCATAGGATGGGAGGATGGATAATGTTCAGGGTGCTTTAATCCTTAAACACTGGGTGAATCAGACAGTTGCTCACTATTTGAATAAAAAGTCTTCATTTTTTCTGCTTTCCTATATAATGAAATAGACTCATGTAAAAGTAAAGGAAATGAAGTGAATTAACATAATTTTATGGATATGACATAGTCTTAAATTTAACTTGAGGTATTGAGGGAGCTTCATTGTAGATTGGGCAGGGCATGGTGAGCCTCTGGCCTAAAGTCAGTTATATCTCTTTTAACTCTTTAGGAGAGAAATATGTTAGAACATAAAGGATATGGAGAGACATTTTTATGTATATATATGTGTATATGAGTGGATGGACCGTTCTTCGTCTGTTTCCTGGCACTACCTCACTGATGTGGGAAATGGCAATCAAGTATGATCATTTAAAGAATAGAAACGTGTGAACTAGCAATACTCAATCAAGTATGATCATTTAAAGAATAGAAACGTGTGAACTAGCAATACTCAATCAAGTATGATCATTTAAAGAATAGAAACGTGTGAACTAGCAATACTTTTATGGCTCCGAGTTTGCCCCAAAGATAAAGTAAAATTTTTCAGCAGAGGTGATGAAAGCAGGAGGGGAAGCTTCAGTTCATCTGTTTATGTCTGATGCCCTTTCTCTCTGGGAACTCCTATCAAGGGGATTGTGTGGCCAAAGAAGCTCCACTTATTACTGTCCTTACATGCCTTGCTCTCGTACATCATTCCACACATTCTTTCCCCATTCTCTTCCTTTAGTACTCATCTACTCTCATTCCCCCTGTCATAGGTGGCCTTCCTCTCACACCAACCCCTTTAATGATAATATCATACACTCTCCTTGTACACTTCCCATCTTGCATTCTTTCCACATGCTCAAACCACCTCAGAGGATTACATTTCACCCACTCTTCCACTCCACAATTCATTTCCTGCCTTACCAAATATCTCATAGACTTTCTCATTGCTTTCTTCATTCCATCTAGTCATACCACATGCTCCTTTCAGATAACTCATTTTTGCAACTTGGATTCTTGTCTTATGCTCTTGGCATCATGATCTGCATTCTCTGAACTTCACCTTTTGCTATTAATTATTATTTATAGATTTTTTTTGTATGTTCACAATTTTCTGTGTGAGCAAGGTAGTATTCACAGACAGACAGACAGATGGATGGACTGATGTTGTTTGCAGATGATGCTAAAAATCATTTGGGAAGTGAAAAGTGCTTAGGATTGCGTCTACTTATTAAGGGGCCTAAACAGATTCCAAAGTTGGTCTGATACATAGTTAATGAAATCTGGCCTTAGCAGGTGCAAAGTAATGAGGCTGGAACAAAGTGAAAGGAACCCTCTAAGTGACCGTTATCTAGTAGAAAATAGACTTAAGGATTCTGTGTGTGAAAAGAACCTAGGAGTTAGCATTGTCTTTTACCTGTTGCCAGAGACTCCTGCTTGGAGAACAGTTAAGGAGACACACTGTTTGTTAGCAGATAGTAAATTAGCTTTCAAGTATAAGGATGAGGAAATATTAACCAAGCTCTTCATGTCCTACATAAGACCAATACTAAAATCTGCTTTAAATTTGGACACTGTGCCTAAAGAAGCACAAAGAGCTTAAAGAAGAAGTTCGAAGGGCAACAAAGATGGTACCAGAATTAAAAGGGGGGAATCACAAGGAAAGGATTGAGGCTTTGAATTTACCCACCTTGGAAGAGAGAAGAATAAGGGGTGACCTGGTCATAACCTTTAAGTTTTTAAACAGTTTGATGTGAACAGTGAATAATTCTTTTAGAAATATAGGGATAGGGCAACCAGAGGACATAATTTGAAAGTAAGCAGGAAACTTATTAAAAAAGAGTGGTGGATGAATGGAAGAAAATGAAGTTAGAACAGGGTTAATGCAGACAGCATGCATAGTTTTAAGAAGTTGTATGATAGTAGAGAATGATCAAGAGATGGGGTCCCCCCTGTTTGTAAAATTCCCTCCCTATACAGTGCAAATGGGCACTTACATGTTTACATATATTTTCACATGTTTACATAATTACATTATTTACACATATCTTCACACATTTAAATTACTTGCTGGTAGTCTATGTAATACACATCAGAATTACTTGCAAAGATTGACAGTCGAGGTAATTATTGCCTTTAGTGATAAAGAGACACTCAACAACTATCCAAATGTCAAAATAAGCCAATGAAAATGAGCACTTAAGTGATGACTCCTGGTACCTGCTACATGAGGCTTCATTTGAAGACATGCTGTTTAAGGGGTAAGGAGCATTTAGATTTAGATGTAATTGGTTGTTGAGGCAACAATTGGTTTGTTTGAAAGGACAGCTGTCCTGACAGTGTTGAAAGGGTGTGAAACTTGGGCTTTGAATGCAAAAGAAAGCAAGAAGGGTGGATGTGTTGGATATGAGATACCTATGGATTATATGTGGTGTTAGGTGGATTCGTTGTAGTAAGGGTGTCTTAGGTATTTGTGCCTGTGTGGTTGCTGCATGTCTAGAGCTTAGTTTAGTCCTTTATGGTGAAGAGTGTTGTGCAACATATGTGATAACATTGAAAGTGGTTAGGGCATTTGAAAGAGTATCATTATGGTTGGAAGTGTAAGAGTGAGGTGTTGTAAGTGCAGTTTGATTGAGAGCTGACCAGGATGTCCTGAAATGGTTTAGACCTAAGGAGAGGATAAGGGAAGAAGCAGCGAGTAAGAAAATTGACAAGTAAAAAGTAGAGGGAGCAAGAGGGAGGGGCAGACTAAGAGGATGGAAGGATTGGATAAAGGAGGCTTTAGTGTATCTGGAATAGAACATTCAGGAAGGTGAAAGGCATGCATAGAATAGACTGCATTGAATTAGTCTGGTGTATAGGGGATGACGTGCTGTCTTTGGGTTGAACCATGGCATATGAAGTCATGAAGGTAGATCTTGGTTGTGGTTAGTGGGCTCTGGTTGTGATGCATTATGCATCATGATAGCTAGAAAGAGAATATGAACAAATGAAGCAGTTGTTCATCTTGTTAATATGGGAGAAGCTTACGTGAATCTTTTTGAACTTTGACTGCATCCAGCAAATAAAGGGTGACACTTTTTCTAGCTCCCTGTGTGGAGTGCAGCCTCAAGCTGTCCATAGCCACTATGTCAGACCATGTGTTGAACACGAAACTTTTTACACATTCACACAAATCTTTTACACCATGGGGGTTGATGATCTGGTCATCATCTACCAACTATAAGCTCAAGCTGGTGGCATTAACCCCAACCATGTACCACCAGAGTACAGCTGCCCACATTGCCAAATCTCATTACCGAAAGCACTCCTGTCAGATGCTACAACTGCCTTCAGTGTTATCACATCTATTGCTTATCACCCTTCTCCATAAAAGACTAATCTAAGCTCTCGACATGCAGCAACCACCACAGACATCAACACAAAAGCCATAAACCCTCAGAACTCTTACTGGTACAAGATTTTGTCAGAAAAAGAATTCTTAAATATCCAATGCAAATAGTTTGTTCACTCTGCCTTAAACTCTCTCTCATCTCCATGGGTATCCACCCTATCAAAATCAATCATAGCAAAGCTGCAAATCACAGAAAACAGAACAGTTGCTGGTTTTCTAGCAGACTTGGGCATTCAGCACTTGTACAGAGACAAAATTACTACCAAAACAGTCTCACCTCATTATTCTTGGCACTCGTTTCTTTGCAACAGCACTAGACCTTTCTCATCCAAACCAATCCTTAACCAACCACCAACTCATAAATACTGTAGAAGTAAAATGTTGACTCCTGCCTCATACATAACACCCTATACTCACAGATGCCCACCCCTCCTGACAAATGCACTAATGACAAAATGTATACACACCAAAATGTTCTGACGTGCTTTAAAATTTCTGCCCTTTCAACTCGGCCTTAAGCACTACCAAACCAAACACACATGCATTTGAAACTACACTCCTCAGACACATTCAGTTTATCCTTTCATCTCTGCATTCTGAATACCACCAGTTCTCCAATACTACAAACAACATTTTAACATCACAAGACCTGTTATGCCCAAGATGCAAGTTCCACACATGAGACACTGAAGACACCCAGTTTACCCTGTGCTCATCCCACAAAAACTCAACATAATCATGGTTTATGACCTCTGGTCTCACTAGGTGGATGTGAATAGTTTCCTGAGCGCTAAAGGAGCCCCTTAGAAGAGACTCCAGGGACAGGAAAATTAAGTACATTTACATTTTTTTTTCTTACAGATGGAGAGGGCAGAAATGAGACTACGTGGTATTGAGATGTTCCTAGGATTGGTTCAGAAGAGCAGCTTCTTACCATCAGTTAGGCTGACACTTATCAATGGATGGCTTGGGCTCTTGCCCTTTGCACCCAAGAATACGTGAGTAAAAATGTAGTTAAAGGAATAGATCATACTGAATAATTTTCTTCTCCCTGTGGCCATTAATGATGAATCAGTACATGTGTTGTGAATATGTTCCTGTGCAGAGATAGGTTAGTTATGACAAAACTTTCTTTATACAGTTTTGTTTTTTCTTTCAATTTTTAAGCATAGATATTAGACAAAATCATTCATATGTGTGTGTGCAACAGTCCACCACAAAGACTCCTAGTCTTTATCTACTTACATGAATCTCCAATGTAGTTTACAAGCTCATGGAAAGTGAAAACTCATGGACATTAATTCACTCTGTGAGGTCAAGTGGCAAGAAGTTTCTGATAAACATACTTTAGTCATAAATATTTGAATCTGTTGATGATTTTTTTATGAGAAGAGGTGTAGTACTCTGTTTATGTAGCATTCTGAGGGAAGAGTTGAGGTAAACTACCACAGAAGAAATTTGTTGCTGCCACTGCTTAGTATTTTCTTAGCTCTAGTTTTGAAGCTTTACTTTGATCATCATTTACCTGAGTATGGTGAAAAAGAAAAAAGTGAGTCTTTGGAAATTGCATATAGAAATTGATTAGGGCTTTGTGGGTGTTAGGAAGCTTGACTCTTAAAGGTAAAATGGTTGTAGGGCGAGGGAAAGACAAAAGAAGGAAGGGAATTTCACAGCTTAGCTGTTCAAGGAAAGAAAGTATCATAACAGTCAGTCTTGAGTGGTTGGTCTACATAGAAACCAAGGGAAATAGCAGCCAGACACATGTCTTAGTTCCAAGTCTTGGTGACACTTGTAGACTGCTGCCAATGGCCAAGATATGACTGAGAGAACAAAGAGAGGGTATGAACACTGCAGTGTATAGAAAGTTATGGTTTGAGAGGGGTGATGTCATGAGATTTGACATGATGGAAGGCTTTTGACTTTACTCTCGCTTAACGAAAGGTGGACAAAGAATCATTCCACACTTATGAGTAGTGCTCAAAAGTCTGCTATAGCATGTGAAACAACTGCTGATATGAATTACACCTAGTCTTCACTTACTGTTGGAGGTGCATTCCTGAAAAACTCACCAGATAGTGAATTCTGTTTTCCATTAGGATTCAGTGGCATAAGGGTAAGGGGATTCCCTTTCTGGGGAACATTTCTGAAACCTAATTTTCTCACAAAAATATGAATAGATATCAAGAAACATGCATTACAGTTCAGGTACATTATTAAGCTATTTAAGTGTTGAGTAAGGCACAAGATATTGTTATTTTTTTTTTTATTATACTTTGTTGCTGTCTCCTGCATTAGCGAGGTAGTGCAAGGAAACAGACGAAAGAATGGCCCAGCCCACCCACATACACATGTATATACATACATGTCTACACATGCTTATATACATACCTATACATCTCAGTGTATACATATATATACACACACAGACATATACATACCTATACATCTCAATGTATACATATATATACACACACAGACATATACATATATACACATGTTTATAATTCATACTGTCTGCCCTTATTCATTCCTGTCGCCACCCCGCCACACATGAAATGACAAACCCTCCCCCTGCATGTGCACGAAGTAGTGCTAGGAAAAGACAACAAAGTTCACATTCGTTCACACTCAATCTCTAGCTGTCATGTATAATGCACTGAAACCGCAGCTCCCTTTCCACATCCAGGCCCCACAAAACTTTCCATGGTTTACCCCAGACGCTTCACATGCCCTGGTTCAGTCCATTGACATCACATTGACCCCAATATACCACATTGTTCCAATTCACTCTATTCCTTGCATGCCTTTCACCCTTCTGCATGTTCAGGCCCCGATAGCTCAAAATCTTTTTCACTCCATCTTTCTACCTCCAATTTGGTCTCCCTCTTCTTGTTCCCTCCACCTCTGACACATATATGCTCTTTGTCAATCTTTCCTCACTCATTCTCTCCATGTGACCAAACCATTTCAAAACACCCTCTTCTGCTCTCTCAACCACACTCTTTTTATTACCACACGTCTCTCACCGTTTCATTACTTACTCGATCAAACCACCTCACATCACATATTGTCCTCGGACATCTCATTTCCAACACATCCACCTTCCTCTGCACAATCCTATCTATAGCCCATGCTTCACAACCATATAACAGTGTTGGAACCACTTTTCCTTCAAACATACCCATTTTTGTTCTCCAAGATAACGTTCTCGCCTTCCACACATTCTTCAGCACTCCCAGAACCTTCGCCCCCTCCCCCACCGTGTGACTCACTTCTGCTTCCTTGGTTCCTTTCGCTGCTAAATCCACTTCCAGATATCTGAAATGCTTCACTTCCTCCAGTTTTTCTCCATTCAAACTCACCTCCCAATAAATAGTAATAAGTGTATATATGATTTTTTTTTTTTTTTTTTTTTTGCTGTCTCCCGCATTAGCAAGGTACAGCAAGGAAACAGATGAAAGAATGTCCCAACCCACTCACATACACATGTATATACATACACGTCCACACACGCAAATATACATACCTATACATGTCAATGTACACATATATATGCACACACAGACATATACATATATGCACATGTACATAATTCATACCGTCTGCCTTTATTTATTCCCATCGCCACCCCGCCACACATGGAATAACAACCTCCCTGCCCCCCTCATGTGTGCGAGGTAGCGCTAGGAAAAGACAACAAAAGCCCCATTCGTTCACACTCAGTCTCTAGCTGTCATGTAATAATGCACCGAAACCACAGCTCCCTTTCTACATCCAGGCCCCACAGAACTTTCCATGGTTTACCTCAGACACTTCACATGCCCTGGTTCAATCCATTGACTGCACGTCGAACCTGGTATACCACATCGTTCCAATTCACTCTATTCCTTGCACGCCTTTCACCCTCCTGCATGTTCAGGCCCCGATCACTCAAAATCTTATTCACTCCATCTTTCCACCTCCAATTTGGTCTCCCACTTCTTGTGCCCTCCACCTCTGACACATATATCCTCTTTGTCAATCTTTCCTCACTCATTCCCTCCATGTAACCAAACCATTTCAAAACACCCTCTTCTGCTCTCTCAACCACACTCTTTTTATTTCCACATGTCTCTCACCGTTTCATTACTTACTCGATCAAACCACCTCACACCACATATTGTCCTCGTACATCTCATTTCCAGCACATCCACCCTCCTCCACACAACTCTATCCATAGCCCACGCCTCGCAACCGTACAACATTGTTGGAACCACTATTCCCTCAAACATACCCATTTTTGCTTCCTGAGATAATGTTCTCGACTTCCAAACATTCTTCAAGGTTTCCAGAATTTTTGCCCCCTCCCCCACCCTATGATTCACTTCCGCTTCCATGGTTCCATCCGCTGCCAGATCCATTCCCAGATATCTAAAACTCTTTACTTCCTCCAGTTTTTCTCAATTCAAACTTACCTCCCAGTTGACTTGACCCTCAACCCTACTGTACCTAATAACCTTGCTCTTATTCACATTTACTCTTAACTTTCTTCTTTCACACACTTTACCAAACTCAGTCACCAGCTTCTGCAGTTTCTCACATGAATCAGCCACCAGCGCTGTATCATCAGCGAACAACAACTGACTCACTTCCCAAGCTCTCTCATCCACAATAGACTGCATACTTGCCCCTCTTTCCAAAACTCTGACATTCACCTCCCTAACAACCCCATCCATAAACAAATTAAACAACCATAGAGACATCACACAACCCTGCCGCAAACCTACATTCACTGAGAACCAATCACTTTCCTCTCTTCCTACATGTACACATGCCTTACATCCTTGATAAAAACTTTTCACTGCTTCTAACAACTTGCCTCCCACACCATATATTCTTAATACCTTCCACAGAGCATCTCTATCAACTCTATCATATGCCTTCACCAGATCCATAAATGCTACATACAAATCCATTTGCTTTTCTAAGTATTTCTCACATACATTCTTCAAAGCAAGCACCTGATCCACACATCCTCTACCACTTCTGAAACCACACTGCTCTTCCCCAATCTGATGCTCTGTACATGCCTTCACTCTCTCAATCAATACCCTCCCATATAATTTCCCAGGAATACTCAAAAAACTTATACCTCTGTAATTTGAGCACTCACTCTTATCCCCTTTGCCTTTGTACAATGGCACTGTGCAAGCATTCCGCCAATCCTGAGGCACCTCACATGCCCTGGTTCAGTCCATACAAGTATATTGTATTGTATTGGTTCATACAAGTATATTGTATGAAAACAGTACAAAAGCTGATGAGAGCATTCACTAGTAGAAACAAGCATGCAGGCAAAGGTGGGTGTGGTGAATAGATTTGTTGGTGAGTTCTAGTTAGAGTCTGGAGAGGGTAGTATGTACTGTGGTTCTAGAAAGCACTTGGATGCCAAGTTCTAGTTAGAGTTTGGAGAGTGTAGTAAGTACCGTGGTTCTAGAAAGCACTTGAATTCCGTGAAATTATCCCAAAAAGTTGCTATATTTGGTGAATTTTCCACTGATTTCACAGCTTTGAGTGTGGGGGGTAACATGACATTTGGGGGAGATCCTCCCTGTGACTATGCTTGTATATCTCTGATGTCTGTTCCCTCTAGGAACTCCCACAAGGGGTTAGCCACAGCAACATTCTCCACTTACTCCTGTCCCTCATCATTTACTAATATTGAATCTCTAATTTGTGGTGAAAAATAGAAATAAAGAATATAATTAACAAATACTGGACCCAGAATGAAAGATGAGAAGAGATTTCTGTTATACAGCCAATCAAAGAAGCCAGCTGTAAGGGGAGTCTATAGTGGTGAAGTAAGAGCAAGCAGGTGGCGGAATGAGTTTTGGTTACTCTGTCATCCCTGCATCCCCCCAAGTTTCACTTTCAACCACACTCATATTTTTCTACCATTTTTTTTTCTTTTTTTTTTGCCGCTGTCTCCTGCGTTTGCGAGGTAGTGCAAGGAAACAGACGAAAGAAATGGCCCAACCCACCCCCATACACCTGTATACACACACACATCCACACACGCAAATATACATACCTACACAGCTTTCCATGGTTTACCCTAGACGCTTCACATGACCTGATTCAATCCACTGACAGCATGTCAACCCCGGTATACCACATCGATCCAATTCACTCTATTCCTTGCCCGCCTTTCACCCTCTTGCATGTTCAGGCCCCGACCACTCAAAATCTTTTTAACTCCATCTTTCCACCTCCAATTTGGTCTCCCACTTCTCCTCGTTCCCTCCACCTCTGACACATATATCCTCTTCGTCAATCTTTCCTCACTCATTCTCTCCATGTGCCCAAACCATTTCAGAACACCCTCTTCTGCTCTCAACCACGCTCTTTTTATTTCCACACATCTCTCTTACCCTTACATTACTTATTCGATCAAACCACCTCACACCTCACATTGTCCTCAAACATCTCATTTCCAGCACATCCACCCTCCTGTGCACAACTCTATCCATAGCCCACGCCTCGCAACCATACAACATTGTTGGAACCACTATTCCTTCAGACATACCCATTTTTGCTTTTCGAGATAATGTTCCTGACTTCCACACATTCTTCAAGGCTTCCAGGATTTTCACCCCCTCCCCCACCCTATGATTCACTTCCGCTTCCATGGTTCCATCCGCTGCCAGATCCACTCCCAGATATCTAAAACACTTTACTTCCTCCAGTTTTTCTCCATTCAAACTTACCTCCCAATTGACTTGACCCTCAACCCTACTGTTCTTAATAACCTTGCTCTTATTTACATTTACTCTTAACTTTCTTCTTTCACACACTTTACCAAACTCAGTCACCAGCTTCTGCAGTTTCTCACATGAATCAGCCACCAGCACTGTATCATCAGCGAACAACAACTGACTCACTTCCCAAGCTCTCTCATCCACAACAGACTTCATTCTTGCCCCTCTTTCCAAAACTCTTGCATTTACTTCCCTAACAACCCCATCCATAAACAAAATTAAACAACCATGGAGACATCACACACCCCTGCCGCAAACCTACATTCACTGAGAACCAATCACTTTCCTCTCTTCCTACACGTACACATGCCTTACATCCTCGATAAAAACTTTTCACTGCTTCTAACAACTTGCCACCCACACCATATATTCTTAATACCTTCCACAGAGCATCTCTATCAACTCTATCATATGCCTTCTCCAGATCCATAAATGCTACATACAAATCCATTCGCTTTTCTAGGTATTTCTCACATACATTCTTCAAAGCAAACACCTGATCCACACATCCTCTACCACTTCTGAAACCACACTGCTCTTCCCCAATCTGATGCTCTGTACATGCCTTCACCCTCTCAGTCAATACCCTCCCATATAATTTACCAGGAATACTCAACAAACTTATACCTCTGTAATTTGAGCATTCACTCTTATCCCCTTTGCCTTTGTACAATGGCACTATGCACGCATTCTGCCAATCCTCAGGCACCTCACCATGAGTCATACATACATTAAATAACCTTACCAACCAGTCAACAATACAGTCACCCCCTTTTTTAATAAATTCCACTGCAATACCATCCAAACCTGCTGCCTTGCCGGCTTTCATCATCCGCAAAGCTTTTACTACCTCTTCTCTGTTTACCAAATCATTTTCCCCACCCCTCTCACTTTGCACACTACCTCGACCAAGACACCCTATATCTGCCACTCTATCATCAAACACATTCAACAAACCTTCAAAATACTCACTCCATCTCCTTCTCACATCACCACTACTTGTTATCACCTCCCCATTAGCGCCCTTCACTGAAGTTCCCATTTGCTCCCTTGTCTTACGCACTTTATTTACCTCCTTCCAGAACATCTTTTTATTCTCCCTAAAATTTAATGATACTCTCTCACCCCAACTCTCATTTGCCCTCTTTTTCACCTCTTGCACCTTTCTCTTGACCTCCTGTCTCTTTCTTTTATACATCTCCCACTCAATTGCATTTTTTCCCTGCAAAAATCGTCCAAATGCCTCTCTCTTCTCTTTCACTAATACTCTTACTTCTTCATCCCACCACTCACTACCCTTTCTAATCAACCCACCTCCCACGCTTCTCATGCCACAAGCA
This sequence comes from Panulirus ornatus, assembly GCF_036320965.1. Classification (NCBI taxonomy): domain Eukaryota; kingdom Metazoa; phylum Arthropoda; class Malacostraca; order Decapoda; family Palinuridae; genus Panulirus; species Panulirus ornatus. Next base: position 21,214,231 of record NC_092246.1, on the reverse strand, counting down.
TCTTTTGCGCAATCCATCACTGACTCCCTAAATACATCCCATTCCTCCCCCACTCCCCTTACTTCCATTGTTCTCACCTTTCTCCATTCTGTACTTAGTCTCTCCTGGTACTTCCTCACACAAGTCTCCTTCCCAAGCTCACTTACTCTCACCACCCTCTTCACCCCAACATTCACTCTTCTTTTCTGAAAACCCATACAAAT